>NC_056630.2:135414264-135724491 GCF_002870075.4 Lactuca sativa | reverse complement strand
CTCAAGTAAGTGGTTCCCAAATTATGCATACCTATGTATTGTGATTAGTATGCTTGATATGTGAATTGCATGATAGAGTAGGGCTAAGGATATCTTTAGGAATCATATGATAAAATTGCATGATTTGTGTGATGCCTTATAGCCTAGGAGGATTGGATGCTATGTATTACTTGTAATTGATATCGGCTCAGTTAATTGCTAAATGCATGCTTTCAAAGTTGTGTGTGTGTGTATATATATATATATATATATATATATATATATATATATATATATATAAAATTAGGATTATATTGTCTTAGAATGATCGTTTTAGCCTCATTTCATGTTCCTTGTATGGTTGTCGAGTTAGGATATAATCATCATTTGATAGTCTATATGATCCCATTTTGTGTATAACTATCATGCATAAGGCAACCAATGGTGTTGATTGAGGTTCTCGGTATTGCGGGTGATGGGAGTTGAGGATTCCTAGGATAGCCTAGGATATGTATGATGTCTAGCATATGATTGGTATATAGTCCTAGTGTGATGACTTAGAGGAGTTAGGACGGTTCTTGAGGTAGGTACAAATTGGTGTGAAACATAGTATTAGGCTCGTACTACTGGAAGCACATGATCTGTACTTGAGACAAGGATAGATCTGGAGACTCTAAGGAGACATGTATTGTGAGAATCTCCTCAAGTCTTATGATGATTGTTTCTATGTTGTGTTTCAGCTTGAGGATGGTGATGATTACTTAGGGAGGAGGTTCCGGTTCAGATTCAAGTTCAGGTTCTGGCTCAAGCACAAAACCGATTGATGAGAGGTTGCATGAACTTATTGTAGCCGAGGTTAGTCGTGGAATTTTGGATGGTACCCTTGTGATGTTTTGTAACATCAAGGAGGGGATTATGGAGCTCATGGATGAGCGACTCAGAGCCTTTCAAGATGAGATTTTTGTAAGTCAGATAAGGGCGCTAACTCCATCGTTTCGGGAGTTCAAAGCTTGTGGAGTTCCTGAGTTCTTTGGGGCTAAGGACCCCATTCCTAGTCGATGCTGGATCGCTGACATGGAGAATGCTCAGCGGACGAGCTTTTGCCCTGATGGGGAAAAGGTAGGGTTTGCATCATGTTTATTAAGGGATTGCGGATGTGGCAGTCATGCCTTGGGAGGAGTTCGTTACAGGATTTCTAAGGGAGCTTGCACCGACGATTGAGGTGCAACAGCTGGCAAGGGAGTTTCAGGACCTTCACCTGACTACTGATATTATGGAGGAGATCACCACCAAGTTCTGGGAGAGGGTTCATTTGGTTCAGTAGTACACTGCAGATGAGAAGATGAAGAAGATGAGATACCATGACATGTTGAGGTATGACATCAGGGAGCTTATGAGCTTCTAGGGGTGCAAGACCCTGAATGATATGATTGAGAGGGCCCATGAGTGGGAGATTGAGTTGGAGCTTCGATCGAAGTTAAATACGGAACAGGTGTAGACTACGGTGGACCAGGCTAAGAGGCCAAAGGTTTTTGATTCTCACTTTAGGGTCCAATAGGGTTGAGGCTGCTACAGCAAGTGCGGCAAGTAGCACAGTGGGGCATGTCGATCAGTAGTTTTAGGTTGTTACAGATATGAGCAGACTGATCATATGAGTTGGGATTGCCCACATAGTGCATTGATCTGTTTTCATTGCAACCAGACATGCCATAAGAAAGCCGATTGTTTGAGGTTGTCAGGAGGGGTAGTGACAGTGCTTGCACCGACAACCATGAGGATTATTGATGGCCCTCAGGGAAAGGTGGAGGCACCTGTGGTGAAGAGCTGGGCATTTCAGCTGACCACCAATGAGGCTCGTGCAACACCAGATGTGGTTACTGGTATGTTTCTTATTCATATATTTTATTGCTTTCCTTATTTATGCTCATGATTATATTAGATCTTATATAGGGATGTTTTTGGTCGATGGTTTTACCGCTCATGTATTGTTTGATTTGGGAACCACCCGATCCTTTGTATCTCTTGCGCTTAGCAAGAAGTTGCACAATGCTCCCGAGATTCTAGATTACCCGTTGGAGGTCGAGATATCTGATGATCGTTCTGTGAGTGATTATAGGGTTCATCGTGGTTATGTCCTGAACCTGTTCAACAAGAGGTATTCTATCAATTTGGTGTTGATTCCTCTATGAGGATCGAAGTTTATCACTGGGATGGACTGGTTGGATCCCAATGGGGCCATGATTGACTGTGAGCGCCATCTAATGAGAGTTCGAACCCTAAGTGGGGGAGAAATATTTATTTATAGCGAGGGAGCTTCACATGAGCCAATTATTTGTTCAACTACGAGGGCTTGGAGATATCTACATCAGGGTTGTTTTGGGTTCCTAGCTTATGTGGCAAATACTCGAATTGAGGGTACGACGACGTTGAGTAAGGTGTCCATCGTTCAGGATTTCCTCTATGTGTTTCCATAGGAGTTACCAGGAGTGCCTCTCGAGAGGCAAGTCAAGTTTCGAATTGATCTGGTTCCTGGAGCGGCTCTAATAGCCAAAGCACTGTATCGCTTAGCACTACCAGAGATGCATGATTTGTCTATGCAGATTTAGGAGCTGCTAGACAGGGGATTTATTCGACCAAGTATCTCACCTTGGGGACCATCGATCCTGCTCATGAAAAAGAAGGATGGTTCGCACAGTATGTGCATTGACTATTGGGAGTTGAATTAGATAACGATGAAGAACCGTTACCTACTTCCAAGGATCGACGATTTATTTGTCCAGCTTCAGGGTGCATCTTGATTTTTGCAAGATTGATTTGAGATCTGGTTTCCATCAGATAAGGGTCGGAGATGATAATGTATAGAAGACAACTATCAGAACTCGTTATGGTCATTATGAGTTTGTGGAGCTCGAATTTGGGCTCACTAATGCACCGACATTGTTCATGGATCTCATGAACTGGGTTTGTAGTCCGATGTTGGATCGATCAATGATAGTATTCATAGATGATATCCTGGTCTACTCCAAGACCAAGGAAGGGAATGGAGAGCACTTGCGAGAGGTGTTGGAGACCCTAAGGAGGGAGAGGTTGTATGCCAAGTTCTCCAAATGTGAGTTCTGTTTGCACGAGGTGTAGTTCTTGGGGCACATCGTTAACTAGAAGGGTATATTAGTCGACCCGACCAAGATCAAGGTCGTGATGTGACAAGAAGTTCCGAGGACCCCATCTGAGATTCAGAGCTTCTTGGATCTCGTAGGGTATTATCGGAGATTTATCTAGGATTTCTCTAAGATTGCAGTTCCTTTGACCCGCTTGACGAAGAAGAATGTTACTTTTCAATGGGGGCATGATCACCAGTTGGCTGTTGAGATTATAAGGCAGAGATTGTGCGAGGTCCCGATCCTCATACTTCCCAAGGGTATGGATGATTTTTTTGGTTTACTGTGACACTTCTATATGGGATTTAGGAGTTGTTCTTATGTAGAGGGGCATGTGATTGCTTACCCTTTGAGGAAACTGAGGTCTCATGAATCAAATTATCCTACGTGTTCTTTGGAGTTGGGGGCTTTGATGTTTGCCCTCAATATTTTGAGACACTATCTATATAGGGTTAGGTGTACGATCTACACTGACCACAAAAGTTTGAGGTACTTGATGGACCAACCGAATTTAAATATGCGATAATGGAGATGGTTGGATGTGGTAAAGGATTATGATTGCAAGATCCTATACCACCATGGGAAGGCCAACGTGGTGGCCGATGCTTTGAGTCATTAAGTAGTAAGTACTGCTATTAGAATTTTATGTTTGAGGATGGTTATTGTTTTGCCTCTGTTAGACATGATTAAGAAGGCTCAGGTGGAGGGTTTGAAAAAGGAAAATTGGAAAAAGGAGTGGATTAGCAGGCAAATTTCTGTATTTATCGGAGATAGTGGTGGATTATTGAATCAATGTTGTAGATTTTGGGTTCCGACTACTGGTGGGGTGTGGCAGATAGTATCGGACGAGGCTCATAAGTCTAAGTTTTTAATCCTTCCAAGGACCACTAAGATGTATCGGGATCTGAAGCTGAGTTGTTTGTGACCCTACATGAAAAAAGGAGATAGTGTGGTTTGTGGAGCGATGCCTAACTTGCAATAATGTCAAGGACGAACATCAGAGACCCCGGAACCAGATGCAGTCATTACCCATTCCCATATGGAAGTGGGAGGAGATCACCCTAGATTTTATCACAAAGTTGCCAAAGACAACGCGCGGAATCGATTCTATCTGGGTCATTGTGGATAGCTTAACCAAGAGTTCACATTTCATACCTATTGTCGAGAGTATATCTGCTGAGAAGCTAGCTGACACCTATATTTGGGAGGTGGTGGTTCGACACAGAAGGCTATTTTCAGTAGTTTCAAACCGGGATGTTCGTTTCACCTCTAGGTTTTGGAAGAAGTTCCATGAGGATTCAGGTACTCAGTTGCATTTCAGCACAACATACCACCCCTAGACATATTGAGAGAGTGAGTAGACGATTCAGATGCTCAAAGATAAGCTATGGGCATGTGTGCTAGATTTTGGAGGGAGTTAGGATACTTACCTTCCAATGGCCAAGTTCTCAAACAACAATAGTTATCATGTCAGCATTGACCAACCACCATTTGAGATGTTGTATAGGAGGAGGTGCAGGACCCCAATTTGCTAGGGGAGGTTGAACATCAGGTCATGGGGAGTACTGAGGTGGTACTCAAGACTACTAAGTTGATTCAACATGTGCGCGGCAAGTTGCAAGTCGTGCAAAACCGGAAAAAGAGTTATGCATATCGGCGAAATTCAGACTTCGAGATTCAAGAGGAGGACTTGGTGCTTCTAAAGGTGTCACCTTGGAAAGGTGTCATCCGATTTCGGAAGTAGGGCAAGCTGGACCCCTGTTTTATCGGTCCTTTCAAGATTACCTCCCGAGTGGGCAAGGTTGCATACCCGTTGGATTTACATGATGAGCTCAGCCAAATCCACAACACATTCCATGTTTCTCAGCTTCGGAAGTGTGTAGCCAATGAATCGGCAGTGATTCCTTTGGTTGATATTCACATCGATGAGAGCTTAAACTATGTGGAGTGACCGATTGTTATTCTTGATAGAAAGATACAATCTCTGCACAAAGAGGAGGTGAAACTGGTGAAGATGCAATCACTACTAGAAAAAAGGCCTTTTATGACGCTCATTGCGCGTCGTAAAACGCTCAGACGACGCGCAAATGCGCGTCAAGGAAGGCCCTGTCATAAAGAGAGACGATGCGCTTTTGCGCGTCGTCTATAGACGACGCGCATTTTCGACGCGCATTTATGACGCGCATTTACGACGCGCGGTTATGACACGCATTGCGTATCAAGGAAGGCCCTGTCATAAAGGAAGACGACACGCATTTGCGTGTCGTAACCTTACGACGCGCGTGTATATGACACGCAATGCGTATCAAGGAAGCACCAGTCAAGAAAGGCCATGTCATAAATGAAGACGACACACATTTTTGCGTATCGTAATTTTAATTTTTTTTTAAAAAAAAATATATTTATATATTTATTAATTTATAAATTAAATTTGCATTTAATCTCTCATAATAGAAATAAAATATCATATACAAAAAATACAATCCATTGCATAATATAAAATAAAATACCATATACAAATTTGCATCTAATCTACTCTGTACATCAAATTCCAACTAAGTAAAGTTGTATCTTGCCTTTTATAATTTAAGACTAATGCTCCAAGCAGCTGATTATATGGATAAGCAGTTGTACATTGGCCCATCTCACTCAAGAATGACTTAGCCAAATTCAACTCCAAGTCTTTACTTTCTTCCATCAAATTTACCTGATGCACAAAATACACAGAAACAAAAAAAACATTATAGAGGAAGGGGTAATTTGGGAAAATGTGAGGGGTATCCTCTGCAAAACAAAACAAAAAATATATATCTTTTTAGTACAACCGACTATGTAGCCACATGCTTCCATTATATATTTATTTATTATAACATCATACATTCGTAGCTACTTTCATATCTTTTTAGTACATACAGGATTCTACTTCCAATCTTTCTGTTATGAGCATCTCCAATGGAAGGTTATTTTATAGCTTATTGCTATTTCAACAAGTCTTTGTTGACAATTGGAGTGGAAAACGTTTTTTGGTATTTTATCCAACCATTTCAGTAATTTTTTAAACTTAGTTATATTTGACTAATAAATCTATTTTGTTAAATATGCAAAATAAAATTAAACATTTTTTGTATTAGAACTACATACATGATCAATATCAAATGGCATGTGCTCAAAAACAACAAATTAGATAAGGGGTCTTTAAACAATATTTCAAATAGATGCGGATACACATGTAATTGTTAAAAAAAAGGTTTTGCATTGGAGATGATATGTAAAGATAGGTTTTTTTTAAATAAATTGTATATGTGTGAAAGAAAGAAAGAAAGCACAATATAAAAGAAGATCAGTTAAAATAGTTGTGCATTTTACCTTCGCAGGATTCAACAAAAGAACGCAATGCAAAAACAGAATCAACACGAACATGTTGTCCTACAATCTTCTGGATCCATGGTGCTGCCCTGAGATGCATTGTCAGATTCCACTTCATGATGGGTCCCACCGTTTTCTTCTTCCATACCATTTGCAACAACAAACTGACCATTGACCATGGAGGAGCTGCCTGACATGCTTCTTTGCTTTTCCTGCTCTGTGTGGTGCTTCTCACCTGAGCGTTCATGTTCCTCCAGCTGAACCAGAACAGCATCAGCTTTTTCAATGGTGGAATAATGAGTCATGTTTGGACGTAAATCACCAAACAAATCCTACACGTACATTCCTCTTCAATTATTAATACAACAATCTCTAAATAAGAAATAAAAGAAAGTGAGTTTAATTAAAAGACCAAACAACCAACTAACCTGCAAGTCAAATTCGATATCTAGAGGAAGTGGACCTTTGCAGAGTATGTAACGTTGGTCACATTCAACAGCTCATATCATACATCCGAGCCGACGACGAGTTTGATCATAGGGTATAATTGTCATTTTACCAATATAAACATCATTTTAGCCAGAAAATTTCTCCATTTTACCAATATAAACATCATAAACACCAAAGAAGCAATTGTAACATGTCTTTTGGGGTTTGTAGTAAATTTATAAAATTCCCTTTTCTTTTCTAAATTCATTTTCTGATTTTCATTTGTATATACATTTTAGGTACTTACTACACTTGATGCCAAAATATGGAGGGTAGTTTTTGGTGTTATAGACAAAATTTGGGCTAGTGGAGGAGTCTAGCTGACTTAGCTGATCGTCATGATGTAAGTTTTTTTATAAATATATATTTTTCATTAAAGATACTAATAGTTTAATAAATTTTATGATTTAGGTTTATTTAGGGTGAATGTTTGAAAGTTAATATTATCACTTTTTTGTCCTAAAAGAGTCGGTATTTGATATTTAAGAGTCAAATGTGTAACTTCATAAAAATTTACTAAACTTTCTCCATATAGATGTTCCTAAGCATGGAGAAGTTTTTGAACCAGCTCTTTTCACACTATTGATTAAATTGTAAAACAAGTATATGTCAGGTATGTACTAAAATATCCATATATATATATATATATATATATATATATATATATATATATATATATATATATGTTGCTAAGCATGGAGAAGTTTTTGAACCACCTGCTGCTTCGTTTTCAATTTCAAGCTCGAGATTGAAAGAAGAAGAATACGGAGAAGTAAGAAGGACACTGTTCATTGTCCCCATCGAGAGCCTGCAACAGAACAAAAAAAATCTGTGTTTTTATTAAAACCGAGAACCACCATTACCTGTTACTACTTCTGATATATAAATCATGGATTACTACAAAATTAAACATACCTGTTGCTCAAGTATTGCAAAATAAGGTTGGAAACTCTGGCAGGTAAAAGCTTTGTTCTTCAGGAAGTGTTGTGCAAAAGCTTTGTTCTCTGGGTTTTTCAATTTTAAATCTCCAAAGCTGAGAAAATAGTAAAAAGTAAAAAATTGAGCAAGAAGACAATAAATACATGTCTGAAAGCCAGCCAAAAACAATTAAATTAAAGAAACATCTAAATGATGTGATTGACTACTCACCGGGTATAGAGGCGGTTTAATATATGGACCGTCCACTTCTTTACCTTCCACCATCCCCATGACTTGCTGAGCTCTAGATCCACTGGTTGGCCCTATGATAGACCTTTAAAACGTATTCCAGGAATAGCTACATTTGTGTTGGATTCTTTCTAAGGCTACAACCTAGTTACAGGACATTCAATGTCAACACATCATCATATACGATTAATTTAACCATCCAATCTATACTAATGAAAAATTCACATATTTGAGTATTTTAGGTCAAAATCATGGTTTTGCATTCCGCCTCTTGTCAATCTATAACTCAAAATCGAACTTATAACACATGTATAATCATATTATCATTTCATTTATTGTACTTATCATACATATACCTCGAATTTATCAATGAGAATTGGCTTACCTTAATAATTTCGCAACTTTTGTCAAGAACACACCATGAATACCACAACTCTTTTCTTACAATTCAAAGCTTGGTCAAGTGAAAACTGGTCTGGTCCAGCACAGATGCTGGAAAACAACACGAAAATTCCTCTGCAATGATGATAGGCTAGGGTTTTAGAAAGAAAGAAGAGAGGAAATGTTTTGAGAGAGAGAGAGAGAGAGAGAGAGAGAGAGAGAAATTCAAAATAAGGTATGTATGATTGTGATCTTCAGAGATGAATGTAAACTTCTCTAAACCATATCTGGGTGAACCCATATCATCTAGAACTGCAAAACAGAGGAAACGATCATTTTTTTCTTCAAGCCCATAATAAGGTTAGTGTATTTTGAAAAGACGTTAAGAACAGTACCACAGCTCCGATGCATCCTCCCCTCAGCCTTAAACTCTCTTCTCTCTCTTTCTGCTCGTTTTTTCTTTTCTTTCCCATTTTCTGTTCAGTCTTGCTGTGCACACACACATACCATCTGGGAAGTAGGACGACAACAACGATGGTGGAGGTGGTAGCCGGCGGTGGCTGGTTTAGGGCTTTTAGAGAATATGATATATTTTTGTTCTGAGAGAGAAAGTGGAATCGATGAGAATGTAAGCTTCGGTTACTGGATACCAAAATAACCAATGTAAGCTTGAATGAAAGTAGAATTGATCAGAATGTAGAGAGCCCCAAATTGAAACCTTGTCCAGTAGAATCGATTTGAGGGTGAGTGTTGGATTTATTGCTTCCCTTTCCCGGTTCGCTTACCCTTTAGTTACCATAGTCGATCGATTCAAGCTTTCACGAAAAACCCTAGGTAGCAACTGATAGAGACAAGAAGGATGGGGCGAAGGTAGGATTGGATCCGATTTCAAAGAGTAACAATAGATTTCACTGAAAACCCTTTCCCGGTTCGCTTGACCTTTGGTTACCTCAGTCGATCGATTCAAGCTTTCAATAAAAACCCTAGGTAGCGACTGAGAGAGACAAGATGGAAAGGAAGGAGCATCGATAATTAGGGCAAGAGGGAAAGGAAGGAGCATCGATAACTAGGGCAAGCCGACAGTCATTCTCTGGAGGGGGAAAGAAGGAGAATAGTAATTAGGGCAAGAGGGAAACTGAGAACAAAAGTGGAGGATAAAAAAGAAGCGGGTTCTCAAAATTTTTGGATTTCATTTTCCCCTAATCTACTAAACGCGCCTTTCATTAAATTTATAAAGCAACACTTCTAGAGGACGCCCACTTAAGATACAGCGCCCTCCGTGTTTTTAATTTTTTTTCTTATGACGCTAATTTAAGGGCACGCAATAATGCATGTCCCCTATCCTTAAATTTTTTGAATAGATGACATTTTTTTAATGTCACTCTCTTTTGCGTAACATAAATCAACGAGTGTCGTGGTTTGCGCGTCGTAAAAGGCCTTTTTTCTAGTAGTGAATGGTAGCACCGAAGGAGTTCAAAGTGGACATGTGAGCCAAAGAACGAGATGAGAGAGCATTACCCCGAGTTATTTGTGGCGTCGGACTTCAAGGACAAAGTCTGATTCAAGTGTGGGATAGTTGTAACTTCCATTTTTTGAGGTACTTGGTAATTATTTTCTTCTATGATCATGGTTGCCACGATGTAGTGAAGAACCACCATGACGTGCCAAGTTGAGATTAGATCGCATGTTTCATTTAGTCACCATAGCGTGGAAGCATTTAGCCATAACATGGTGGCGTCCTGATGGAAAAAACCCTAATTTTCGGGTATTTAAAGGAAAGCAGGGAGGCTAGGGTTGCGCACCTTCAGCCTCCACCACCCTCAAACCCAACAACTCTAACCCTAATCCTCCTTGGTGGTATTGTGCTCATTTTTGGTAGTCTTGGAAGCTCTTAAAGGGAGAACGAATAATTTTTGAGATAGGATGCACAAATCAAGCCTCCATTCTTTATCTAGGCACTCTTCTAGACCATTGTAAGTGTACAAACTTTGACTTTTATCATGATAAGATGCTAGATCTTTAGATTTTTCCTGTAATCTTCTTATTCTTGTTAGTTAGAATGGTGAAATTTCATAAAGTTTTCAACTTTATGAATCTCTGGGACATTTGGTGAAATTGGTGGCTTGGATCTGAAGTATAGTTCCATATTGTAATCATGCATGATATTTAGGTCATAAACTCTCATTTTGATCTAATATGAGTTCAAGACATGCATTGGACGTTCATGTCTTTAAAGCATCAACTTTATGTTGATTTAGTGTTAGAAAAACTAGTGGAGAATATGGACTTCGGATTTAAAGGAATAAGTGCTTAATGGTTAAGTTCATGCCTTATGGAACCTAGGGTTTGAGTTTGGACCTTTTTGGATGGTCCTTAAGGGTAAATTTAGAAACTTTATCCCTCTAGATCATGTATTCAATGAGATCTGAGCCTTGTAGCTTGAGAGGTTGAAGAAAATAGCTTAATCAATTAAGCTGTTTGGAACCTCGTCACCACGACGTGGTGTTAGCTCACCAAGCTGTGGCGACTAGAGGTCAGATCATTTGTTTTGTCCTTTAGGGACATCGACATGGTGAAGGACCACCACGTCGTGGCAAGTCAACGATGGCCATTGACTTTGACTCTTGACTTGCGTTGACCGTGGTCAAACCCATAATCTTGGACGAGAAGCTAAGAGTGTACTTTATATGACAATATAGGTGGTTAGTGGCATCTTTGTTCACAACAGTAGTAGCAGTTGATCACCATTTGATAGGTGAGTCTTCTTACCACCTTATTGGGTTGAAGCCACCTAGGCCGGTCCACTGTATTGTATGAGTAAAATGTATGTTATTTTATAACTTTAACTAGTGTGTTTGCATGATTTATGTGTGGAGATAATCTGGGCTCGTAGTCACTATGGATTGGGTTGATACGGACCCGACACAACTAATTGTTGTTATTTAGGGTTGATACGAACCCAGGTGTTGATACGGACCTGACACAGCCACGTACTGATATATTATGTGTTTGATGTATGTGGTATTTTGGGGAAGCCCACTAAGCTTTGTGCTTACAATTATTTTTGTGGTTTCAGGAACTTCTGGTACCAAAGGGAAGGGACGAGCATGATCGCAGCATATCCACCCATGTTCCGCGTTTTCTCTAAGATTTAGATTTGCACTCTGATGATTTAACTCATTTGACATGCTTTGTTTGGGTTTGTTATGAGCACTTGAT
Organism: Lactuca sativa; assembly: GCF_002870075.4. NCBI lineage: Eukaryota > Viridiplantae > Streptophyta > Magnoliopsida > Asterales > Asteraceae > Lactuca > Lactuca sativa. Next base: position 135,712,732 of record NC_056630.2, on the reverse strand, counting down.
GGTTTTTAATTAAATTAAAAACGAAAATTTAATCCATGTTTTTGGGACACTACATATCATTCCAAACCATAAAGTTTCCATCTTTATGAGTTTGCATGTCTAGAAATTTCCCAACACCAATACCCTAGTGTGTCTTAATCCCTTAAGCTTTCTTGCATTTGCATGGAAGGAAATAAGGAACCAAGTTTGCACTTTTATGAATCTAGACACTACAAAATGTCCAAAAGGACAATCCATTTGGTCTAGAGCATGTTATACTCAAGAACACCATAGTTTGGGGACAAAAGGCATATAATAGCATCATACAAGCTAGATCTAACAAAAATAAGCATCAAGGTATAAACTTTATACCTTCTGCAGATGGAGAAGGGTGCAAAACTTCTAGATCCAATGTTGCTTCAAGCTTCCAAGATGTTCTTCTTTCCTTCTCATTCCTCTAAAAAACCAAAACACACACTAATGGCTCAAGGATGCTCATAAAATGGATTAAGGTTCGCTAGGTACGAAAATGAGGACGGAGGCTAGTGAATGATCAAGATCTTAAGAGCTAATGTTGTTTAAATAGGATCCAAACCCTAAAAATTAGGGTTTGGCCTTCAACCACTTACGCCCAACATACCCAATGTACACTATTAGCCCACACGTTTTATATAAGTGTCCTATAGGACCATCTTGAAAATAATTTTCATAATAAGGGTCAAAAGTGTAATTACCTAGAAACCTAGATGTTATAGCACAACATAAGTCTAGATTGCTCTCCCGACCCTCAACTTATGTCTAGCTTCCACAAAAAGCAGTATCACCTCAAACCAATCGCATTATGTCAACATATGCAACAAATAAACGTTATCAACAAGTACATGTAATCATAAAGATCTATCAATCTAACAGATCACTACAACATAACAACATCATATATACCAAGATAAATAACACAACCTAGTGGACCAGTATTGGTGCCTTCGACCCATGAGTACAGTGAGGAAAACTCACCCAAACTATTCAAAAGTCCCCGAATAGCTACCTCAACAACATAACAGCCAACCCAAGCTTCCTAAGCCAAATCAAGACCAATCCTTAGTCAAATACTCAATTATAACAGTCAAAGCTAAGGTCAAAATTGCCAACATCATCCCTCCACGTCGTGGCCTTCCTTGGCCACCACGTCGTGGGCACAAAATGCCAAAACAGTCAATCATTACCTAGACGCCACATCATGGCAGCCTAAGGCCACACCGTGGGGAATGACCTGAAAAAATCAAACGAGCTTAATCCATTTTCTTCCGAGTTCAGGAGGTCCAAAGCATAGATCTAATCCTTTCCATGGTCTTAATGGATATAGTTTCTAGCTTTATCCATTAGGAAGGTCCAAACCATCAAGGTGTAGACTTTAAGTCTCAAAGGGACCCAAAATGCATCTTTATTAACTTAATCCATTAATTCCAAGTCTCCAACCTTCAAATCTGAATCAACATGATGTTTAGATGGATAAAGTTTCCAAATTTATCCATAACAATGTCTCAAGCTTCCAAGATCTAAACTTTAATACACAAAAATGACCTAAATGACCAAGATAACTTGCATGGCTATAACCGAAGGAAAAATATCACAACTTTCCTAGTCCCTGATGTAATGCCCGTAGATCCGGGCTAGTCAATTTAGAGGCAATAGGGGTCGAAAACGACTTTTCGACAAAAGATTATTAAGAATAAATAATCTCAACCAAGTTCTAGTATATGTTACAAGGTTTCCGTACATATAAAGAGCGTCGAAATCCGAGTTATAACGAAGCAGTTATGACCCGTCGAAGTTTCGCGACGGAACCGACACGATACCGGGAGGCGTAAATAGTGAATTTAAGATAGAGTGAGAATTAGCCGACGGGATCTAAATGATAGTTGTATTACTCATAAATACCAACGCGTGGATATAAAGAACGTCAATAATAGAGCTCGTATGCGAAAGTTATGGACGAAGCTTAGTCTCTACTTTTCGAGCGCGGCGAATTCGATACAGTTTTGTAAATCCGAGATAGAATGAGAATTAGCCAACGAGGTCTAAATGAGAGTTGAAGATCTCATTAATAGGAAATCAACGGTAAAAAGACAGACAAAAACGGAGCTCGTATACAAAAGTTACGGACGAAGCTTGGAGACTACTTTACTATACAATTCCTATAAATAAGAGATGAACTCTTCATAATTTCCTCACACCTTCAAACCTTTCTTTCTCTCTCTAACTTCTCTCTAACCTCCCTAAACCCCTCCCAAGTCTAGGGAACCTCCCTATCACGAGAAGAAAGCCCCGGAGCGCCTGACGGCTCCGACAAGAAAAGCTTTCGGCTCGGAAACGCTGCTCCAGCGAAGCCCGGTTTTTAATAAAAATCCGTTGTAAGTGAGTTACGCCTATACTATATTTAATATAGATTTTATTTAATTATAGTAACATTATTAGGACCTTAAAATAATTATTTGGGTTATTATTATGAGTTATATTGAGTGTTATTTAACGCTTATAGAATAGTAATAATAGATAGACTATTAATTAGTCGCGATTAACGTTAAAACTAAACTCTAGTGGTATTAATACTAGGTTTTGGTCATGGAAAAATTGTTTTGAGATAACGAAGTGATGTTCAAGTACCGAGTCACCACCTAATCAAGTGAGTGCATAGCCCCTTTCATCTTACACATAGATATGAAGTATTTTATATAAACTACGTGCTATGTACGCATATTATCTGAATACTTGCTGTCTATGCTGGATGAATGTTTTATACATGTTTTAAAGGATTTAAACTGTATAGGTATGTTATATATACAAATATGTTGGGCATGACATGGGTAGATGAATGATGAGAGATAAAAGATGATGTGAGTAAACATTGGCAGCTACGGACTTAGTGCCTAATAAACATCGACAACTATGGACTTAGTGCCTAATAAACATCGGCAGCTATGGACTTAGTGCCTATTGGACAAACACCGGTAGCAATGGATTTAGTACCTGTTAGGAATTGGTAGCTATGGACTTAGTACCTATTAGATAAACACTGGTAGCTATGGATTTAGTACCCGGTGAGTAGACTATAGCAGCTATGGAATTAGTGCTTTACGAACGAACATTGGCAGCTATGGATTTATTGCCAGTCCTATAACCCTGGAAGTAAGGGACTTCTGAATGAACGAATGCAGGATATATGACTCTTAGGATAAATCCTTAAGAGTAAAGAAGATAATGGGGATGGGTAATTGGGTTGATTGTTTGATTGTTTAAACATAATAATTATATTATTGTGGGTTGAAAACCCTATGTACTCACCAGGTTTCCCAACCTGACCCACTCAGTTCATTTATATCACAGGTGTTGATACGAAGTCACATTACACTGAGAGATTAAAGAGATGTAGATCACTAGTGTAAATAAATGTAAGTTCCGCTTATGCTTATGTTTCTGTAGTGACGATGACATCCCAAACATTGTAAAATGAATAAAATACGTTTCTTGGAAATTGTTTTGATAACGTATTTATCGTGTTTTTCTGGGAACAAATTCCACAACATTTTTATGAAATGAAGTACTCTGATTTTTATAAAGCATAAACAAACTCGGTCTTTTCTGGCCGTGAAAATTGGGAATGTCACACCTGAGGTCTATGAAGCATTCTAAACCGGTCAAAAGATGTGGCAATCCACTCAATTCCAAGATCACCCATAAAATGGACCAAAAGTACCAGAAGAACCCTAAAATGACAAGATCTCAAGAACTAGATAGCAAGATTAGAACTTTATACTTACAATAGTCAAGAATTGTAGTGTATTTAGTGGATCTAAACTTGAAGCATCATTCCTTGCAACCAAAAGAAGCCTTATTGATCTTTAACTTCATCAAAATATCATAAAAAGCACCCAAAAGAGGAGAGAGGATAGTTGAGAAGCTCAAATCTTAAAGGTGGAGGCTAAGGTTTCTCCCAAGGGGTTTTAGAGGTGATGGAGGTTGATAAAATGTACAAAAAGTCGGAACATTATGCTTAAATATGTAGAAAACCCTAAAAACATGGACTTGGGGTTGAATGATCCCCGTGTAGTGGCCACGCTTCGCCGTGTAGTGGCGACTACCATGCTGTGGGCTCTGATCCCCACTCCGTGAGGACAGTTTTCAGCTAAATCCACCTCAACTTCAAACAACCATAACTTATTCGTTTCAACTCTATTTTCATAGATCTTTATATCCACAGAAACGTATTGAAAAGCCCTACACGTCCATCTAGTTAATTTTGGCTTAACAAATGTCAAAGTAAAAACCATAATACATGCAAGAAGCCTAACATAAAACTTTTCCCATTTTACCCTTTGGCTCCAAAATACAAACCAAGGGCATATATTGTTGGATAAGGTGTCTAAGCCCATAAATATAATGGGTAGATACTTGAATTAATAGTAGCACAGTCCTTTTGGGTTGTTCGTATAACTAACAACTCGACAGGGTGACTTTTGGAGAGAGATTGACTTTATTATCTGATTAATAAATTGAAATAAATGATCTATTAATGTATTCTAAAAATAATATATTAATTATAAATCATATTATTTAATTAATATTTAATCATAAATTAACTGGAATTAATTTCGGGATTAAAAGAATTAACTGAAAGTGTAGGGACTAAAGTGCAATTATTCAATAGCTGAACAAGAGGTTCCAGAACCTTCCTAGAAGGTGGTGGACGAAGTTCCTAAGGATAATTAGGGTGTCTAGATTATCCCATGTGGATAATTAAGGAGGTGGATAATTACCAATTTAAATTAATAATTTTTTATTCAAATTAGGATTATCCAGTGTATCCTGTCTGCACTATAAATAGAGCAATAGGGCTTGAGATTTTCAGCCGTCTAAATCCCAGAGGGATAACCAAATTTCTAAGAGCTTCTCCTCCTCTCTCCTCTCTCATCCTCTTGCTTAGTTTGAGTGTGATCTACTAGAGGTGTGACACTTGTGACGCTTTCTCTCAAAGTTCAAGATTACTAGGTTTTCAATTTTTATTGCTATATAACAATCAACGTATGTTTTCTTAACCCTATTTTATAGATTTCGAAAATAGTGTATACCTTTTAGGGTTTTTTGTTTGATGTTCAGAAGTTGTATGTTCAATTAGAGACAACATAGATCCAAGAATCAGGGTTGCTTGCACATTATGTTTTTGTATGTTATGCTCAAAATTTATCAGTGGTATCAGAGCCTTGGCTTGTTTTCTATTGAATTCAATTGCAATTGTTTGAATTTGATAAATTAGGGTTTATGGAAATTAAAATCTTTTGGCCTTAGGGTTTTTCAAAATTAGGGTTTCCTAATCCTAGGTTGCAAAATTTTGAAAAGGTTTTTAACCCTTTCCCTTATCCTATAAGTTTTGAAATTAGGGTTTCCTAAACCCTCTTAATTTTCGAAATAGGCAAAGGATTGAAATCCTTTCCTTCCTCCCTAAGATTAGGTATTTTCAAAAATTAGTGTTTCATGATAGGGTTTTCTTATTTTTGGTAATTATCTCTTTATGTGATTAATTGGATAATTATAAAATTTGAATTATCCCTCCCATGTTTTTTGAAAATTAGGGGGAGAGGATTAGGTTAAATTATTTTGATTAATTTAATTGGATAATCCTTAATTGGTTTAATAAATTAATTAAAGGTTAAATTAATAGATAATTATTAAATCAATTTCTTTTAAATTTAAATTAAATTGTTTTAGTTTTGAAATTTAAAAGATTATAAAACCCTAGTGTTTTGAAAAGTTTAAAATACACCTTATACTATATGTAAAATTAAATGTTTAATATTTACTATATATAAGACAAGTCAGTCGAACCGTTAGTACAACTCAATCATGAAGCCGGTCTATAAGGGGGGGGGGGGGGTATAAGGAAAATGCCTATAAAACGGTAGTTGAATGAGTGTCCACTCTCACCCACTGCTTCCTTGATTGGTGGAGGGTCGTTAGCCGTACGGGTATGACAGAAAAAATATTTCTCATTAATAAGTATAATGAAATTATAAAGTAATTTAATTTTTTATAAAATTCTCAATCGTAGTTACTTTAGGAAAAATGTGAATTTGATGCTAATCTTTGAAATTGCACATTGCACTTTATAATTCGTTAGTGGAGCATGTGTGGTTAACTGGCACACTAATGTGGACTAATAAAGGGTGGCAATGGGTGTCTCGTAAATTATCATTGATTAATGGAGCGCATGTGGCTAAACGACACATTAATTAGATGATAAATGATATCGAGAGTACCAAGCTGATTTGCATGGTTATTCACATCTTTTTTGTAATCCTCGATATCACAATCATAAATGGAAGAGCATAATCAAGATTAAACATGCCATTAAATAGTTCAATGAATCTCAAAAGATCTAGGAATGTCATTAAAAACCTAATTCGTTTAAATTTTGTTTTTCGTGGTGAAATTGGTAAATCGGCATTTACATACCTTTATTTATTTCACAATTAGATTACGACATCCCTTTTATAAGTTGTGAAATTACTAGTAGGATCCTAACCTTAATATTTCATTTGGTTGTTATATAGAGGAATAATCCTATCTAATCTAAAACTTCTCCTTCTTCTCTTTTAGATGTCAACTCCCAACGATGCTTTTGGTTCCTCCTCCAAAAACAACTCCTCCATCAACAACTTCTTGCTCTTGAACATCTGTCGAGAGTTACTTTTGATGGCACCAATTATAATTATTGGACGCATAACATGAAAATGGCTCTACGTTTCGAGGACAAAGAGTATGTACTCAAAAAGGAACTTCTCAAGATTGATGAAACCAAAGCTACTGTCGCAGAACTAGCTGAGTATAGGAAGCACTAAAATGATGCAACCAAAGTGGCATGCATCATGGTGGCTACAATGACTCCTGAGCTTCAAAGGTTCTATGAGGATTACTAACCATACGAGATGAATAAGGACTTAGTGGAAAATACCACCAACGATATCATTAAGAAAAGTATGAGGTAGTAAAGTCCCTCATCACTAGCAAGATGAAAGACGGAGAGTCTGTCAGTAGCCACATGAAAAAAATGCAACGATACATAGAGCGCTTGCTAAAGCTAAATGTGAACTTTGATGAGGAATTGGCTATTGATATAGTCTTGCACTCATTTCCCAGTTGTTATGATCAGTTTATCCTAACTTATCATTTGAACAACCAATAGACCACATTGGCTCAACTTCAGAACCTCCTGCGAACAGCTGAAGCAGGAATGAAGAGAAAAAGTGTTACCTCTACTCCTGCTGCTGCTCCTGTCTTGGCCATTGGGCAAGGAAAATGGAAGAAGAGGAAAGGTCCTCCTAAACAGAATTGTAAGGGTAAGTCCCAAGTTGGGTCCTCAAGCAATGGATCGAAAGGAAAGGCCAGTTCTGATGCTCCTCCCGCCTCTGATCCTGTAGAGAATACTTGCTTTTATTGTCACGAAAAGGGAGTTGGAAACAAAGTTGCCCTAAGTACTAGCAAGACATAAAGGATGGCAAGGTGAAACCAACCTCAGCAAGTATTACGTTATCTTATAAAAAAAAAACTTATCATATTCCCATTATTGGGTCCTTGATACAAGATGTGGTTTCCACATTTGTTCTGATTTGTAGGGGCTAAGAAAACGTGAGAATGTGGACCATGGGAGAATAAACTTGATCATGGGAAATAGAAGATCGTCACCTGTTAACAAGATCGGAGTTTATAACTTAGTGCTTAGTAGTGGGTTGTTTTTAGATTTGAATAATTGTTGCTACTCGTCATAGATGACACAAAACATCATTTCATTTCATGCATCATATAAACAAGGTTTTAGATATTCTTTCAATATGAAAATGGATCTACTTATGCTTTTAAAAATGGTTATTTTATTTTGAAGCTTTACGTTGTGATGGCGTGTATGAAACTGTGATGGTTGTAGACAATTTAGGTAATAGTGTTTTACAAATTGATTCGTCTAATGGTTTCGACAAAGCATGCTTGTGGCATTGTCGTCTTGGACATGTCAATAGGAAATGCATTGCCCAACTCCAAAAGGATGGAGTGTTGGTATCATTTGACCTAAGGTCAGATGATACATGTGAAACTTGTTTACTTGGAAAGATGACAAAAATCACCTTTCAATGGTTCTTGTGAAAGAGGTGAAGGATTGTTGGATCTCATACACACAGATGTGTGTGGGACCTTTAGATCCACCACAAGGGATGCAAATCAATTCTATGTGACTTTTACTGATGATTATAACAAATATCGTTATATCTACTCAATCAAGCATAAGTCAGAACCTTTGAAAAGTTCAAAGAGTTCAAACAACAAGTCGAGAATGAATTGGGTGGGAAGATCAAGACGCTCAAATCGAATAGAGGTAGTGAGTATCTTAGTATCAAATTCCACGACTACCTCAAGGAATGTCGAATAGTTTCACAATTGACACCTCCTAGGACACCACAACTTAATGGTGTGGGTGAGAGTCATATCGAACCTTGTTGGACATGGTTTGTTTCATTATGAGTCGAGCTTCACTTCCATTATCATTCTAGGGGTCTGCCTTAGAGACTGTCACCCATATTCTTAATCTTGTCCCAACTAAGAAGGTTGCAAAAACACATCACGAGATGTGGACATGGAAGGTTCCCTCGTTACTACATATCAAGGTTTGGGGTTGTGAAGCTTTCGTTAGATGAGAGACTCACGACAAGCTTGAACCTCGAAGTGAGAGATGTATTTTCATCGGCTACCCACAAAAGTCCTTTGGATATTTGTTCTATAGACCTAGTGACAACGTGGTCTTCGTAGCATGAAGGGGAGTCTTTCTCAAGACAGAGCTCATATCCAAAGATGATAGCAGGAGTAAAACTGTTATTAAAGAATTTCAAGAGTCAAAAGATGAAGGAACCTCTAGAAATGCTATGGATCAACCTGAGGAAGAAATTCCAGTTGAACCAATTAACGAGTCGTTACCTTTTAGACGTTCCAGCAGAGTTAGAATGCCACCTGATTTTTATGGGTCCCATATTACTATAGATGCTGATAGGTTTATCAGTGATAGAAAATTGGTAAATTTGGATGAACCTACTAACTACAAGGAAGCAATAGTGGGCCCTGAGGCTGCCAAGTGGAAAGAGGCAATGGATAGCGAGATCAAGTCCATGTATGACAACCAAGTTTGGAATTTGGTTGACAATGTATTAGGTCGTAAGACAGTTGGGTGCAAATGGATCTTCAAGAAGAAGACCTACATGGATGGAAAGGTGAACACTTTCAAGGCTCGATTAGTTGTAAAGGGCTTCACTCAAACCCCAGGGTTGACTATGATGAGACCTTCTCACCAGTAGCTAAGATTAAATCTATTAGGATAATGGTAGTCATAGCTGTGTTTCATGACTATGAAATTGGGTAGATGGATGTTAAAACCGCCTTCCTTAATGGAAAGTTGGTTGAGGATGTTTTAAATGAGTCATCTAGAGGGTTTTGTGGATTCTAAGCACCCCAATAGAGTGTGTAAGCTTGAAAATCAAACTATGGATTGAAACAAGATTCTTTCATATGGAATCTCTGCTTTCATGAGAAAGTTAAAGAGTTTGGCTTCTCTAGAAGTGAAGATGGATCTTGTGTATATGTCAAAGATAGTGGGAGTATAGTGAACTGTTGGATTAGTGTTTAAGTCCATAACTATAATCAAGGTTGTAAAAATCGTTCGACGTTAGCTAGTCGGTGGACTGGGGTCAAGGGATTAATCGGCTAGGCGGAGATTAATCGGGGACCATTAATTGATAATTTGTTAGACTTAAAAAATTAAATATGACTAATATCATATAAAAGTTCATAAATACCACTAATATCATAAAAAAATAGGTTAATATGATAAATACAACACTAATCATACATCAAATAGTTTCTGTCGAGATATAACTTCTTCAAAGTGTTAAAATTTCATCGGGTTCTACTGTTTCAGTCATTTTGTATGCATGGATTAATCGCTAGGCGCTCTCTAATCGGTCAAGTAGCGCATAGGGATTAATCGGAGATTAATCGGGATTTTTACAACACTGACTATAATTGGTATGTACTTGACCCGACTCGGCATGGTCCATTTGGGTTGCATGGCATCAGAACATTTGGATAGACCGTTTGTGAGAAGAGGACATTTGTGACATATTAATATATTATAAGTTCTAATATATTAATATGAAATCATGTTATTTAATTAGTATTGATCAAGAATTAATTTGGACTTAATTTAGTGATCAAAAGAGACTAATTAAATATATGGGGATTGATTGTGAAAATGGTTAATTCTTATATATGTGGGCTTATGATCCAAGATTCCTTATGTTGGGTTTAACCCATGTGGTGACCCATGGATACTCCATGGAGGTTAAAACCCATGGAACATAAGGAATGGGTAAATTCATGAGTTACATGGTGTAACCCTAATAGCCACTCTATATAAAGACCCCTTTAGCTCAAGAAATTGGCACTAGTGATATTTATATAAGGGCTAGCTAATTTGAGCATGAAGTGTCTTCTTTTCATGGTTATTCCAAGTGTTGATGATGTTGTGTGAACCATTTGAGGTGTCACACTTGGGGCACTAGGCTCTCTAGCTTCATGGAGTTAAGCTACATCAACAAGGTATGTATTTCTATCTAGTTTATTATTCAAATATCAAAAGATTGTATGCTAGTTAGGGTAATACCTTGGAATATTCATATTTGCATGTATAATAGAGAAAACATAGATCCAAGGTATTTAGGGTTGCATGTACACTTAGGAGTGTTAGAATGCTCAAAACCCAACATGAACTTCCTGGCATTGTATGTTGACGAAATACTTCTCATAGGAAACAACATTCCAACTTTGCAAGAAGTTAAGTATTGGCTTGGAAAGTGTTTTGCTATGAAGGATCTGGGAGAGGCTGTCTATATTCTAGGGATAAGGATTTTGAGAAATAGGAGTAAAAGACTAATTGGGATCAGTCAAAGTATGTATTTGGATAAAGTGTTAACACGTTTTAGCATGGAGAATTCCAAGAAAGGAGATTTGCCTATCCAGAGTAATACCAAACTGAGTAAGACTCAGAGTCCAAGTACTGATGCAGAGATAGTAGAAATGAGTCAAGTTCTTTATGCTTCCGCCATTGGATCGATCATGTATGATATGACATGTACTTGCCCTGATGTGGTTTTTCCTTTGAGCATTGTTAGTCGATATCATGGAAATCTGGGTAGAGCTCATTAGATAGCGGTCATAAAAATTCTTAAGTATTTGCGGAGAACTAAGGGATGGGTCCTTGTGCTTGGTGGTAGTGATGACCTAAGAGTAACTAGGTATAGAGACGCCAAGTTTCAAATAGACAGAGACAACTTCCATTCTCAGTTTGGCTGGGTGTTAACTCTTAATAGAGGAGCAGTGACTTGGAAAAGTTCCAAACAGGAGACTGTTGCTGATTCTACCTGTGAATCAGAGTATATAGCAGCAATCGAAGCATCAAGGGAAGCTATATGGTTGAAGAATTTCCTCGGAGACGTTGGAGTTGTGCTAGCCATAAAGGATCCAATGGAGATTTTCTGTGATGATGAAGGAGCGGTTGCCTTGACAAAGGAACTAAGAGATCAAGTCAGATCGAGACATATCGACAAAAAAAATACCATTTTATCAAACATAGAGTAGAAGAAGGATACATCGTCATAAAGAGGGTATCTTCAGAAGAAAATTTTGCAGATCCCCTCACAAAGGGTCTGAGTAAGGTTAAGCACATTTAACATGCAAGGAGCATTGGTCTGAAGGATGATATTAGTTTTAGTAGTTAGATAGATATTTAGAAACTTGTAACAAAGTAAATGTAATAGACTTCTGATGATTAAATAATAGAGAATTATTTGTGAGTATTGTTTACTAACATTTGTCGATTGTTTATTATTGTGTTTCATTTTGCATGTTTTACTTCCCGAATAATTGGATTATTCAAACATCCACACCCGATCATACTTTTGGAAGTAAGTAATAAATCAAGATTTTCATGAATCAAACTGTATATTTTCTAAGGGTTTAGACATAGCAAATGTTTTCTATAATATTTAGGAGTACTTTTGAAATAGGGATTGAAGTTTTGGATTAACCCATACTCGGAGAATTAGTTCATGGAATTTATCACGAGTAATTCTCAGACGATAATATCTTATAATACTTAAACGGAGATATATGAGTTGTTGTTTATGAGTTGGTTGTGTGTTGATGATATGTAAATGCAATAGTAACTAGATGTTATAAAAGGTATTGTTGTACATGATTTGATGAGTAAATAGTACAAGCGTATAAGTTAATTTTTGTTTGTCCCTTGTGCCCTAACGGGAAAAGCGATATCTTGGGCCTCTTAATGATTTGGTGTTGACTTATAGTGTCGATCCCGACCAGGACTAAAATTGATATGTTCGATTAGTAGTTCTTTGTCACTATAAATCAGAAATTAGGAAACAAACTGTTGGATAATGAGATTGATTATGTTCCATGTCGTTTTTCCACATGATATCATGTAGAATGGAGGATTATATGACCATTTATCTTAGGACACATAACTGACTGGGTCAGAGTTCGACAGTGGCTTTGAGAACTACAATTTGCTAATCAGTTTTTGAAGTTATACTGGGAATTATGGTTATTAGACTTATCCAAGTGGGTGACTGTTGGATTAGGTGTCTAAGCCCATAACTATAATCGTTAGATACTTGAATTAATAGTAGTACAAACCTTTTAGGTTGCCCTTATAACTAGCAACTAGACAGGATGACTTTTGGAGAGAGGTTGAATTTATTATTTTATTAATAAATTGAAATAAATGATTTATTAATGTATTATGAAAAAAAATATATTAATTAGAAATCATATTATTTAATTAATATTTAATCAGAAATTAATTGGATTTAATTTCAGGATTAAAAGAAATAATTGAAGTGCAGGGACTACAATGCAATTGTTCAATAGTTAAACAATAGGTTCCAGAACCTTCCTAGAAGGTGGTGGCTGAAATTTTTAAGGATAATTAGGGTTTCAAGATTATCTCATGTTGATAATTAAGGAGGTGGATAATTACCAATTTGAATTAATAATTTTTTATTCAAATTAGGATTATTCAGTGTATCCTGTCTACACTATAAATAGACCCATAGGGCTTGAAATTTTTGGCCATCTGAATCTTAGAATGATAACTGAATTTCTAAGAGCTTCTCCTCCTTTCTCCTCTCTCATCCCGTTGCTTAGTTTGAGCGTGATCTACAAGAGGCATGACTACTAGGTTTTCAATTGTTATTGCTATATAACAATCAAGGTATGTTTTATTAACCCTATTTTATAGATTTCGAAAATAGTTTATACCTTCTGGGGTTTTCTGTTTTATGTTTAAAAGTTGTATGTTCAATTAGAGAAAACATAGATCCAAGAATTAAGGTTGCATGCACACATAGGTTTTTGTATGTTATGCTCAAAACCCATCATAGATCACATAACCAATATAATCAACATTCAATAGGGTCTAAACCTTATTCCCTTGAAGCATGAGGCCTTTACTTGAACCATTTATTGCCCACAATCCCGAAATAAGAAACTTCTCGAAACAGGGTGTTACACCATAGTTATATTTGTTTCCAATTGATCACTATGGCGTTTGAAGTTGTAGAAAATGTTGAACTTAGCGTTTTCTTTTTCATGTCTCTCAACTTTAATTTATTTGATGGATAGTACGATCATGATTTGCCATTTTGTTTATAAAATATGTTAGAATCCGATGTCAAAAAAGTTTTTGATTGTTCTTGATTCACATTAATCGGACCCCCAACCCCCATGTTTTGCTTCCGCTTGTAGTAAACATCCATTGCAACTCACATATGTTTTTCTTCTTTACACACTATACTTTGATCCAACGAGATGACCAAGACTCTTAATCGGCATTTGGAACCCCCTACAGATGGCATTTAGGTTGTGAATGGTTGGCATATGGGTTGACGATGGGAAGTGCATGTTCGAGAGAATGATAGGAAAGGGAATGAGAGAGTGTTGTTCTTTGTGTGTTTGAGAAAGAAAAAGAGATCAATGGGGTTTAAAAAGGTATTTCATGGTTATTCTATATTACATAATCTGTCCATATGGGTTGAGATAATTTGTATGTTTGGTCCTTATCTATTTTCTTTAACTCGGATGATACTTAAGGTTTGAGTTTGTTTTATTTTTTATCCTTTAGAGAAATAAAATGACTATTTTACCCTTATTGATATTTTTATTTTTATTTATTTATTCTACATTATTAAAGAAAAGAGTCAAATTAAATTTGTGTTTCCCACCCCCTTATGTCTCTCGTCATCTGTCATCTTTTCTCAATCCAAAGCATGACAACCTCTTCTCCTTCCTCTATTCTGTTGACGACAACCCTCCAACACCATAACCGTTCTTCGGCCGCCATTATAACCTGGACGTGGGTCACCGACAAACCCACTCACCCCTCAACCCTTTATCTTGTCATTGTTAAACATTAGTACATTCACTTGTATCTTGTCTCGTTCCCTGCATCACCACCTTTGACTCCTACGAGTTCAAAGTCATCGTTATTAGAAATATACATAAGGTTGTGGTGGTTGCGAGAGGTGAAGGGTTCAAATTCCAAACCCAGTTGGATCTAAAAACGCTCCAAATACAACCTAAGAAATACCAACCTCATTTGCATAATACACACAAAGGCTAAGAAATGACATGGCAAAACGAGTTTTAATGTCGTGTAAAACTTGCAAAATAGAGTGTCTCCTACTAATGTATTTGTTTCAATTTTGAACATGCAACGTGTTGAAATATCAAGATCCACAACTTTTTTCTACAAATGCATCCCTTATTACGACACCACACATAACTCAAAGCAATTACAATAAGCACTAAATTCAACCCATTATCACATATTTGTCTTCAAGACAATGCTGATATAACCCAAAGCCGACGAGTTTCAGGTGAAGGAGATTACTCGGGGTATAAGAACAGTCTCCATTATGACGGAAGAGAATTCTGATGATTATTGATCTCGGTTGGATTCTCATGTTCCTTACGAATGTCATTGAGAGAGGAGAGGAACGATGGTGTTTGCTTAAGTTTTCATTTGTCAAATGAGATTGACAAAGTTTTATTGGTATAAGAGGATGGTTGTACTTAGGCTTTAGAGTAGTTGTCACGTCTTATAATAATTTTAAAATAAGAAAAGAAATAGTAATAATAATAATAATAAAAAAAAATATAAAAATATTCGGTAAGAATCATTTTAAGTCAACCTAATCAAATACGAAACAAAAACAAACCACATAGATATTCCAATTTAAAAAAAAAGATTAAATACACAGATGATGTCAAAATGTCAATCACAATGATGATTTATGTGGTTTATTCGTCTAACAATTAATAATACGTAGAAAATAAAATTTTACGGGTATATGAAGCTTTTCTAAGAACCATCCAACATTTTATAGATTTGGGTTGGAGAGACGTGAATATCTCATCACAAGTTTACCCAATGTGTTCTGATGAAGTTGAAACTTTTAGTTGTCTTCAGTCGTCTTCTTGCAACCCGTCCTTTCACTCAAGAGGTTTTGGAATGAATATTCAAATGGTGTTGTATCCCAGCTCAAAGAAGACCAATTATAAACGATTATATTAATTTTGCAGCTAATTGGGGTAACTGTCCAACAAAAAAGAAGACATTGCTAGCTATTATATACATACCCATATGAAGTATTTGGAATGTGAGAAACGATAAGGTGTTTAGCAATATTAGTTCTATCCCGACAAAGACGAGAGACTACATAATTTCACTGGTGTATGGGTGGGTAAAACATAAAGGTAAATCTGAAAATTATAATTGGGCGGGTTGGAGTTGTCCATTTTACATGTGTCTGTTTTTTTTTCTAGCTCTAATCACTTGCTAAGATGTGTTTAATAAATTTAGGAATTCAAAAAAGTAATTTTATAGATTTATGTAACTTTTTGGGTTTAGGTCATTTTTGGTCACTTGACTTTTGGTTTTGTGCTCATTTAGTCATTTAATTCTTTTTAAGTTTTAAAAGGTTATCAAACTTTTGGCATTATGCTCATTTTATCACTTAACTTTTGGTTTGGTCACATTTAGTCACCTAACTTTTAAAATTGTGCTCATTTAGTCACTAAACTTTTAAATGTTTTCAAAAGTTTAGTGACTAAATGAGCACAATTTTAAAAGTTAGGTGACTAAATGAACACAAATCTAAAAGTTAAGTGACCAAACCAAAAGTTAAGTGACTAAATGAACACAAAGTCAAAAATTTGATGACCTTTTAAAACTTAAAAAGAATTAAGTGAACAAATGAACACAAAACCAAAAGTTAAATGACAAAAAATGACATAAACCTAACTTTGCATACTTTTTTTTACCAAACACCGAAGTCACGAGTTAAATGCAATTATATACATATATTAAATCTCATGGGACGTTTGAGCAGGAACTTTTTATCATTCTGACTTTAGGCACATACTTTCTTTCCTTCATAGATTTGCCACCATAGGAGTTTACCTTTTCCTCCCTGGCCTCCTCTGTCTTCCAATCAGATGATGCACCGACTCCTTCCACCCCCTTATACCTTTCATCTATCCCGATATCCTCAAGCCGCCTCTATCTTCCAATGCACCGACTCCTTCCACCGCCTTCTACCTTTCATCTACCCCGATATCCTCAAAGTCTCAAAATTTCTTATCCGACCATCTCACAATCACCACCATCACCCTACACGTCACCCTTTCACCACCTCCATCTTTCAGAGCGTCCCCGACCTTCCTACTTCCTGCTTCACTGTTTTCCCCTGTCTTAACATCGATTTTACATCCAGACTGTTGCCCGTCGAATATGCTAATTAAAAAACCCTTGATTTGAAGTTGCTTATTTTGAAGCCATGTAGCCTTTTCTTCTCCACCCACCCCTTTCTCTCCACCCTTCTAAACGTCGATTGTTGTTGCTGCGATAGAGCAACATCAACCGCCATCACCACATACCCGCACAAAGGGTAGTCAATGGCGGTGCTCGCGCCCAGGTAACAGTCGGTGCATCAGCTATCGTTTTTTTTCTATTGTTCGTCTTTCATGACGAATTTTAATATTCTCCGAACTAATTGAGACGTTTGTTTTGCTCCAGCAATAGTTCTTACACTTTCCGAATCTTTAAACCATTGTTACGTGTGGACCCTCATTCAAAGGGGGATCTGTTTCACCGCCATATGCTTCTTCCAAAGTGGAGTAAGGTAATTTTTTTTATTATTATATTATATTCTTTCGTTGTTGATTTCTCCTTCCCACACCTCAAATAGCTTAACCAAAACCATCAGATGACATTTGTTTTTGTTGTGATTGTTCCATTTCGCTATTTCAGGAGCCTTAAGTGCCCTTGGGGCTGAAACTTCACGAGTTCTTGCATTTTGTAGACTCCCTGTAGTTATGTCTGTTAGGAATACGTGGGCAGGAGGATTTGAATGGGTTAGTTGGAGACGTTGAGTACAGGTTTGGGAAGTGGAAAGGCTCAACAAGGTTACTGCTTTTGGATGAGAAACATGCCTATAAGGCGTTCGATGAAATGCCTGATCCGATTAAGGTATTAATTCCAGGTTAGTTTACCTAATTCATTGGTTGATTATATTTGTTGGATTATCCATTTTAAATGAATGAGGTATTCATTGTACCTATTAAAAGTCCTAACTACATTTACTTTTTTACCCCTATGTTTCTCGATATTGAATTATGGAATGTTTTGAATGTGTTTGTGAATTTTTTTTTTTTGAATTTTATGTATATTTTAATGGAACAAAATGACCATATTTTAATGGAAAATGGTTCACCGGTTCCCAGAGATTTATATCATCATATACATGGTTACTGCCATGCTTTCTTTTCAATTGTACTTGTCCCACTTTGTTTAGTGTAGAGCTTTGGATGTCTAATCTAGGAAAATGAGCGTGATCTTTCCTGATTGAATGAGTCATCAGTGAGGGTGTTAATGAGTCAACAATTTGAGCATGCCTCAACTTGTACTCAAATCAAGAATTTTAGAGTAAACAAGCCTACATCAACCCATGTCAGCTAAACAAAAACATGGAATAAGCTAAAAGGACCGAACTTACTCTACCATATTTACCAAATTAGGCAACAAACCCAACTTTCATTTTTCTACATATTTAGGCAATACGTGATCAATAGTTTGTTTACTTATTTGGGTTGGTTTTTTCCAAGAAAATTGGTTTTATAGCATGTCATTTAGATCGTGAGCTATGTTACAAAACGCTTTGATTTTGCTATAATATTGACTTTATTTGTACAAAACACTTTTTGGTTTAGTTCTAATATTGATGTTATTTCATGCCATTTTGACAACAAAAGCTAAACATCTAACTGTCATGTTTTTTGGTCTAATCTAACTACAAATAAATTATCATTTTCACAGGTTTATCAGATCATTGCGACAACAAAAATTGTTCAGAAAATGTTGCATGACACATACTAGATAGATGTTGACCTTGAAGAATACAATAAAATGAAGGAAGCAGATATAGAATTCTATCGTGGAGCTTCAAGTCTACAATACGGAACATAAATATTTTTACCATATCTCTAAAATATAGACAAAGCCACTTCAAGAAGTTGACAATGCACAAGAAACTAATGATTATTTCAAATGTAGACTTCATACATTCTTACCCTTGTATTTTGGAAGGTTTTGGTTCCTTTGCTTCAGCTGCAATTAGAATTAGGATAAGAGGAATTACAAGGTCAAAAATACAGCCGCATAAGAATTCATTGACAAAATTAACCCTTTTCATTGATTTTTCTTAATGTTTTCCTGGTTTACACTCTTGGAATTCTTCTTTGTCACATGCTTTTGGTTGCTATCATCACTTCTTTTATATGGAAATGACAAAACTCTAGATTTTTTCTAACCCATGACTCTTTCCTAGTTCTAATCAAATTACATGAAAACCCATTAATCAAACACTAATAAATAGTTTTTTTTTCTTTTATTAAAAGAAGAGTTTGTAAGTTATTTTCGATTTATCAAACATAATCATAAAAAAATCTCAAAAAGTAAACCTGCTATTACTACAAACATACTGTAAAAATTTCCCCTCATCATTTTCAAACTATGATTAAGGTTTGGAGAGAGTTTTTACTTTTTAGAATTGATTTTGTAAAATAAACAATTCTTCTATATCACATTCTTTATTATTTGGTCTCAACTGCTAATCTCTTCCATCATCGGGTTGGGTTTGTTTACGTTGTCTAGGTTATTCGTGACGATCTAAGGACATTAATTTCAAATCCTACTATTTGATATTTATCTAAACAAAAAGCGATCTCGTAATTTGACAACATACAGAAACAAAGCTTAAGCTTATCCAGATATAATTATCGTATGATTTAAAACAACAGTATCAATACACTATACATAGATGTACAAGACTTCAAATATGTTTATCACGATAAAAAGTAACAAAACATATATCCCAACTACATAAACGTGTAGTTTCATGAGATATCTGCAAACAACTGTCTTGCCGTTTAAAAAAACTACATTCAGGTACAATTTTGATAAAACAAGAACCAAAAATATATAAAAAAGAAACCCTAATATACCCAAATGATTAAATAACAATCCTCAAAAAGGAAGATTGAAAAAACCTCGATCCGATGGGTAGCCATAATTTGTACCAAAGGCTAAAAAGTATTAAAGTTAATTAGCCAATAAAGAACTCATTTCTCCTAGTGAAGAAAATATTGATGTCCTAGCAGTTGAAGAACCCTTCTTGTTCTTGGCTATGGTGGCTTTTGGACTTAATCTTTGACTTTGACCGTCTAAACCACCTCCATAGGTTTTCATTGACCTTCTTGATCTACAACAATACTTCCCTTTCTTTGCAAGATCTTCAATGCTTTGCACACTTGTTAGTGATGCAAATGATTCGGACTTCCCTTGATAAAACTTTGATATGCCCCTCCTACATAATACAAGTGATCATATAAGCAATCTAATATTGTAACATTTACATCGAGGGATGTACTATACACCCCTTAGAACACCAAAGGTTGAACTTGAACGATCTTTTCTTGATACCCAAGTCATAAAATTTTAAAAAAGGTTGGAGTTACTTACTTAATAGGTAGTTGTGCCATGAGTTCAGATAGTTCGAACAAAGGACCACATGAAGATGAAGACGAAGATGATGAAGATGCATCATCTATCATTTCCGATGAAGAAGATGACTCGAAAGATAAATCCTCTGAATCCGATTCCATAAGGCCATACTTGCAAACATCATCTTTAGCTTCCATTAAAACCCATTGAGCATCATTCTTTTTGAATCCCATATCTTGACATATCTTACTTTTCTCAATCTCACCCATCTTGTGCTATGATCAAATCTTGATAAAAAAGAAAGAAACCTTTTGGAAACAAGTTAGAAAGAGTATGAACTATGAAGCACAGATTCTTGAAAATGGCATGTGTTTGAGGGAACATATATATAGAGGATATACGTGGCATAGATAAGGTATAAACTATAAAGTATAAACCTTTCTTTTGAATGTCGCTTTTTCAAGATCATAACAATTGTATAGCTTTTATAACATGATGTACAAGTTATTCCGAAACTATTTCAAATATAAAAACTTTAAGTTGAAAATTATGATTATACTTCCTTTTGTATGGATAAGGTATACCAAGCCATAACATATACATGTGAATGCATAATAAACGTGGATTTTAAAAATATAACATAGAGATTCAAATACTGAAAGGGCAAAAGTGGTAGATAATGTTGAATGGGTCCATGTTACTTGGTTTTATCCTTGGAGTTGCCACCCATACTTCGTGTATGGTTCAAATTTTTTTGTAAATGGTACTAGGAACTAGGAATAGGATAAGAATTCATCCACATCTAGTCACCAAACAAACCTTCCACTTATGGCCACTTTGGTCTCTTTCATATGCACTCTTTTACACCCCACACTTTCCTTCACTTTTTCCCTTTTCTCAAATTTCCACTACATCACCCAAAGTCTTTGGTTTTTACACTTTCCACACATATATGACTACATTATGAGGGTGTTCGGGATTTATTCTTTTAAAAACACCTTATGTTTTGAAGTGTGGTTAGTAGTTTATATGGGATTAAAAGAGTTTTAAAAATATATATGTTTGAGTTAATATATATATGGTATCAAAACAAAATAAATTAATAAATTTTATTTTAGTGTTCAACAAATTTTGTTTGTATAAATAAAATGACATAAAAAAACAATGCTAAAAATGTAAATTGATATGTATATTGGTGATCATGAATAAATATAAATTGGTATGTATATTGTTGATCAAAGGCAATGATCTATATGATTTTTAGGGTTAAAATATCAGTAAATAGTAAATTAGTTTTCACATATAATAAACATTTTCAAAGAAGTTATAATCACGTTTAAATAAGTTAGAAAGAAATAATTTATCACTGATTACTTAAGACAATAAACATTTTTTTTGTCCATATGATGAGTTTCTAGACTTCTAGTGTTTGGAACCACAAAAATTATTAAGGTTAAATACATGGTACATTTAAAATATTGAATATTGTTAGTGCTTTGAGATTTACTATCACGTGATAGGGCTTCATATATGAGGGTTCGTCATTGGCTGTCCAAATGATATAATTTATCATTTTTAAACACTTTAATTTACTCAATATGTTTTTTAATAATACCAAACCACAATAAATTATCAAACAATTTATGTGCGATATAATGTTTATACAACAATCAAATAAAGCAAAATTAGTAAAAAATTCATTGAATTTCATATTACTTTGTGACAACAATTTTCTATTCCTCATCAATTGTGCCGGAATGAACATGCCATCAAGTCATCGGCATAAATTAGATCCAATTCCAAAGTTGGAAGGGGAACAAAAAACAAAAGAATACGTGAAAATGGATACAAAATACATCACTAGCGCATTAACACGATCTTTTGTTTTGTATTTGTTTTGTTACCATCCCAAATGATGAAATGGTGTTTTTAATCATTTTATTTAACAATTTAAAATTATACTCATAGCAATCTCAGCCACATAAATTAATGGATATAAATTGGCTAATACATCTTAGTTTTATGTGGTTGTGAATTTGACATGGTTGCAATTGCCTGGTCACCTTGGTTCAAAGGCTCATCTATGACTTTTGACTTGAGGTTTCGATCCATAATTATCGTACTTTTAATCTTATCATTCTTATATGAAATTTATAATAATACAAAATCACTCTAAGGCTAAAGGATGCTATGTTTTTCTTACGACGTCACGTAGGCGTTATTTAGATTTTTATAATTTTCACATTTTTTACCTACGAATTATAGTGTCATGCCTATGAGTTTTCTTTTTAATTTCATTTTAAAAAAAATATTAAATTTTTTAAAACCATACCAAAATTTAAAATAACATAAACTTAAAATTTACAATTTAAAAATCCTAAAAATTAAAAAAAAACATGAAAATTAAAATTACATTGAAAACCTAAAAAATAAAAATAAAACATGATGTTAAAATTTAAAAACCTAGAAAAAAAAAATGAAGCATCGAATTTTCAGTTGTGTTTCAGATTATATTTTTCCCTAATCGATGCTTTCATAATTCTTGTCGCTTCTTGATCTTCGGGGTCGAGGTGTCTCATGTCTTGCATTAACAACGTATACTCGGTGAGTCGGACGGTTTTAGTCATATGTCTCTCCAAAGTTGAATTTAATTGTGCCATTTGTGTTATCATTTCTTTCGATCTGGCTGACCGCTTGGTTCCGACTAAAGAATTTGAAGAAATCGTTTTCCCTTTTCCTTTTGCTCGATCTTTTGTTTTGTCCCTTCCCATTGGACGAGGAGGTGGGCGTATTTCTTCAATGTCGTTGTTATCATCATTAAGATTAACGCCTACGTGACCATCCAATGAAACTTGTTGCGAGCTCGAATATGAAGTTGTCCGACTTCTTTTTAGTGGATTTGCAATTTCTTCATGTGTTGCAAGTTCCCTCCACCTAATGCTTCTTTTGACAACTTCTCACACATGAAAAAACTTAAAAGACTTTTGCATATCATCTTGGAATGTAGTGTGTGTTTTGTTCAACAAACTTGTGTCATTTTCTCCGCTAGCCCATTGCTACTCAAAGTTTGTGTAAATTCGATTCCAATGTATGACGACTTTGTTCATAAGATTCCATTTGGAGTTACATTGGTCGGAGGTCCGATAATATGGATTTTGACCCTTTTCCCTACAAAAGCGCTCCGTGATACGTAACCAAAACTGATCACGATTTTGACCCTTTCCTGTGCCACCATCTTCAGATATGTCGACCCATGCCCTTTCTAACTCAACTTCTTCTTTTTGTGTCCATCTTCTCGGATCAACCTTCCATTTCTTTTGTTGTTGAGGTTGTTGCTGCTATTCTATGTGTTACGTTGAAGGTGTGAATGGCAGTTGGGATGGAAATTGGGTTTGAGGTTGAGATTGGAAATGGAATTGTTAGGGCATTTGGAATTGTGAATAATAGCTAGGAACATCATCCATTTGTGGCTGGTAAGGTGGTGATTATGACGGATCGTAGGCAACAAATGCGTAGGCGTTGTTAAAATTTTGGTTTGGAGCATTTTGTTCGGTAGAGTTTGGATTGTTGGAAGAAGACATTTTCAAAGAAAAAAATGTTGTTGAGAGTGTATAGTGTGGTTATTTTTTGGAAATTTGATTTGTATATATAGTAGATTAATTTTTTTTTTGAAATATGTCAAACTAGGCGTTGCCTGACTGTTTGGCAATGCTCCATTTTTAAAATCCCCACAAAAATCACACATTTTCCATCGGTAAAGGACCACCAGCGGTGAAATCCCCTTCATGGTGCGGTGTTCACCGGCGGTGAGAGAGGGCCACGTCGGACACCGCAGGTGTCCCCTTTATGATACCGTTTAACCTAATAATTATTATACTTTTTAAATTAATGTTATAAAAACTCTTAAGCTTTTATAAAATGTTTAGTCTTATCCTTTGAGATTTTTTGGGTCCATTAAAAATGCAAATTTAAGTAAAATTATGCATTATTATTAACATTATATATATATATATATATATATATATATATATATATATATATATATATATATATTCATAAAAGGTTAGGAAATACATTTTGTGGGCTTTAGACTCTTGCCACTGTTTTTTCAGACTTCGGCAGCTTTGCTCCCTTACTTATTAGATTGTATAATTTTAACCTAATATCCGGTTGGTTATGCTTAGTCATCGCCCTCTCTTCCTTCTACCACCTCACCAACTCAAATACTTCATTCAAATATATCTCATACTCTTTATCAATTTTTGTGTGCTCATCATCCATTTTTTAACATGTTCTCGCACTCACACTTTACCGCTCTTCCCTCTATAACATGACCACTACTCTGATCTTTGCTGGTGTTGATGCCTTGTTGATGCAGCGACGTTCAGTGCATAAGACCACTAATTTCCTCTGCTTTCATTAATCTTACTTTTGTTGTTCATCTTTGACCGTAATTTCTCTCCTCTTTTCTGTCTCATCAAATTCAAAATTATTAAGTTTCTACTATAATTTCTTGCGTGAATGTGTTTCTTTAGTTGTGACAGAAGAAATCAATGCTTTCAAAGGTTTAGCAATAAACATGATTTCCAGGTATCAGTTCTTTTATTGTTAAATACTTTGTATCCAAAAAAGGATTGTTGATTCCACGATGATTTATAGATTATAGAAAGGACACTTTTTTATTGGGGTTTGCATTTAAATTATTTTATTTTTGAATTTGTCAAATCTACTATATTTGGTTTGACTTTTTCTTGTTAGTATAAATTTTTAGCCTTTCTTGGAACATGGGTTTGTTTTGACCTTCTACTTCTCAATTGTAATGGAAAAATACAAGCTTTGTAGATAGATGTTCAATTGACTCTTCAAATGTTGATTCATTTTCTACACCAGATGTGGTAAAAAGCTGCCAATCATCACAATTTATTACAGGAAAACGATGGCAAGTTAATAGTATCTTCATTTCGTTTGTCTATGTAATACACTAAAAAATCTGTTTTTATGTGAAATTAGAGCTCAGTTTTTGAGTAGTTTGAAGTTGATCGATTAAATTGGGAATTGTTGCATTTGTTTGGAAAGGTTGACACCAGATGCTCATTCTCATTCTTGGTAAAACATGGGATGCATGGTAGTATTTTGTTTATGAAAATAACATTTTTTCTTATTTTGAGTTATGCATATAAGTTGTTTGATGAAAGTCTTGTTAGAGCTTTTGATGGTAATGAAATGACTCTTTCTTATTTTCTGATTTTTATCTTTTTAACATGTTAAAATGCATAGATATACCATTTGTTGCCTTCTTCATTGTCTTTTGGATTGCTTTGATTGTTAACTAATTTCATAGATAACCCAAATATCTAAATATATGATATTGTTTTATTGGTTACTTATTTGTCTTCCACTTTTTTTTCAAGACAAGAGATGCCTTCTTGAGAAGTGATTAGTTTTATTCATCATATCTTACAAGGAGTAAGATTTTGACTCAATCTACTAACATAGGTTGTATGCTATTATAACAAAATGGGTTAATTATTTGTTTATTGGATTTGTGCGTTGTGAGACAAGAGTTGGATCCTAATATTCACCTTCTTCACAAAATCTATCCCAAAGTTCCAATACCAGGTGATGTCGAAATATTACTACGCCTAATTTTACCTACTATCTAAATAGCTATTCGACTAAAGGCAGTGTACCTTTTCGCTAATAGTATAGCACAAACAGTTGGGTATCAAACACAGAGAAAAGATTTAATTAATTAACCTAATTACTACTAAATTAACCTAAAATTTATGAAAAAGTTTAAATGGTTTTTATCTGATTTTGTAAGTTTAGAAAAACTTAATCACTTAACAACTATTCAATCAAATATCAGAAACACTTTCGTTTAGTTTGAATCCACTACTCCTTTATGGTTAGCAACTAATTATGGATCATTAAATTTGGTTACCAAATTTTATATTATTAGCAATTTAAGTCCAAATTTACTAATGTTTAACTAATTCATGCAAAACTATGTATGGCGACACACAATCTAACAGATAATCAACTATTAATTATGGTTGGGGCTATGTAAGATTGTTTATCAAACACAATTATGGTCATAATTTATGTTCTCCAGCACAACTAAATTCAATTACTTCAACTACTTATCTAAGATTGGGTCGATCCTAGCTCTAGCAATTCAATGGTCACTAAATCACTAGGTGTTAAGTTCATGTAGTTTAACAGTCACTAAACTACACAAGACATGAATTCAAGAAATTTTAATATCTAATATTAGCATGTTAGGTATTAACAATCAAACACAAACACATAAACGAGTATTAAAGATCCATAAATCAAATAACTAAACCATAAAGTTGAGCTTCATCTAGCTAAACGAAAGAAGCTAAATTCAACTACTCATGGCTGATAAAACAAACACAAATCCAATAAATAAAAACATGATTAAATGTACCTAACTAAAGTGATGTTTATAATCTTTAATCTCTAAACCTTTAATCAATTTCATTGATTCAATGTTTGGACTTGGTTTTCTTGATTAGATCTCTTTCTAAACCCTCCAAGTCTCCAGAAAAAACCCTGTAGTCTCCCGAAAATCGTAAGTGCCAAGTTATATATATAATATTTGAAAAAGCTCTGCTCATGTCGTGAGTTTAGTTGTAATCCATATCGAACAAAGAATCTATCCTCCAAATGTTTATCTTCTAGAATATTGATGCTTACGTCTTGAGGTTGACTTTTCAGCTTGATTCTTCTTCTTTTGAGCTCCAAGCCTAAAAAGTTCTAATTCTTTTCGTTTTTTGTCCTTTATATTCAAAAATGCTCCTTTTGGCTGCAAAATATAATTCAATCTATTAAGTACCATATATCTTTTCAAATAACCAAAATATTAAACAAAATGTATTAAAATATTGCCTAAAAATGTGTATAAATATGGCAATATCACAATGTTTTTTTTAAATTGTATTGGATTTCCAGAAATTTATATTGAAGTTAGAATTGAATGATGAAAAAGACAAGAGGAAAGTTATGAAGATGGTTGCGACATTTTCAGGTATAGGGTTTTGAATTGATTTTAATTATTGTATATGTAGTTTTTCATTATAAATTATTCATCATCATATACCAAAAAAATATGCTTTCTTAAATGCGTAAATTCTGGCAGTTTTTAATAATTATTTTGCAATGAAACTATCACTACTATAGTGAGTATAACTATATGTTTAAATTAAAACCGCAAGTATCATAAATAAATAAATTGTCATTTTAATTTTATATGAAACCAAAACCTTAATATTTTATAATAGCAAAAATAGAAAATGTAATTCAAACTATATATCTGATGCCTATTTTTGTTTTCGGTAACATATCTTAAAACTACAAGTACTATGAAATCTAGAGTATGTTGTTATTTTTGTAAAAAGTGGTGAAAGTATGTACATTTAACTATTTTATATGTAAAAATATTTGGTTGTTAAATAAAATAACTTTACTATTTGTAAATGATGAGAATTTCATTGATGTTGGGGTAAAATGGTCCCTTTTGAAACAAATGATCCAAATATCTCTTGTGCACATGTGCTTCAATTCAAAGATGTTGTAAGATTATTCCCCACCATAGAAATGGTTGCTTGATTGTTTTTGTAACCGTCTTTACTTCCTAGATTCTGATAGAATCTGATAGGATTGGAAATTCTGTACTTTCTTATGTAGAAATTTTGTTAGAAGAAAAAACATATTGTTAAACCCTCCGAGGTTTATCAATTTGAATCCATTTGGAGAGTGATCAAAGAGGTAAGGAAAAATATTAATCTTAAATTTTATTTAATCTTTTTTTTTTTAATAATTTTTCAATATCAAAGTTTCCATTTTTCTATTATACGTGTTCAAGTTTGCAAGGAATTGAGTACATATTGGTCTATACTTATAGAAAAGTTGCTTGAGAATGGTTCCTTAAAAATCACACAAAAATATACAACACAAGTTTGCTTGAAAACCATAGAAAGATACACTACTCAATAAGCCTACTGAGCTATCAATGGACCAATTTTGGTAATTCTTTTCATGTCTTGTCATTTAGTCTGAATTATCACAATTTGTTAAGTACATGTTTGTTTTTCTCATACAAAATTTGTTGAAAATACGTATGTTCTGATTTGAATCATTTAGGGTAGAGACCAGATTGGATTAGTGTAACACCCGAAATCTTGAAGAATAATTGTGGAAATAAATCCCCTTTACAGGGTAGACACAGCGTGTTAGAGGAACCAACACGACGTCTCTAAATTGAAGAAACACGACTTTCTTTAAGGTCAACACGACGTGTTTATGGAGCAACACGACGTGTTGGTGGATTGTTGAGAAAACCCTAATTTTTAGGGTTTTGCACCCTATATATTCTCCTTAAGTTCCAAGGGGTGGTCTTTTATCAGCCTCTAACTCCCCATATCGACCCTTGAGAACCCTAATCATCTTTCCCTCTTATTTGTGAGTTAGTGTGGTGTTTTTGGAGCCAAAGAAGGAAGAAGTTGGAAGAAGGAACTAAGAATCCAACAAGCAATCCCTCATCTTTTAGTTTGGCACTCTTCTGGACCTTTGTAAGTGTCCAAGATCTGATTTTTATTCCTCTATGTTGCTAGATCTTGAGTTTTGGCCCTTTTCTTGTTGTTCTTGAGTGAGGGAATGGTTGGATCTCATAAAGTTAGCAACTTTATGAATCTCCAAGTCTAAGTGACCTTGTAGAGTCTTGGATATGACCTATAGTCAAGTTTTGATGCCATACATGGAGAGTAAGTCATAAATCCACATTTTTTTTTACCTATTTTGGGTTCAAGACATGTAGTGGACATTCATGTCTATAAAGCATTGACCTTTAGGATGGTTTTGTTGCTAGAATCTCTTCTTTTGGAAAGGTTGGGTTTCAGTCTATAAGGATTTAGTGATTCTTGGTTAAGCCTTTGAACCTTCAAGCTTTATGGTCGGATTTTGGGACCCTTGGAGTAGTTCCAAAGGATCAGGGCCGTTCCAAGCCCATTTAAGGCCCGACGCAAAATAGAAATTGGGGTTCATGCAGAACCAAGCTCGAAACTTTATGAACCTAGAATGGTCCAGATATGAAGTTGCAACTTCAGATCTAGCTCATACACCACAATATCATCATAACTGTGACATCCCCATTTTCACGGCCAGAAAAGACCGATTTTGTTTATGCTTTATAAAAATCAGAGTATCTCTTTTAATAAAAGTGTTGCGGAATTTGTTCCTAGTAAAACATGATAAATACGTTATCAAAGAATTTCGAAGAAAAGTATTTTTATTCATTTTAAAACATTTGGGATGTCATCGTCAATACAGAAACATAAGCATAAACAGAACTTATATTTATTATCACTAGTGATTTATATCTCCTTAATCTCTCAATGTAGTGTAACTTCATATCGACACCTGTGATATAAATAAACTGAGTGGGTCAGGTTGGGAAACCTGGTGAGTACATAGGGTTTTCAACCCACAATAATATAATTATTATGTTTAAACAATCAAACAATCAACCCAATTACCTATCCCCATTATCTTCTTTACTCTTAAGGATGTATCCTAAGAGTCATATATCGGGCATTCGTTTATTCCGAAGTCCCTTGCTTCCAAGGTTATAAGACTGGCACTAAATCTATAGCTGCCAATGCTCGTTCGTAAAGCAGTAATTCCATAGCTGCTATAGTTTATTCATTGGGTACTAAATCCATAGCTACCAGTGTAGGTACTAAGTCCATAGCTACCAACATTTATCTAACAGGTACTAAGTCCATAGCTACCAACACCTAACAAGTACTAAGTCCATAGCTACCTGTGTTTACCTAATAAGTACTAAGTCTATAGCTACCATCGTTTGTCCAATAGGCACTAAGTCCATAGCTGCCGGTGTTTATTTATTGGGCACTAAGTTTATAGTTGCCAATGTTTACTTACATCATCTTTTATCTCTCAACATTCATCTACCCATGTTATACCCAACATATTTGTAGATATAAAATACGTATACAGTTTAAGTCAGTTAAAACATGTATAAAACGTTCATCCAGTATAGATAGCAAGTATATAGATAATATGCACACATAGCACGTAATTTATATTAAATACTTCATATCTATGTGTAAGATGAAAGTAACTATGCACTCACGTGAGAAGGTGGTGACTCGGTACTCGGACAACGCTTCGTTTACTTTAAAATAATTTCCTTCAACGAAACCTAGTATTAATACCACTAGATTTTAGTCTAATATTTACCGTGACTAATTTATTAGTCTTATTATTATTATTATTATTATTATTATTATTATTATTATTATTATTATTATTATTATATAAGCGTTTAAACAATACTTTCCAACCATTATGTACAGATAGGGGCCAGACATAAAACACCGGAGGGCAGGACCATTTTGGAATATAGCACTTCTGAAATCCAACAACCCTATGCGGCCCTTTAAACCAGATTCCCTGTACCGCGAGTAGTTAAAAAGATATTATAACGACACTTATATAATAATAGCTCAAATATTTATTATAAGTTCATAATAACAATACTAATTTTAAATATAAGCTATATTAAAATAGGGTAAACATAACTTACTTACAAGGGGGTTTTAGCTAGGAGTCGGGCTCTGCAGGGGCACAACTTCGTCGCTGAATCTTTTTAAGAAAGATTCGTGCAGCGCTTCGACGCTCACCTTACTATACTAAAACTACAAAAAGAGAAATTGAATCACGAGGGACCGAAATGCTCGGGGGATAAGGAGAAAGACTCTTGAATCAAGAGAATGGTGCAAGAAATATGAAAGCCCAAGCCTCTTATTTATAGTAATTGAAGTTACAAAAACTACCCCCCATAATTAATTAATGACCTTATAGTTATATAAACAACTAAACACCCCTTTATATTACTATTTTAAATAGATTTAACGATATTTGTACTAAACTAATATCGAAAGAACTCAACATTAGTCTTATAATGACCGCATCGTCGATACCTTTCTAATGATATATACATATGTATATATATATATATATATATATATATATATATATATATATATATATATATATATATATATATGTGTGTGTGTGTGTGTGTACGTATATATATGATTTATACTTTATTTTAATACGTAAATATGCTATTATAATTTGTAACTCGTTCATACGAACTCCGTTTTTGACGTTCTTTATATCCACGCGTAGGTGGAGACATACTCTACAACTTTCGTTTAGACTCCGTCGGCTAATTTTGAATTTATTTTTAAAGTTATATTTTTAACAGGCCGGGACAGGATTGGTCCATTAAAATCACATAACTTCTTCATCCAATGTCCATTTTCGTCTGTCTTTTTATTGTTACGCTACTAATAACGAGATCTTCGATTCTCGTTTAGGTTGTGTCGGCTAAAAACCGCTCGATCTAATACTCGAACTTCGGGCTGTACACCGCTAAGCCGAAACTTCGAAAAATCATAACTTCCTCATACAAAGTCAGATTTAGGCTTTCTTTTTATGGACGTTCTCAGGTAAACATATTCTACGACTTTAATTTAGATTAGTAAGGCTAAAAGCCGCTCTATCATAAATTCACTATTTGCGTCTTCGCGGTGCTGTGTCGGTTCCGTCGCTAAACTTCGACGGGTCATAACTTCTTCGTTATAACTCGGATTACAGCGCTCT
Organism: Lactuca sativa; assembly: GCF_002870075.4. NCBI lineage: Eukaryota > Viridiplantae > Streptophyta > Magnoliopsida > Asterales > Asteraceae > Lactuca > Lactuca sativa. The sequence goes on along the minus strand of NC_056630.2, from coordinate 135,680,805 downwards.
TTATATGTACGGAACCCTTGAGACATATTATACAACTTGGTTACGATTATTTATTCTAAATAGTCTTTTGTCGAAAAGTCGTTTTCGACCCCTATTATCTCTAAATTGACTAGTCCAGATTTATGGGCGTTACAATAACCAAGCAAAAAATACCCTAAACTCCACCCAAATGAGATCTAGAAAGGAATGAGGTAAAGGTGACGACTTGATATCTTCAAATGATGCTAACTGAGGTAGATTTCAGATCCCCACAAGTTCCTTGCTTCTAGCCACTTGTTTCTCCAAGCTTTCCTCACTAAGATTCAACTTCCAAACTTATAACACACAAAATGAAGCACACACACGAATTAGGGTTGGTTTGGTTCTCAAAAGACTGCAAGGGGGATAAAGGGAGGTTGTTGATCCTTTAAATAGGGTGCAAAACCCCGGGATTTAGGGTTTCATCTGCCAGCTCCTACTCGTCGATTCCCTCCTTGGACTCAACGAGTAGGTCATTAAAACGCGTGGACTAACCCGCTGCTACTCGACGAGTAGGGAAACCAACTCATTGAGTAGCCCTTGAAATCAAGAAAATTTATATTAAATCAATACATGAAAAACGGGGTGTTACAATTCTCCCCCACTTGAACTAGAATTCATCCTCGAAGTCTGCCGCAGTGAACAGTTCCGGATAATGCTCCCACATCTCTACCTATGGCTCCCACGTCCACTCGGACCCCCTACAATGTTCCCACTGTACCTTCACCAAGGGTATCTCCTTGTTCCTCAGAATCTTCATCTTTCTCTCCAGTATGGCCACATGCCTCTCCACGTAATTCAGGCACTCATCGACCTCAATATCATCCAGTGATACCACCGCCTCCTGGTCCATAACACACTTTCACAATTGCGAAACGTGGAAGGTGCTGTGAATTCGACTATGCTCCTCCGGAAGCTCTAACCTGTATGCCACCTTGCCAATCCTGACAATGATCCTGAACAGCCCAATATATCGGGGACCCAATTTTCCCTTCTTCCTGAAGCAGATCACACCCTTCCAAGGCGAGACCTTCAGGAGTACCATATCACCGACCTGAAACTCGAGTTTGAATCGGCGCCGGTCGGCATAAATCTTCTACCGACTCTGAACGGTCTACAGTCGCTTCCTAATCTGTTGAATCTTCTCGGTAGTCTGCAAGACCACCTCCGTCCGACCCATCACCCTATGTCTGACCTCACCCCAACAAACCGGGGTGCGACATCTCTGCCCGTACAACAGCTCGTAAGGCGGGGCACCAATGCTGGAATGATAGTTTTTGTTGTAGGCGAACTCTGCAAGCGGTAGGTGGGAATCCCAGCTCCCACCGAAGTCAATGATACATACCCTCAACATATCCTCGAGGGTCTGAATGGTCCGCTTGATCTGGCCGTCTGTTTGGGGGTGAAATGTTGTGTTGAAGTGCAACCGCGTGCCCAGTTCCTCGTGGAACTTTTGCCAGAAGCGGGAGGTAAATCTAACATCTCGGTCGGAGACAATGGAGACCGGAACCCCATGGCGAGCAATGATCTCGCAGACATATATGTCGGCCAATTTCTCGGCCGACGCACTCGCCCGTATGGCCAAGAAGTGGGCACTCTTAGTCAATCTATCCACGACGACCCATATAGCATCAAATCCCTTTGCCGTTCTCGACAACTTGGTAATAAAATCCATCGTGATATGTTCCCATTTCTACATGGGAATCTCCAGGGGCTGCTGCTTTCCATGCGACCTCTGATGCTCGACCTTGACCATCCTACAGGTCAACCACCTCTCGACGTACCAAGCGGTTTCTCGCTTCATGCACGGCTACCAGTAGCTCAAACTCAAATCCATGTACATCTTGGTGGCCCCCGAGTGAATAGAGAAGTGAGACTTATGATCCACCTCCATGACTGTCTGTCTGACTCCACCAAACATCGGAACCCATACCCGACCGCACCAGGTCAATAATCCTCGCCTATCTTGCACAAGTGTTCTCACCCTTGATCCTTTCCAACCTCTAGTTCTCTGGTCGCATGCCCTCAACTTGGGCATCTCTGATCAAACTCACAAGCGGAGAATCCACCGATATCCTCATACATACCGCTAGAAAGGAACACCCAACTAACTCTCGGCTCAAAGTGTCCGCAACCACATTCGCTTTACCGGGGTGGTAAAGGATCTCGCAGTCGTAGTCTTTGACTACATCTAACCACGTACGTTGCCTCATGTTCAGGTTTGGCTGATCCATGATGTGTCTCAAACTCTTGTGATCCATATATATGGTACAACGAACCCCATATAAGTAATGTCTCCATATCTTGAGAGCGAACACCACCGCTCCCAGCCCCAGATCATGTGTAGGATATCTCGTCTCATGCGGATTCAACTGCCGCAATGCATCAGCTATCACCCGTCCCCTCTGCATGAGGACTGCTCCTAAACCTGTGATGGATGCATCACAGAACACCACGAATTCCCCAACTCCCTCTGGGAGTGTCAAAATTGGAGCCTCACACAATCGCTGATGGAGGGTCACAAACGCCCTCTGCTGCTCGAAACCCCACTAGAAATCCCCCCCTTCCTCGTCAGACGAGTGAGGGTACTGCAATCTTAGAGAAATCCTGTATGAATCTCTGGTAGTACCCTACCAATCCCAAAAAGGTCCTGATGTCTGAGGGAGATTTCGGAACCTCCCACCGCATGACTACCTCGATTTTGGCCGGGTCAACCAAAATCCCGTCTTGGTTAATGAGGTGCCTGAGGAACTGGACCTCTCGTAACCAAAACTCACACTTTGAGAACTTGGCGTATAGCCATTCTCGTTTCAGAACTCCCAACAACTCCCTGAGATGCTTCTCGTGTTGCTCTCGAGTCTTGGAATACACCAAGATATCATCCATAAACACGATGACCAATCGATCTAGCATCGGTCTGCAGACCCGATTTGTCAGGTCCATAAATACCGCCAGCGCATTGGTGAGCCCAAACGGCATCATCACGAACTCGTAATGACCATAACGAGTCCAAAATGCAGTCTTCTCCACGTCCTCCTCTCTAACCCGGACCTGATGATACCCCGACCTCAAATCTATCTTCGAGAACCAAGATGCCCCCTGTAACTGATCAAAGAGATCATCTATCCTTGGGAGTGGATAACGGCTCTTCACCGTCAACTTGTTCAACTCCCTAAAATCAACTCACATCCGGTGCGAGCCGTCCTTCTTCCTGACGAAGAGGATTGGTGCGCCCCATGGAGAACTACTAGGTCAAATGAACTACTTGCCCAGCAGTTCCTACAACTGCGTAGACAACTCCTGCATCTCGGGTGGCGCCAATCGGCACGACGACTTGGCGATAGGAGCTGCACCTGGTACCAGGTCAATTCAGAACTCAACCTGCCTCTCTAGAGGTATCCCTGACAACTTCTCCGGGAACACGTCAGCAAACTCCCTAACCACTGGAACCTCTGAAACTGAAATCTGATCCCTGACCCGCGTATCCACCACATACGCTAGATAACATGCACACCCGTGTTGAATACACTGCCGTGCCCTGGCGGCTGAACAAAACCTTGATCCCACCCTGGTGCCCTCACCATATACAACCAATTCCCCCCCGCCCCACTTGGGGTTCGAACTACCACTTGCTGGCCCTCACAGTTAATCATAGCACCGAATCGACTGAGCCAATCCATGCCTACAATCACACACACACCTCCCCCATGTGGATCGGAATCAAATCTATCGGAAATGACACCCCAGAAATATCCAACTCACACCCTCGATAAATTAAAGAAGTAGAAACCCCGTGTTCGTTGGCGATAAAGACTCGCAACAGACACTCTAACTCGCCCACTAGCACACTACACTCCCTACTAAATGACTGGGATACGAAGGATCGACTTGCCCCCGAGTCAAATAAAACCAAGGCAGGCAAAGAGTTCACTATAAACATACCTAATCATAGGTACAACAGATAAGCATAATACAATTATAATAATTAAAATAAAAGAGAGAAACATACCATCAACCATATATGGTGCAACCCTGGCCTCCTCTGCGGTCAACTGGAAAGCATGCCTCTGAGCCTTCGGAGGCTCTGTCTTGACTGGCCTCCCATCCGGTATCCTCAATGTAGCCGGCGCTGGAGCCTGCGTCGGCCGGGCTGCGAGCTGTGGATAATTGGTCTTCACATGACCAATCTGATGACGGTGATAGCATAACCTCATATCTGATGCAGGAGCTGTCTGGCGACAATCCATAGCATAGTGCCCCTCCTTGCCATACTTGTGGCACCCACTACCCGTCCGACAAACTTTGGGATTACTATTCCTGCACTTTCCATAAGTGCGGCTTTGCTGGCCCCCAATCTTAACATCAACGGTCTTAGACCACTTAGGCACTGGCTGTGACTACGCCGGGGCCTGCCACTACTCCCTCATCTGCAGCTCAATTTCCAACTCACGCCGCCTAGCGGCCTCCTGCAACTCCAAAAGACTATCACATCGATGGGTAGACACAAACTGATAGATGTCAGTCTTGATCATACTCGGATAACGGGTCATCTGAGTCTGCTCATAAGCGAACTTCGGGCAGAACATCGCCCTCTCTGTGAACATGCGGGTGATCTCCGTCACCGACTCCCCCTCCTGTCTCAAACTCAAAAACTCCTGCGACAGTCGTTCCCGCTCGACCCGTGGAAAGTATCGGGTGCGGAACATATCTCTGAACGGCTCCCAAGTAACAACAGCTCTCTGATCATCAGTGTACGACCCAGCCACCAATCTCCACCAGTCCTTGGCCCCGGACCTTAACAGGTTCAGAGCACACTTGAACTTTTGGTTAGTAGGACATGAGCAGGTAAAGAAACTGTTGGATTAATGTCTAAGTTCATAACTATAATTGGTAAGACTTGACCCGACCTGGCATGGTCCATTTGGGTTGCATGGCATCAGGACAATTGGATAGACAACATGAGGAAAAAGGATACTAGTGATTTATATTAATATATTATAAGTTCTAATATATTAATATATAAACATATTATTTAATTAGTATTGATCAAGAATTAATTTATAATTAATTAAGTGATCAAAAGGAACTAATTAAATATGGACTCTAAGATATATTTGTGTGATGGGCCAAGTTCATTTAGGTTGGGCTAAGCTTTCATGGATAGTCCCTGGAGTGTTTAACCCATGGATCATATGAAATGAGAGGTCATGGGTATTAGGGTTTAACCCTAATCTCCACACTATATAAAGATGTCCTTGGTTGGTGAAATTGGCACTAGTGTGTGTACACAAAAGGGCAAGGCCGATTTCACTAGAGAGAACCAAAGCATCTTTATTCTCAAGGTTATTCCAAGTGTTCATGGTGTTGTGTGAACCATTTGAGGTGTCATACTTGGGGCACTAGGCACTCAAGCTTCATGAAGACAAGTTACATGAAAAAAAAGGTATGTATTCTATCTATTTTATTACCCAAGTATATGATATTTGTATGCTAGTATAGGGTAATATCTTGGAAACTTCATGTTTGCATGTATAATAGAGAAAACATAGATTCAAGGTATTTAGGGTTGTATGTGCACCATAGGATGTTGTAGTATACTAAAACCCGACATTGGTATCAGAGCCATGGGTTGTTTTCTGTTATATTCATGCAAATGTTTGATTTTCAAAGTTGAAAAAAAAAGAAAAAAAACATGAAGTTTGTCAAATTTTAAGATAATTCCTTTTTTTTGTGAAAAACTAATTATTTGTAAATTCTGAATCAGTTGCTATATGAGTTGAATTAGGTCAAATTTAGTAAAAGACAAAATGATATGATTATTTTATTAGTTTTAAAAGTTTGATCTAAATGTTTTAAGGAGTTACAAATTTTTTCATAAAATTTTGGAGCTCAAAAGTGCTTTTTTAAAGTTGCGATCTTAAGTGTTTTGAAACCTCCATAAGTTATGGATATGAAAAGGTTTTTAACAAAAATTGATTCAAGGTTTTTATGGAGTTACAAAATTTGTTGGTAATGTTTTAAAGAATTTCATAACTTATTCTTAACTTATGGAACATGAAAAGTTTCATCATAAAACAAGCATTTAACTCCATAAGTTATGGATTACCAAAAGTTTTATGTTTCCTTGATTTATGAGTTAGCTTAGATTAATGGAAAAAAATTTGTGTTTTAGTTGTTTTCAATCCTAATTAATCTAGAGGTAGTTCATAAAAATGTGTTTTTGTAACTTGTCCTGAATTTATATGAAAAGTCATATTTATGAATCTTAAAACTCATAAAAATACCTTAGGTTACAAAAAATGAAGAGTCTTTTCTTATAAATAGTCTTTATGGCTCCATAACTTATCCTCAAGTTATGGATGTCCAAGAGTCTCTTCATTAAAAGTTTTAAAGCTTTAATTAAAACTCATAAGTTATGAAAATCCAAGAGTTTTGAATAGTTTCAAAACTTGCCCTCAAGTTTTGGAATTTGAAAAGTTTTCTCTAATGAATACTATAATTCCAAGTTAAGCCTTTAGAAATTTAAAAGATAAAATTCAACCCTTATACTTTATAATATTATAAGTTAATAATATATATATATATATATATATATATATATATATATATATATATATATATATGTATATGTATGTATAAGAGTAAGTCGTCTTACCATTAGTAGGCCTCATTCACGAAGCTGGTCTATAAGGGGGGGGGGGGGGGGTATAAAGTTACTGCCTATAAAATGGCAGTTTAATGGGTGTCCACTCTCACCCACCGCTTCCTTGACTGGTGGAGGGTCGTTAGCCGAACGGGTAGGACAAAGACTATAATTCTCCCTTCATTAAAAGTATTAATGATAAATATAAAGTAACTAAATGTTTTTTTATAATTCCCAATCTTAGTTACTTTAGGGAAATGTGAATAAGGTGCTAATCCATGAAATTACACTTTGCACTTTGTTTAAGTCAGTTAGTAGAGAGTGTGTGGTTAAATGGCACACTAACTCGTATTTAGCAAGGTAGGAAAAGGGTAACTTAATATTTATCATAGTATCGATGGAGCGTGTGTGGTTAACCGGCACATCGATTGAGGGGTAAATATTAAAGGTACCAAGTATATTTGCATAGTTATTCACACCTTGTTTTGTGATCCTCGGCATCCCAGTCACAAAACCTGAAGGGCACACTCGAGATTGAAACATGCCATTGAAAAGTTCAATGAATCTCAAAAGAATCTAGGAGTTTCAAACCCAATTAAAACCTAGAGTAAATTACTGAAATTGTCCCTGTGGTTTGGTCAAAATTGCACGTTTGGTCCCTAACTTTTTTTCTGCACTCGGATCGTCGCTCTGGTTTGATTTTGTTGCGTTTTTCGTCCCTATGGTTTGGTAAAAATTGCATGTTTGGTCCCTAACTTTATGTATGTAAGGGACAAAAAATACGAAAAAATAAACCACAGGGACGAAAAACACAACAAAATCAAACCATAGGGACGATCCGAGTGCAAAAAAAAAAGTTAGGGACCAAACGTGGAATTTTGACCAATCCATAGGGGCGATTTCAGTAATTTACTCTAAAACCTAATAATACATTTCGTTTATCTTGGTGGAAATTGGTGAATCGTCATTCACCTACCTTCAAATATTTTATAGCTTGGATTACGGCATCCCTCTTCCAAGTTATAAAATAGTTTGTTGGGTCCTAGCCTTAATATTTCATATTAGGTGTTATATTAGGGGCTTTAAATCAACTAAACTTGAATATCTCCCAAAAGATGTCTAGTTCAGACATCTATGATCCTCCCAAATCTCTTGGAACTTCATTTCCTCCACCTCCTCCAGTTATTCTCCCGAACCCACAAGTTCAAGGTCACTCAAGCCCTATTGGCAAGGCAAGGTCTAGGTGTGATCACATCTTGGAGATGAAGTCACATATTGACAAGCCAGGAGAGTTGGGTGTCAAAGTCTTGAGAATGTTTGTGGTTCAATCACCTTCTAAGTCACATAGTTAGTTCCTTTGGGACTCCTATGAAACAGACTATGACAAGACCCTTAATGATCTTATATATTTGTTTGGTGCTGCTGAATCAGAAATGATATGGAAGGCTAGTAAAGTAAATTTGATTAGAAGATCGACTTCCCAAAAGTTTATGGACATTGACAATGGTGACACTGGAAATCCAGAAAAAACATTCTCTTCCCAATGGAAAGGGATCGGCCATAGTCAACTTGGTTGACCAAATGGTAAAGAGAAAAGCTAAGTCTGTGATAGTCCCATTACCAAAGGGTCCATATGTTAAATTTCCAAAGGAAGGGGCATTGATTGCGAAACTGCCAAATTTACCTAAGGATGTTAAAGTCAATAAGTTTGACCCTACTTCAGGTAAAGTCCGTTGTCTAACTCTGTTAAGCTCTTATTTGGATATTCTTATTGCATAATGTGACTGAGTCACATGGTGATGTTATAAGAATCAAAGAAAAGAGAGAAAGCTTAAAGGAAGGATATGTTGATTCTGATCGCGAAGATGGATTTCGATCGCATCAGAATTTTGAGCTGTTACTTAGGAGTTATGACACATTGCTTAGAAATAGATAACAACAAGTTTTCCATATGGATTGTAAGAATGAGTTTTTCCGCAAAGTTTTTAAAATAAAAGGAAATTTTTGATTTTATTTATTTTAAGTATCCTTACAATGGCATTTGTGAAAAAATTGTTGCTTATATGATTCCATTGCTAGTAATATAGGAAAATTGTTTTGATTCTTTCATTTGTGGTAGTGTCTAAATTTACCAAATAAGGAAAGTTTCTCATCACCCAAGTTTAAATTGGACCGAAAATTGGAATCATGCAAGTTGTATAGTATGATGAATGAGAACTTTCAAGCATTGGAAAATTAAGACTAATTACTTGTTCACATGGATGTGTGAGTCAAGTAAAGGACTAAGGGATTGAGTACACATTCTTGTGCACTGATCAAGCCCACCACAAATAATCGTTAAGACTATTCGTCATGATTTACTAAAGTTTAGTAAATATGGTTATACTTACAAGTTCAAGTATAATTCTGAAACATTGAAAAAGTTTCAATGTATGGGAGAGCGAATAAGAAAGAATCAAATTATGGAAGAAAGATAAAAGTTTCTCAAATCTGAAAAGATGGGAGAGTACTTTATGATATATGATCATCTTAATGATTAAGAGACCTTATCACAATTCATCCTCTAAGTGCATTCTGATAGCTAAGAAGAGGAGTTATGAATTGTTGAAGTGGTTAAATCAAGAAGATGATTCATACTTCGTTCCAAAAAACAATTCTTAGAGTCATACTCCAAGATTGTAACTTGAGTGACACATCTTAAAGAAGGTTTATTAACACTAGTCAAATGTAAGAATAAAAGGTTTTCTACCCTTGTACATTTTAAATTGGTAAGTTGTGATGTTTTGGATAAAACAAAGACCAACTTAGGCCAATTGTGTGAAATGTTGTCTTGATAAAGAATCCAAACTATCTCTTGAATATTTGGCAAGATAGTCTTATATGTCAAGAGGACAGTGTGAGTCTTAAAGATCCCGAAAAGAATATCAAGATCTAATCAAGAATAAAAACCTATAGTTGACATATTTCAATTTTTGTGCTCATTCCAGTTAAAGTTGGCTTTGCATATGAGTTCTTAGAGTTCTCAATTGGTTGCATATCAACTTGGAAGCAGTGGCAGGCCCTTGAGCTGCCAGGTGGCAAGAATTTAAGATTACACAAGTTCAGTCCATATGAATTTGGAATTGTCACTAATCTTGTCTTGTGATTATGGTTTTGACAAAAAAAATTCACATGGAAAGGAACATATATACCATAAAATCTAAGGGCCATAAGGCTTCTCTCCGATTCATGAAAATGATGGTGAGGAAACGCTTCCACCAAGTAGATTTGAAGAAGATAGCAAAGGTCTAAACAATTGAGACTATGATTACGACATCCCTTTTCATAGTTCTGAAATTGTTTAGACACACCTGTGAGCTATCTAAGATAAGGTGTATGATTTTGATAAAGTCTTATCAAAGCAATCTAGTATTGACCTCTATAAGTCCAGTTGTTTTCTGGATACATGTCAAAGCTAGTGGGAGCATAAGTGTTATGCTAATAATCATCATGTTAGTGGGAGCATGATAATTATGATAAGTATTGCAAGCTAGCAATGTTAATTATAGAAAACAAAAGTTTCAATTTGTGAGGTTGCAGGGGTTGAAAAAGTTGTTTTGCTATAATTAAGGGAGAGGAAATTATATACTTCATTTCAATTCTAAAAGGCTTAGATTGAGATTTTAATCATCTTAGTCAAGAATATATATATATATATATATATATATATATATATATATATATATATATATATATATATATATATATATATATATATACATATATATGAATTTTATGTTGGTTTGGTTCAACTTAAGAAAATTCTATATATTGCGTTCTCAAAATTCGATTATGATTTATATATTTCATTTGAATTCTAAAAGGCTTAGATTGAGATTTTAATCTTCTTAGTCAAGAATATATATATATATATATATATATATATATATATATATATATATATATATATGTATATATATATATATATATATATATATGTATATATATATATATATATATATATATATATATATATATATATATATATATATGAATTAATGTTGTTTTGGTTCAACTTAAGAAAATTCTATATATTGGGTTCTCAAAATTCGATTATGATTACGGCATCCCTTTTCATAGTCAAATTTTGAGAATATGGAAAACAAAAAAATTATTATGGCAAAAGACTAGTCTAGAACCATGTTTTTATGTGAAACATCATGAATCGTGTCCCATTTACTTTGGGTACAAGACCGATTACATGTGTTATAATATTTATCCTTTCTGAATTTTCCAAATGCCTTGGGGCATTAAGGAGGAAAATGTCTAGAATTGGATATGACTAAAGTGATTAAGCAATTGTTGAGGACAATCTAAGGTTTACCAAAGATTAGTTGCTCAAGGACAGTTGGAAGTATAGTGTGAATTTTGGAAGGGCCATATTGACATAGTCTGAAAAGAGGCAACTCTTGTTCAAAAGTGGTAGTCAAATTAGGAATATAGAGTTGTCTCCATAGATAGAAGCAATATGTGTAAGATTAGAAAAAACTTAATGCAAGAAGCATGTTCAAAGCAATGCATACTTTAAACATAAGGCTTTGTGTCCATAGAGTAGGTCTTCATTGGAATACCCTGTAATGGTTGTTGACAAGTCTTTGTGACTTTATACACATTCATTACAAGAGAGTGGTGCATTTAAGTTTAAATCCTAACAAGATTTTGATTTGGGAGTGTGAAATTAGAATCATTGAAAGTTTGGTCAGTTGGTTTATTTCACAAAATTAAGGATGATAGACAAACATAGAGTGGATACTTGGTGTATGGCAAAGCTATTGTTTAGAAAACATAGTGTACATGCTTGGAGCATGGGACACCTAGTGTTTTAATTCAAGTATAAAGTTGATAAACTGAAACCATGAATAATGAGTAATCAGTATGGTGATAAATAGAAAGTGTTTTATTTATATTCATAGGTTTTGATACCATATTAGATTCATTTATTCTTGTGTTTCACTTTGCATGTTTTGACTTCCATAATAACTAGGTTATTCTTATGGAATGACTAAGTTATTCAAAACCATCCACAGTCGGTCATATGTTGGAAGTAGATATGAATCAAGACTGTCATGGGTTGGCTTGTAGAGGTCCAAGTTGGTGGAAAAAGTTGTGCTACAACACTCATGAGTGCTCATAAGTTCTGAGTATTGGATTCAACCCGCGCTCATTTGAATCACTTCATGGATTTTATCACGAGTGATCATGAGACGATAATATCTTATATTCTTCAAACCTAGATATATGAGTTGTTACTATGAGTTGGTTGTACATTGATTGCACGAAAACGCATTCGGTAACTCGATGTTATAAAACGTGCCTTTGTGTATGATTCAACAAGTAATAGAACAATCCATATGAGCCGAAGTTTATTCATTCCTTTTACCTTTGGGATAAAAGCGATATCTGTGGGCCCCTCGATGATTTAATGATGATACATGATTTGATTTGTTCAATCAGTCAGTCGTCATGAATCGAAAATCGGGAAACAAAAAATGGACAAAGAGAATGATTTATAATCCATGTCTCAGTCCATATGATATCTAGAATGGAGGAATATGTGATCCCTTATCTAATGGACAAGTCATTGACAAAGGTCAGAGTTCATCGACAAGGTCAGAGTTCAACAGAAACTTTTGAGAGCTACGATTGCTAGTCGGGGTTTGAAGTCATACACAATAATAGTTTTAGACTTATCCAAGTGGGAGACTGTTGGATTAATGTCTAAGTCCATAACTATAATTGGTAAGACTTGACCCGACCCGACATGGTCCATTTGGGTTGCATGGCATCGGGACAATTAGATAGACAAGATGAGGAAAAATGATACTAGTGATTTATATTAATATATTATAATTTCTAATATATTAATATATAAGCATATTATTTTATTAGTATTGATCAAGAATTAATTTATAATTAATTAAGTGATCAAACGGAACTAATTAAATATGGACTCTAAGATATATTTGTGTGATGGGCCAAGTTCATTTAGGTTGGGCTAAGCTTTCATGGATACTCCATGGAGTGTTTAACCCATGGATCATATGAAATTAAAGGTCATGGGTATTAGGGTTTAACCCTAATCTCCATACTATATAAAGATGTCCTTGGTTGGTGAAATTGGCACTAGTGTGTGTACACAAAAGGGCAAGGCCGATTTCACTAGAGAGAACCAAAGTATCCTTATTCTCAAGGTTATTCCAAGTGTTCATGGTGTTGTGTGAACCATTTGAGCTGTCACACTTGGGGCACTAGGCACTCTAGCTTCATGAAGACAAGTTACATAAAAAAAAGGTATGTATTCTATCTATTTTATTACCCAAGTATATGATATTTGTATGCTAGTATAGGGTAATATCTTGGAAACTTCATATTTGCATGTATAATAGAGAAAACATAGATCCAAGGTATTTAGGGTTGTATGTGCACCATAGGATGTTGTAGTATACTAAAACCCAGCAGAAACACCCCGCCACATCTGAAATCCACCTCATCGCCTTGATGGGGTCCTATGTCCCATCAAAAGTAGGGGGATTTGTGTTATCGAAGTCCTTGTACTGGAAGCCTCGAGTGGCTCCTCCTCCTCCCCCTGTCGCTTTTACAGCTGATGTAGCTGCAACGGCAGCCGTCTCCGCAAGGGCTGCGTATCACTTGTCGAAGTACTCGACCATGGCGGTCTTAATAGACCCGAACATCTTCGGCAGTTGCGCCCGGAACGCAGTAGCAACCTCATCATGCATGATCTCCCGAATCCTGACATCCAACTCCTTAGTACCCATCTGCACCACGGGCTCATGTGCTGTCGGTCCCTCCTGGTCTCCGTGTCCTGATCCTGATCCTAAACCGGATCCAGTCACAAAGCGTCTCGTCATCACCATACTAAAACATACCACAAGATATCAGATAATCCACAAAAATAACTGGAAACTAACTCCCGACTAAACCCTAGGGTTGTGACTTCCTTGCTACACATATGGGTCTTATGCTTTCAGTAGTATGGGCCCTTACTACCTTCCACACCTACCCATATATGTCTCAAGTATCACCACAAACGCTTTAACTGAATACACAACATGGCGAGCGCTCAAGCCTCACTCCTAGAGGAATGCTAATTATCTCATAACTGGCCTCCCGACCTCTCACCACCCACCCATCCATGAAACTTCCACCAACCATGTAGCACTAGTGTATGCTAATCATACATAATGTGGGTCCCTATAGACTTTCAAATACCTAATTCTACCATAAGCCCTTCATCAAACAAGAGCAGGAAATAAGGCCAAACCAAACATTCTCAGGCTATAAGATGTTAGTTTTGTACGACTGTGATGCATACACTAAGCAACTACAGTAATGATGTAAATTTCATATAAGGAAAACCCTAAGCTACCAGACATCATGTAATCAGGTAATTCTATCATGCAATTCATGAAGATCCTTAGCCTATCACTAGCATGCTATTCTAACATATCACACAATCAAATAATTGTGTGGTATTTTGGGGTCACTTACTGGCTCCGGCTGATCGTACACCCTGCATCCTCCATTATGTATTTTGAAAACCATTTGAAAATATTTTCCTTGGTTTGAGACTAGAGTCACACGAGTGTTCTTCCAATTCACTCAAACCAAGACTCTGATACCAACTTGTAACCCCCAAAAATTTCATGCCAATTTAAAACTATTTCAAAACATTTAAAAAACAATCATCATTACAAAGTTGTTTTCAAAATATCTAACATCATAGTTTTCCCAGAAACATAAACAAATCATGAGGAGCTATACAATCATGCCTTCACCTTGCCGCAATCCCCTGATGTACCTAAAACAATAAACTAAATACAATAAGCCCAAAAGCTTAGTGAGCTCCCCCAAAATACCAACTCCATACGAAAAAAAACCACAACAAATAACAATTTCAGATCAGCATGCATAATGAGCCTTCAACCTGACTGGGCTGCCTCACAGGGCCTACAGCCTATCTGGACCGCTCCCGAGCCTTCGTCATGACTGGACCGCCTCGCAGGGCCTACAACTTATCCGGACCGCTCCATGGGTATGTTGGCCTACAACACAAAGTTGGACCGCCTCAACCCAACCCCCAATCAACGAACATGTGCACATGAATACCATACGCTAGATCATATCATATAACAGTCAACCGATCTAACATATCACTAATCATAGCAACATCCCAATAACTGGGATACAGACCTAACCGGTCACTAACATAGCATTATCCTATAACCAGAACGTTGACCTAACCAGGTCGATGAGCATAAGCATACCATTATCCTAACTACCAGGATGTAATCAATAAACATATCATGCCATAATCCCGATACAATATATAAAGGGTCGGCCTTGGTGCCTTAGACCTTGTTGATATAGCGAGGATAACTCACCTCACAATGTCGTACTGAAAATGATAGGCTCAAACTCTCGAATCACCAACACGAACTCCACCACCTATAGTTACCATAAAACCCTTTTTCCATAAATCTCCAAATTACCAAAATACCCCCAGAGGTCAACTGCTCAACCCTGGGTCAAGGTCAAAGTCAATAGTCAATGTCAACAGTCCATGTTGACCCAACTCGTCGAGTGTAGTTCACCGACTCGTTGAGTTCTTCCTGAACTTGAGAAGTCGTGAAATCCTAGGTTGACTCGTTGAGTTCCCTTATAACTCGTCGAGTTCATACTGTTGGATTAGTGTCTATGTCCATAACTATTTTGGTATGTACTTGACCCGATGGTGCATGGTCCTTTTGGGTTGCCTTCACCAAAGCAACTTGATAGGATGAATTATGGAGAGAAAGGATTAAATATGATTTATTAATATATTATGAGAATAATATATTAAAGGAGAAATCATATTGTTTAATTAATATTAGTCAATAATTAATTAGTAATTAGTTTTGTGACTAAAAGAGATTAATTAAACTTAAGGGACTGGAATTGTAATTATAAGATTCTAACAGCCCGAAAACTAGGTACCCTTCTATTTATCCCTTCATCTTTGTTATGTTCTCTTTTTAAGGGTGCATGATTAGCGAGTATGCTGGGCGTACAAGGAGTATGCTGCGCGTACTCGTGCACTTCATTTGGACGCGTTCACCCTCAGGTACGCTGGGCGTACCCAAGGTTACGCGGGGCGTAACCGGTCCAGACCTAAAAATCCTAATTCATTTGGAGGGCTATAAAAGGAATGTGTGGCTCGACTTCTCAGCCACCATCCCTCAGAAAGAAACCCTAAAGAGAGTGTGCAACCGTTCTTAGGCCATTTGTGAGTATTCTAAGCTTGGTGGTGCCATTTCAAGGTAGCAAAGGAGAAGAGGAGCTCATTGGGGAAGGCTAGAAGTGGTACTCAAGTGTAAATCTGAGCTTAGCAAAGGTTGAGGCTTCATTTCAAGGTAAAAAGCTCGGATCCTGTTCTATAGTTCTGGTAATATGCTTCATGTACCATTTTCTAGGGTTTTAGTCCCAAAGGTGGAGACTTTTGAGCAAATGGTCTCCATAAGCTTAGATCCTTCATATTTCTGGTCTATTTGAGTTGTAGACTCATAAAAATGCAATCTTGGTCTTGAACATTGCACCATGCATGAGATCTAGGTCCTTGAGTTGGAATAGAGTGATGTTATGAAGTGTTGGAGCCTTTACAGTCATGCCAAGGCTTAAAGGTCTCGACTTTATGGGTATAAACGCATAAACTGAGCCGGATCTAGAAGTTGGAGTAATGGCTTAACCGATTAAGACCAGAAATGATGTATGCTAAAGTCTGATGGTTACGCTGGGCGTAACTTCCGCTACGCGCAGCGTACTGGGTGGAGACCCCGATCCATGGGTTGGCGATGTACGCCCCGCGTACATCAAGCAGTACACCCCGCGTACTCGTAGGGTTGACTTTTGTTGACTTTTTAGGGTTTTGGTCAACATGATGGCTTTGGGTCAAGGAGGGGTAAAATGGTCTTTTACCCTCTGAGGATGATGATAAGGGTTAAAGTTTAGTTGTGGAAGTCTTGATTATTAAATGTTATTTTTTTATGATTAGGCGAGGTAGAGTCGTCGTTGGGTTTTGGAGATAGCGAGTACGCGAGATCTTAGACTTTCCACGAGGTGAGTCTTCTCACTATACGTTACCCTGAGTGGTATTCTGGTTTGGCCAGAGGGTCTTATGTGCTATTTATGAGATTGTATGCTATGTGTTATTTGTATGTTGTATGACTATATAGACCGGACCGGAGGGTCCAACGATTCAGAACGGGCCAGAGGGCCCAATGAGCTATGACTGGACCAGAGGGTCCGACAAGCTGCGGGACTGGAGGGTCCTGCTGAGACATCTTGACCAGAGGGTCGGGTTTAGCCTCGAGTGGCGTATTTGTGGTATGTGGTATTTTGGGGAACTCACTAAGCATTTTGTTTACAGTTGTTGTGTTTGATGTCTCAGGTACCAGCAAGGACCGTGGGAAGGTGACGGCTTGACTCGTACACACTCACACCGATGGAGTTCACATTTGAGAGATCTTGGGAATTTGTTTTGAAAACACTGTTGTTTCGGATTTGAAATTATGATATGATATACATTCGGTGGTTTTAAAAATTAAAAATTTAATTGGATTTTTACGTTGTTACAAGTTGGTATCAGAGCCTTGGTTTGAGGGATTCGGATGCACCTTCGGGCGTATTTGAACTCAAACCGAGGATTTGAGAAATTTTTACAACCAAAACTGCAAATTTTCTAAAAAGAAAAAGAAGTTTTGGAAACGAGCAGAGTGGATGGTGTGTACGGTCAGCCAGCGCCCGAAGGGTGAATCCCCAAAATACCCTTACATTATATGTTATGAGTTATGAGATATTATTTTATGCATGATAGAGAGGCTAGGTAGTCTTATAAGGACTAGAGTGGCCTGATTTGTGATGCCTTAGCCTAGGAGATTACTGCTGCTATGAGATACTTTGAGAGTGAGTATGTAGCAGTGAGGAGCTCATGATAGGTCTACTGAGGGTAGCCAATGCATAGTGAGAGTAGAGTATTTACGACTTGGGATCCTAGGAGGAGGACTTGGATGGTATATTGATTCAATGTGGACAATAGTATTGGGCCCGTACTATTGAAAACACCGGATTGGTGCGCTGTCCAAGTAAGAATCCTTGGGGGTACCAGGAGTGAGGATGTTTGAGTTAGCGAGCATGAGAATACTCGAGAGTATCCCTGATATTTCTTATGTTGTGTTTCAGAGGTTGATCATGGTCGGGACACGCCATAACCCCGAGAGCAGTGGGGTGAGCGACGAGGAGATCCGTCGGATCATCCATGAGGAGGTGGCTGCTGCCATCAGAGCCGAGATTCCGGAGATGTTTGGGTCTATTAAGACCACACTGATCGAGACGTTTGACGAGCGTTATGTTGCCTTGACTGATGCTGCTGTTGCTGCAGCCACAGCAACTGTAGCTGCTGCAAGACCCCAGGGTGGTGATTCGTTGCTGTACCGAGAGTTCAGCAACACGAAACCACCTGAGTTCGATGGTACGCAGGACCCGATCGCCGCTATGAGGTGGATCTCAGACATGGAGGGGTGTTTCTATACGTGCTCGTGTCCGGAGCACTTGAGGGTGCGATTCGCACTCAACTAGCTTCGCTTGGGGGCGAAGGACTGGTGGAAGTTTGTGATCGCGAGCTATTCTATAGCTGAGCTGACTGCAGTGACCTGGGAGAGGTTTACTGTGATGTTTCGTGACGAGTATGTTCCCCAGGTGGAGAGGGAACGTTTAGCTCAGGAGTTGGTGTCCACTGAGCAGGCTCGCATGAGCCGTTATCTGAGTATTTTGAGGAGGGACATCCGCGAGTTCGTGGCGAACTCGACTTACCAGACATTTTCCGAGCTCCAGGCAAATGCCAGGAAGAGGGAGATCGAGCTTGAGACACAGGCGAGGGAGGAGACTGAGTTGCAGAGGGGTGATCGACGACCGGCGCAGTCGCAGCCGGCCGCCAAGCGGGCAAAGCCCGCTGATTCGAGGACGGGCAGTTCGAGAAGCCGCACTTATGGGAAGTGCGGCAAGAGCCATGATGGGCCGTGCAAGACTGGGGTATGCTACAAATGCGGGAAGGAAGGACATTTTGCGAGGGACTGTCCGAAGGGGTTCTCGGTTTGCTTCCATTGCAACCAGACCGGCCATCAGAAGGCCGAGTGCCCCCAGCTTCAGAGGTCAGCGCAGGGATCTGCTCCTGCGGTTCGAGCTGCTGAGACCCGGATAGTGAAGGCCGAAGCACCGAAGGCTAGGGGGAGAGCCTTGCAGCTGACTGCGGAGGAGGTCTGCGCAGCACCTGATGTCGTGGCGGGTATGTAATCTTTATCTATTTTATGTTGAGTTTATGCTATTGTAATTGCTATATGTTATGCGTAGGTACTTTTCTTGTGAGTTCTGTACCTGCATTGGTTTTATTCGACTCGGGTGCGAGTCGGTCTTTCATATCTTTGGCTTTTAGTCGGCACATTAGTATTCCAAGGGAGGCGTTGACTCGACCTCTGCGGGTTTCCATAGCAGATGAGCGTGAGGTATGTGCTACCGAGGTGATACGTGGATGCATGCTGGAGATCTTCGGGGTGGAGCTCCCGATTGATTTGATTCTGATCGCTATGGGGGATGTTTGTGTCATAGTAGGAATGGATTGGTTGAGCCGTTTTGGGGCTGTCATAGATTACGAGCATCAATTGGTGATGATCCGAGATCCTAGTGGGGGAGCGCTGACGGTTTACGGCAAGGGGACTCGTGGTGGTTCGGTTTTCTGTTCGGCCGCTAGAGCAAGGCGGAGTTTGCAGCAGGGTTGCAAGGGGTTTGTAGCCTATGTGACAGATGTGCGAGAGGCCGCTGGGAGGCCAAGTTCAGTGGATGAGGTGCCGATAGTGCATGAGTTCCCGGACGTGTTTCCTGAGGAGTTGCTGGGTGTGCCTCCCGAGAGGCAGGTGGAGTTTCGTATCAATTTGGTTCCCGGGGCTGCGCCTATCGCCAAGGCGCCGTATCGGCTAGAACCGCCAGAGATGCAGGAGTTATCCTCACAGCTGCAAGAGCTGTTGGGGAAAGGGTTCATCCGTCCTAGTAGCTCTCCCTGGGGAGCGCCGATCCTTTTTGTCAAGAAAAAGGATGGTTCACACCGGATGTGCATTGATTATCGGGAGTTGAACAAGTTGACGGTCAAGAACCGTGATCCGTTATCGAGGATCGACGATCTATTCGATCAGTTGCAGGGGGCGTCTTGGTTCTCCAAGATTGACTTGAGATCGGGATATCACCAGATGAGAGTTTGGGATGAGGATATCCAGAAGACAGCGTTTAGGACTCGTTACGGGCATTACAAGTTCGTGGTGATGCCATTCGGGCTCACCAATGCACCAGCGGCGTTCATGGATCTCATGAACAGGGTGTGTAGGCCGATGTTGGATCGTTCGGTGATTGTTTTCATTGATGACATCCTGGTGTATTCGAGGACCATAGAGCAGCATGCGGAACGTTTGAGGGAGCTCCTCGGAATTCTGATATCGGAGAGGCTCTTTGCCAAATTCTCCAAGTGCGATTTCTGGTTACGGGAAGTCCAGTTTTTAGGGCATCTCGTTAACCAGAACGAGATATTGGTTGACCCAGCCAAGATTGAGGTTGTGATGAGTTGGGAGGTGTCGGGGTCACCTATGGAGATCAGGAGCTTCTTGGGGCTGGGAGGCTACTATAGGAGATTTATCAGAGATTTCTCTAAGATCGCCGTGCCACTTACCAAGTTGACCCAGAAGGGTGTTACTTTCTCATGGGATCCGGAGCAGCAAACCTCGTTTGAGACCCTTCGTCAGAGATTGTGCGAAGCTCCTGTACTCGCACTACCGGAAGGGATGGAGGATTTCGTGGTGTATTGTGATGCTTCGATATTGGGGATGGGAGCGGTGTTGATGCAGAGAGGGCATGTGACCGCGTATGCATTGAGGCAGTTGAAGCCTCATGAGACGAGATATCCCACCCACGATT
Organism: Lactuca sativa; assembly: GCF_002870075.4. Taxonomy (NCBI): domain Eukaryota; kingdom Viridiplantae; phylum Streptophyta; class Magnoliopsida; order Asterales; family Asteraceae; genus Lactuca; species Lactuca sativa. The sequence goes on along the minus strand of NC_056630.2, from coordinate 135,660,095 downwards.
TGGAGTTGGGGGCTGTAGTGTTTGCCCTCAAGATCTGGCGTCACTATCTGTATGGGGTTCGGTGTACGATATACACTGACCACAAGAGCTTAAAGTACTTGATGGATCAGCCAAACCTGAATATGCGCCAGAGGAGATGGTTGGATGTGGTGAAGGATTATGATTGTGACATCCTATACCACCCGGGCAAGGCTAATGTCGTAGCCGACGCTCTGAGCCGTAGGTCGGAGAGCACCCCGATACGAGACATTTGTATGAGGTTGACGGTGATGACTCCGGTATTGGACACCATTCGAGGGGCCCAGGCTGAAGCTGCGAGACCAGAGAACCGAAAGCGGGAGCGGGTCGTTGGGCAGGTGTCGGAGTTCGTTACCGATAGTCGGGGGCTTATGACGTTTCAGGGTCGGATTTGGGTACCGTTTGTGGGCGGGACGCCTACCATTTTGATGGAGGAGACACATCGATCGAAGTTCTCGATCCATTCCGGGGCTACCAAGATGTATTTGGACCTAAAGAAGGAGTATTGGTGGCCCTGTATGAAGAGGGATGTTGCTTGGTTCGTCGAGAGGTGCCTAACATGTCGCCAAGTTAAGGCCGAGCACCAGCGTCCGCATGGTAAGCTGCAACCGTTGGAGATTCCCGAGTGGAAGTGGGAACAGATTACCATGGATTTCATCACCAAATTGCCAAGGACCGCAAGAGGAGTCGATGCAATTTGGGTGATTGTGGACAGGTTGACGAAGAGCGCTCATTTTCTTACTATTAGTGAGAGCTCTTCTGCTGAGAGGTTGGAAGAGTTGTATGTGAGAGAGGTGGTATCGCGTCATGGGGTTCCGTTGTCGATCATTTCAGATCGAGACGTGCGATTTACTTCCAGATTTTGGAAGAAGTTCCACGAGGAGTTAGGCACAAGGCTACATTTCAGTACCGCATACCACCCGCAAACGGACGGACAGAGCGAGCGGACGATTCAGATGCTTGAGGATATGCTCCGAGCATGTGTTTTGGATTTTGGAGGGAGTTGGGACACCTATCTACCCTTGGTAGAGTTCTCGTACAACAACAGCCATCATTCGAGCATTGGTATGCCACCTTTTGAGCTGTTGTATGGGAGGAGGTGTCACACCCCCATCTGCTGGGGAGAGGTGGGGCAACGGGTAATGGGTAGCACGGAGATTGTACTCCAGACGACCGAGCAGATACAGCAGGTCAGGAAGATATTGTCGACCGTGCAGAGTCGCCAGAAGAGTTATGCGGACAGGCGTCGGTCCGAGCTCGAGTTTCAGGTTGGTGACCTTGTGCTCCTAAAGGTCTCTCCTTGGAAAGGAGTGATACGATTCAGGAAGAGGGGCAAGTTGGGACCCCGATACATTGGACCCTTCAGGGTAATTGCTAGGGTAGGCAGGGTAGCCTACCGGTTGGAACTACCAGCTGAATTGGGACAGATTCACGACACCTTTCATGTTTCTCAGTTGAGGAAATGCATTGCCGACGAGTCGGCCGTGGTGCCTTTGGATGATATTCAGGTGGATGCAGGCCTGAATTATGTGGAGAGGCCAGTGGCGATCAGGGATCGAAGGGTTAAGGTTCTGAAGAACAAGGAAGTACCCTTGGTACAAGTGCAGTGGCAACATCGGAAGGGGTCCGAGCTGACATGGGAGCCCGAGGCTGAGATGCGGGATCAGTATCCGGAGTTGTTTTCGGTATGAGACTTCGGGGACGAAGTCTGGTTCTAGTGGGGGAGAATTGTAACAGCCCGAAAACCAGGTACCCTTCTATTTATCCCTTCATCTTTGTTATGTTCTCTTTTTAAGGGTGCATGATTAGCGAGTACGCTGGGCGTACAAGGAGTACGCTGCGCGTACTCGTTCGCTTCATTTGGACGCGTTCACCTTTAGGTACGCTGGGCGTACCCAAGCTTACGCGGGGCGTAACCGGTCCAGACCTAAAAACCCTAATTCATTTGGAAGGCTATAAAAGGAATGTGTGGCTCGACTTCTCAGCCACCATCCCTCAGAAAGAAACCCTAAAGAGAGTGTGCAACCGTTCTTAGGCCATTTGTGAGTATTCTAAGCTTGGTGGTGCCATTTCAAGGTAGCAAAGGAGAAGAGGAGCTCATTGGGGAAGGCTAAAAGTGGTACTCAAGTGTAGATCTGAACTTAGCAAAGGTTGAGGCTTCATTTCAAGGTAAAAAGCTCGAATCTTGTTCTATAGTTCTTGTAATATGCTTCATGTACCATTTTCTAGGGTTTTAGTCCCAAAGGTGGAGACATTTGAGCAAATGGTCTCCATAAGCTTAGATCCTTCGTATTTCTGGTCTATTTGAGTTGTAGACTCATAAAAATGCAATCTTGGTCGTGAACATTGCACCATGCATGAGATCTAGGTCCTTGAGTTGGAATAGAGTGATGTTATGAAGTGTTGGAGCCTTTACAGCCATGCCAAGGCTTAAAGGTCTCGACTTTATGGGTATAAACGCATAAACTGAGCCAGATCTAGAAGTTGGAGTAATGGCTTAACCGATTAAGACCAGAAATGATGTATGCTAAAGTCTGATGGTTACGCTGGGCGTAACTTTCAGTTCGCGCAGCGTACTGGGTGGAGACCCCGATCCATGGGTTGGCGATGTACTCCCCGCGTACATCAAGCAGTACGCCCCGCGTACTTGTAGGGTTGACTTTTGTTGACTTTTTAGGGTTTTGTTCAACATGAGGACTTTGGGTCAAGGAGGGGTAAAATGGTCTTTTACCCTCTGAGGATGATGATAAGGGTTAAAGTTTAGTTGTGGAAGTCTTGATTATTAAATGTTATTTTTTTATGATTAGGCGAGGTAGAGTCGTCGTTGGGTTTTGGAGATAGCGAGTACGCGAGATCTTAGACTTTCCACGAGGTGAGTCTTCTCACTATACGTTACCTTGAGTGGTATTCTGGTTTGGCCAGAGGGTCTTATGTGCTATTTATGAGATTGTATGCTATGTGTTATTTGTATGCTGTATGACTATATAGACCGAACCGGAGGGTCCAACGATTCAGAACGGGCCAGAGGGCCCAATGAGCTATGACTTGACGAGAGGGTCCGAGAAGCTGCGGGACTGGAGGGTCCCGCTGAGACATCTGGACCAGAGGGTCGGGTTTAGCCTCGAGTGGCGTATTTGTGGTATGTGGTATTTTGGAGAACTCACCAAGCATTTTGCTTACAGTTGTTGTGTTTGATGTCTCAGGTACCAGCGAGGACCGTGGGAAGGCGACGGTTTGACTCGTACACACTCACACACCGATGGAGTTCACATTTGAGAGATCTTGGGAATTTTTTTTGAAAACACTGTTGTTTCGGATTTGAAATTATGATATGATATACATTTGGTGGTTTTAAAAATTAAAAATTTAATTGGAATTTTACGTTGTTACAAAGATAATTTCAATTTGGGCCATGGATTGCCTTGTATTAAGGCGTGGACGAATTCTATGGGGAACCCCATAAGGAAATCGTCCAAGGCCTTAATTAAAGGAGTCTATGGGTTGCTTAGGGCTTAAGCATCCAAATTAGGGTTTCCTTGTTAGATAACCCTAATAGCCTCCTATATATAGATCCCTTAAGGACCAAAAACGTGGCTAAGACTTGTTCTAGGGTTTCACACGTTTTTGGGCAGCCTCCATCCTCTCTCCTCTTCATCCTCTTGCTTATGGTGTTTATGAACCATTAGAGGAGTGAGATTTGTGACTCTAAGCTTTCTAAATTCATTACAAGGAGATTTGGGATTGTTATTGCTACATAACAATCAAGGTAATATCTTAAACCCATTCTTATGTTAATATGATTACTTGTATGCTAGAATTAGGGTTTATAGTCTTGGATAACTTGAATGTACAATAGAGAAACCTAGATCCAAGCATTAGGGTGTGTATGAGCACATAGGATGTTCTTATGACCAAAACCCATCAGTGGTATCAGAGCCTAGACTGGTTTCTATTGTATTGATGCATTTTATGAGTGAAAAAATCGATTTTTGTGGTTCTGGAGGCTGGACTCGCCGAGTCCATAGATGAACTCGCCGAGTCCATGCCTGACTCGGCGAGTCGGCTCGTCAGAAGGAGGGAAAACCGGGATTTCTTGCTGTTTTTGCTTAAGGATAGTTGCCTTATCATAATAGATCAATATAAATCCGATTTTATGATATATTTGACTATATTCTTGATCTAATTGAAGATATTTATCAATTAATAAAATATTTGTTTCCTTATGTGATAATTGATTAATTATTTTGATTAAATTGGTAAATTGTTTTGCAAGAAATCATTAAATAAATCAAATATGGATAATTATGTGATTAAATGTTAATTTAGATTATTTGTTATTTGATCCTCGTGCTTTGAAAAGTTTCATAGTTTCCCTATTAGGTTTTATAGTTTAAATTTGAACCCAAAAAGTTTTGTTGTTTTGAAATTTAAATAGTTGAAACCCTAATGTTTTAAAAAAGGTTTCAAAATTTGCCCTCAAGTTTTGGAATTTAAATTTTGATTAATAGTTTAATTTTGATGTATATTTAAATTCTAAACCCTAATGTTTTGAAATGTTTCAAAACTTTCCCTCAAGTTTTGGAATTTAAAAGTTGATTAAAAGTTTAATTAGGAATGTTAAATTCTAAAACCCTAGTAATGTTTTGAAAAGTTCAAATCACACCCTTATGGTTTTATTAATTAATTAAGGTGTATAATTAAAAGAGGTTTAATAAATCCATAAAAGTTTAGGTTAACAATTTAATTGAATTAAAAGTATAATTGTTAAATTAAACCACCTGGTTTTTTAAAAGTGTAAAATACACCCTATACTATATATATAACATTAAAAGTCTAACATTATATATGTATGAGTAAAAGTCAGTCTTACCGTCAGTAGGCCTCATTCACGAAGCTGGTCTATAAGGGGTGTTTAAGGAAATTGCCTATAAAATGGCGATTTAATGGGTATCCACTCTTACCCACCGCACTCTTGACTAGTGGAGGGTCGTTAGCCGAACGGGTAGGATAGGACAAAACCTTCTATTATAAGTATAATGAAGTACAAAAGTAGCTAAATGTTTTCATAAAATTCCCTATCTTAGTTACTTTAGGCAAAAGTGAATTGATGCAATTCTATGAAATTACACTTTGTGCCCTTGTGAAGACGTTAGTGGAGCGTGTGTGGTTAACCGGCACACTCAATGTTTGTCATAGTACGATGGAGCGTGTGTGGTTTACCGACACATCGAATAGGTGACTGTAACATGTGAGGGCACCATGTAAATTTGCATGGTTATTCACACCCGCTTTGTGATCCTCGGCATCCCAGTCACAAACTAGAGGGGCATATCGAGATTTAAACATGTCATTGAAATGTTCAATGACTCTCATAGGATCTAGGAGTTTTCATAGATTTAAAACTTAATTTTTTTTGCGTTTTTCATGGTGGAAATTAGTGAATCGTCATTTACTTACCTTCAAATGTCCTGCAATTTGGGTTACGGCATCCCTCTCCCGAGTTGTAGAATATTGTGTTGGGTCCTAGCCTTAGTATCTCATTTGGGTGATTTACTAAGGACTCAATCAATCAACTAACTTAAATTCGTTTTCTCCCGTTTTGTAGATGTCAAAGTTCGACAACTATGGTCTTCCCAAATCCCGTGGAACAAGCATTCCACATGAAGATGATATTCCACGATTCGATCGAGGAACAAGAGATCATACTTCACTTCCTCCTCCTCCTCCAATTATTCTCCCTAACCCACAAGTTCAAAGGCTTGAAAAGTTCAAGATCACTCAAGCCCTTTTGGCAAGTAAACATAAAGAAGGAAAGCTGGTGTGTGCACACGTCCTAGGGATGAAGTCACACATTGATAGGTTAAGAATGTTGGGATCCGTTGTCTGTGAGGAGATGGCTGTTGATTGGGTTCTTCAGTCACTTCCTAACTCATATAGTGAGTTCGTAAGAGAGTACTATATGATGAACCGCGACGTGACCCTTATAGATCTCACCTATATGCTTATTGTTGCTGAATCAGCAATGGTTTGGCGCAATGGAAAAGCAAAGTTGATTGGTGAATATGCCTTTAAGACCTCTATGGATATATACAATGGCAATGAAAGACATGCTATGATTGAAAAGTTTGATCATAAGAGAAAGGCAATGTCTGAAGTAGTCCATGTCATGTTCCAAAAGAGCCAATTTGCTTTTATTGCCAAGAGAAGGGGCATTGGAGACGAAGCTGCCCCATTTACCTAAGAGATCTAAGAGATGGGAGAGTCGAAACGTATGGCTCTAATATAGGTAAAATCCATTAACTAACTCTTTTAAGCTTCTATTCTAGATCCTTTATACACAATGTAATAAGATTACAATTGATGTTTTGTAGGATTGAAGAAAAGAAAGGAATCTTAAGGGAAGAAGTGAGCCGAATCTAACCGTGAAGGAATGGATTTCGATCGCATTTCTCAAAAATTAGATTCTTGAGCTACTACTTAGAGTTAGAATTAGATTGCTAAGAAAGATGTATTAGCATAGTTTTTCAATGAATTGCATTGTAAGGACAATTTTTTCCGCAATAAAATAAATTTTGATTTTATACTATTTATTTTTCCTTGCAATGGCGTATGTGAAAAATTGATGTTTGAATGTTTCTATTATTAGCAATAATGGATTTGATTCTTAATTATTGTATTTGTGGAAATGTCGAGAATTTACCAAATAGGGAGAGTTTCTCACCGCCCAAGTTTCAATTGGACAGAAACTTGGAATCATGCAACTTGGTTGCACGATGAATGAGAAATTTCATATTTGGAAATTAGACAAATTCTTTGACAAAGTGTCAAGTGAAGGACTAGGAGATCGAGCACAAAAAGTTGCGTGTTGATCAAGTCCACCATAAGAGTAACAATGATATTCTTCATGATTCACTAAAGGTTTAGTAAATATGATTATACTTACAAGATTAAGTGTAATTATGAATTGATTGAAAAAGTTTAAATCAATAGCAAAACGAATAAGAAGAATCAAGTAAACAGAAAAATAAGAGTTTCTCCATTCTAAGAAGAAGGGAGAGTAGCTTTTATGCTTTATGATAGGTCTTAATGATTAAGAACCATATCTCAATTAATCCTCTAAGTGAGTCTTAGTATAATTGTATGTCTAAGAAGAGGAATCAAGAATTGAAGAAATGGTTAAATCAAGAAGTCAATCATACTTCGTTCCAAAACAAGTCTTAGAGTTAAGATTGTGACATTGAGTAGAAAAGTATTAAGAAGGTTTATAACATTCATCAAATGTGGAAAGTTGTGATGTCTTGGATAAGACAAAGGCCAACTAGGACCAATTTATGAAGAGTTTTGATAAAAGCTACACTAACTCTTGAATATTTGTTTGTCAAGAAATGTTTTGACAAGAGAATCTTATATGTCAAGGAGTCAGTGGGAGTCTTAATGGTCTTGAAAGGTTTCAAGAAAAAATCAAATAAACCTTATCGATCATCACTAGCACACGAGTTGAGGTTTACAACCTATAGTGTTGACATTATTTGGTTTTTGTGCCAATCGAATCGAGTTAATTATGCATGTGAGTCCTATGAGTTCTCATTTGAATGCATAAAAGGCAAGGACCTTGATCAATGGAAAGTACATTGATAAGAAAAAGTGAGCTGATTAACTACTTGGAAGACATGGTGGGCAGCTGTGCTACCATAAGACAAGAAATCGAGATTAAGAAAGTTCGATCCATATGAGTTTCAATTTGTTGTAAACTTTGGTTTTGACAAATTCACATGGATAGGAACAAATACACCGTTTAAATCTAAGTGTCATAAGATTTCCTCCTTCATGAAAATGATTGTGAGGAAATGCTTTCACTAAGAAAGATTTTAAGAAGATAGTGATTGTAAAATTGCATTCTCGAATTCGATTATGGTTACAGTATCCCTTTCCATAATTTGAATTGTGAGGTTTGGCAATTGTTTACACACACATATGAAATATCTAAGGCAAAGGTGTATAAGTTCAAAAAGCCTTAATAAAAGATTATCAAAGCACTAAGTATTAGAAACATGAACTTAAGAAATTCAATAAGCATTGTTTTTCTGAAAGTTAAGCTATTTCTGAATACATGTCAAAGCTAGTGGGAGCATAAGTGTTATGTTTTATAATAATCAGCATGATAGTGGGAGCATAAATGTTATGATTGTATGATTATTAAGGCACGTATTGCAAGTTGGTAATATTAATTATAGAAAACAAGAGTTATACCTTGCAAAGTCGTAAGGGTTGTAAAGTTGTTTTGCTATAATTAAGGGAGAGAATATTATGCTTCATTTCAAATTCAAAGGATTAGGTTGAGAAATGTTAATAAATTTAGTCAAGGGTACATAGTGTGTTCTTAAAATTTCGATTATGATTACGACATTCCTCTTCACAATTCAAATTTTGAGAACATAGCAAATAAAACATTATGCGTTGTGTCCCATACGCTTCGGGTATAGGATCAATTGCAAATGCCTTAATGTTTGACCATTCTAAAAATTTTCCAAATGTCGAGCGCATTTAGAGGGAAAAGGGACTAGAATTGGTTTTAACTAAAATAATTAAACAACTATCAAAGGACAATCCAAAGTTTGACGAGGATTGGTCGCTTGTGACTAGTTGGAAGCATGGTATTGGATGGACCATATCGACATTATTATGAATAGAAAAGATTCTATTAAGAATGTGTTGTCATATGGAAATTATGGAAATGTTTCCATATTGGATGAACCATATCGACATCATTACGAATAGATAAGATTCTATTAAGAATAAGTTGTCATATAGAAAATATGGAAACGTGTCCATATTGAGAATTGGATATTGAAAATCTATGACTAGATTAGAAACTTTTATGCAAAGGATGTTCAAAGGAATGTACTTTGAGTGAGAGACATCATATCTAAGGAATTGTCTTGTAACAGTCTCCAATAGAGAACTTTGTAATATCATTGGCAATAGTCTTTGTGACTTTGATGCAGTGACATTACGAAAGGATCATTGCATAAAATGTTAAAATCTAACATATTCTATAAGTGGCAAGAATTTGATATTCTTACACTTATGAAAAAGGATTTGGAGTTGTGAAATGAGAATGATTGGAAATTTGTTCAATTTGATCTATTTCACAAAGTAAGAACCATAGGTAAACATTGTGTGCATGCTAGGAGCATGGGACAAGTGTAATAATTCAAGTAAGAAGTTGATTACCCGAAACGACAAATAATGAGTAATCAATATGGTGATAAATAAAAGGAGTTTTATTTATACTCAAAGGTTTGAGGCCATATGGGATTAGTATTATTGTTGTGTTTCACATTTTCATGTTTTGACTTCCAGAATAATTGAATTTATTAAGAATAATCGAATTATTCGAAACGGGCCACAGTCGTTCATATGTTAGAAGTAGATATGAATGAAGACTGTCATGAATTGGTGTGTGGATTGTCTAAAGAGCATTAGACATAAGCAAATGTTTGCTGCAACGGTCATGAGTGCTTATAAATATGATTTGAGCATTGGATTAAACCCACGCTCACTTGGATCACTCCATGAATTGTATCACGAGTGATTTGTGAGACGATAACATGTTATATTCTTGAAACCGAGATGTGTGAGTTGTATCTTGCAAATCGGTTGCACATTGATAATATGTAAACGCACTAGTAACTTGGTGTTATAAAACATATTGTTGTGTGTGATTCGGTGAGTAAGTGCAAGCAAGCATTGTATCAAAGTTTATCCGTTCCTTTTATCCAAGGTAGGATAAAAGCGATATCTTTGGGCCCCTCGATGATTTAGTGATGACAAACGTAAATGCTCGGCCGGGCTAGGGCTAATTTGATTTGTTCAATTAGTCAGTCGTCATAAATCGGGAATCGAGATATAGTACAAAGAGAATGATTTGAAATCATGTCTCATACGATATCAAGAATGGAGGAATATATGATCCCTTATCTAAGGACACGCGTATCTGATAAGATCAGAGTTGATAGCGGCTTTGGAAAGCTACGATTGCAGATCAGGATTTGAAGTCATACGCAGAATAGTTATTAGACTTATCCAAGTGGGAGATTGTTGGATTAGTGTCTAAGTCCATAACTATTTTGGTATGTACTTAACCCAATGGTGCATGGTCCTTTTGGGTTGCCTTCACCAAAGCAACTTGATAGGATGAATTATGGAGAGAAATGATTAAATATGATTTATTAATATATTATGAGAATAATATATTAAAGGAGAAATCATATTGTTTAATTAATATTAGTAAATAATTAATTAGTAATTAGTTTTGTGACTAAAATAGATTAATTAAACTTAAGGGACTAGAATTGTAATTATAAGATAATTGCAATTTGGGCCATGGATTGCCTTGTATTAAGGGGTGGACGAATTCTATGGGGAAGCCCATAAGGAAATCGTCCAAGGCCTTAATTAAAGGAGTCTATGGGTTGCTTAGGGCTTAAGCATCCAAATTAGGGTTTTCTTGTTAGATAACCCTAGTAGCCTCCTATATATAGATCCCTTAAGGACCAAAAATGTGGCTAAGACTTGTTCTAGGGTTTCACACGTTTTTGGGCAGCCTCCATCCTCTCTCCTCTTCATCCTTTTGCTTATGGTGTTTGTGAACCATTAGAGGAGTGAGATTTGTGACTCTAAGCTTTCTAAAGTCATTACAAGGAGATTTGGGATTATTATTGCTACATAGCAATCAAGGTAATATCTTAAACCCATTCTTATGTTAATATGATTACTTGTATGCTAGAATTAGGGTTTATAGTCTTGGATAACTTGCATGTACAATAGAGAAACCTAGATCCAAGCATTTGGGTTTGTATGAGCACATAGGATGTTCTTATGACCAAAACCCATCACATACGTGTCCAAAGGTTGAGTAAAACCCTAACCGACTCGTCGAGTCCAAAGAAATCTTCAACGGACTTGCCGACTTGTTCATCAACTCGGTGAGTTCATGCCCATCTTCATATGACTTGCCGAGTTGACCTTGTGACTCGCCAAGTCCCTTCAATCCTTCATCCATATAGATGCTTTTTAAGCCATGCTAGGGCTCCATATTGTAGATTCGGCTTCCCAAGGCATGTTTATCATGTAAAGTTGCAAACTTTACGTGCATGCAAGGCTCTAAGGCTCTAAAGGCTCTAAAGGCTCTAAATGACAAATATAAGATTATAATGGAGTTTTACACTCAAGGAAGGCTTCATGTAGGACCAAGCTCGAAACGTTATAAACCTAGAACCCAAGAAAGGTCCAGATCTGAAGTTGCAACTTCAGATCTAGCTAATACACCACAATATCATCATAACCAAGCCAAAAATACCCTAAACTCCACCCAAATGAGATCTAGAAAGGAATGAGGTAAAGGTGACGACTTGATACCTTCAAATGATGCTAACTGAGGTAGATTTCAGATCCCCACAAGTTCCTTGCTTCTAGCCACTTGTTTCTCCAAGCTTTCCTCATTAAGATTCAACTTCCAAACTTATAACACACAAAATGAAGCACACACACGAATTAGGGTTGGTTTGGTTCTCAAAAGACTGCAAAGGGGATAAAGGGAGGCTGTTGATCCTTTAAATAGGGTGCAAAACCCCGAGATTTAGGGTTTCATCGGCCAGCTCCTACTCGTCGAGTCCCTCCTTGGACTCAGCGAGTAGGTCATTAAAATGCGTGGACTAACCCGCTGCTACTCGACAAGTAGGGCAACCAACTCATCGAGTAGCCCTTGAAATCAAGAAACTTTATATTAAATCAATACCTGAAAATCGGGGCGTTACAATGAATAAGAAATCGTCAGGTGAATAAGAATCAAAACATGAAACATAAGAAGAAATGGAACTCAAAAATCAAATAAGAACATTAAGAAATCTAATAACAAATAAAACAAGTGAAGTAGTAACCTTTTTTGGAGAAGTGGTGTGACAACCCGAAATTTTTATTTGTATAAACTCTGCAATTAAGCAATCCAAAAATTAGCCAAATTTATTTTAAAACATTTTTGGCCGGATTTAATCCCGTTGGAATATTTTAAATAATATTCTTCAAACGAACCAAAAATAAGGAAGTATAATTTAGAGTTGTCGTGTTTAACGTCAGTCGCAGAACTCCAAAAATTTGGAGTTTACGGGAGTAAACTCGGAGTTTACGACCGCAACCCCCGAGAGTATAAATATGACACTTAGTCATTTTCTTTCATTCTTTCAACTTCCACCTCAAGAACACTCAAGAAATCCTCTCAAGTGTCATATTTCTTTTCCGTCAAATCCGCCAAAATGTAAGTTCTTCTATCCTAGTGTACATTAAATCCTGTTATACTTCCATATGTCAAGACATCATCCAAGTAACACCAAGAACAAGGTGTTTACGGTCCAAGGTGTTCTTGGACCGTAAACCCTATAATGGGTGCCAAAGTGTGCCTTGGTTCATTCAAAGCCTTGACAACTAGAATAGATCTTTTCCTTGATAAGTTTAACACTTGAAAACACCGAAAATCCCTCAAGAACATGAGTTTATGGTTTGGGGACCTCCCAAAACCGTAAACACCTCCCAAAGGGTGTTTTGATGCCCTTAACACCTTATATGGCTTGTATATGGGACTAGAACTTTGCATTCTTAACCTAGAACCACCAAGACATAAGAAAAATGGACAAACATGAGTTTACGGCCGTAAACTCATGTGTTTACGACCGTAAACTCCCCAAGGAGTGGTCCAAGGACCGTAAACTCTATAAAGTGTCCATTTTGAGCTCTAGTCACCTCCATAGCCCTTGATTCGAGTCTAGCATAATTCCTTGAGTGAGATAAGACCTTTAAACACCCCATGGCACCACTACAATGAGTTTACGACCGTAAAATCATGGGGGTTACGGTCTAGAAACCATAAACACTCCTAAGGGCCATCATTTGAAGAGTAAACTCCAATGTGAGTCCATACACTCTCCTTATATGCAACCCTTGGTACTCTTAGCACTTGTAGCAAAGTGTTTCCATGCTTTAGGATGTCCTTACTTGCATAATTGGTTGTTAAATGACTAATTAGATACTTAAATGTATCATTACATGTTAAATAGGATTCGCGTGTATGGTCAAGTCTTCACTTGACACTTAGCATCTTATACCGTCCATTCATCCGAATCACCCACGTCAGGTGAGTTCATACCCCTGAATTTACCTTTTAAATGTTTTTAACTAGTTTTATGGGGGGGGGGGAATACAAGTTGAACTATAGAGTTATTATATCAATCACATGTGATTAATAATTGTATAGCAAAATAGATTTTGCTTGTCAAACTACTTTTTCCAGCCGAAGGTTTTCAAATCTCGTTTTCAAATCTTGTTTTAATGTAACAACCCAAAAATACTACCCAAAAATTTCGATTTTTATTATAACAAAACCCATGAGACTGAGTATCACATAATAAAACCGTATGCTGCGTGTTTCAAAAACCATAATAAAATACTGTGAGAAAAATTGTATCCAAACATATCAAGAAAACTAAATCAATTCCCAGGACAAAACTGAAGCTGTGGTGTGTGCGATGCCATCATCCCGAGCTCTTCCCTTTGCTTGCGGAAGTACCTGAAACCAAAACTGAAACTGTAAGCAAGAAGCTTAGTGAGCTCCCCCAAACTACCACATACCACATGATAACATATAAGCACATACTGGGCCTTGCCCACTGCATCAGACCGAAGTCCGGGCTAACTGGGGCTTTGCCCCCTACATCGGACTGAAGTCCGAAGCTGACTGGGACCTCTGTCCCCTACATCAGACCGAAGTCCGAAGCTGACTGGGACCTTCGTCCCCTACATCGGACCGAAGTCCGTAGCTGATTGGGACCTCTGTCCCCTACATCAGACCGAAGTCCGAAGCTGACTGGGACCTTCGTCCCCTACATCGGTCCGAAGTCCGAAGCTGACTGGAACCTATGTCCCCTACATCAGACCAAAGTCCGAAGCTGACTGAACATAGCATAAACATATCAACTAGCATAAACACATAAAATCCTATCTGAGCTACGGAGGCGTCAAACATACTAGCTACTGCATTGGACCGAAGTCCAGAAACTATGGCTAACTGAACGGGCCGGCATTGTGGCCTTAGACCCGTTCCTACTGAAGGGAAACTCACCTCGTGAACTGGTTGCTGTGTGAATGGCTCTGGAAGCTAACTGCTGCTGCTCCGGTATCTCCCCGGCTACAAGTCCATAAACACACTAAATCAAATGCTAAACACTGCACTGGGGTAAAATGACTCTTTTACCCTTGGTCAAAGTCAACTCTCTCGGTCAAAGTCAACCCACAGTTGACCTGACTCGCCGAGTTGGGCTGCCAACTCGCCGAGTCTCTAGTCTCACTTCTCAACCCTACTCGTGGCTACTCGTCGAGTATGGCATCGACTCGACGAGTACCCTCTCGATCCAAGAACTCAGACAGTCTTCATCCGACTTGCCGAGTCATATGAACAACTCAACGAGTTGTTCTTCGATCTAAGAAGATTTCCTTGGACTCGCCGAGTTGTATGAACAACTCGTCGAGTCCCACCATTACAAAGTCCACCCTCCGACTCACTGATTCCATCCTACTGCTCACTGACTTTCACTCGGAATCACTCAAAGGGGGGGGGGGGGGGTAAAGATCGGGGACTCGCGACCGGACTCGCCGAGTCCGAAGAACGACTCGCCGATTCACATGCATGCAGATCCTAAAAACACGATTCTGCTCAACACCACCGCATACAAATTATAGATCTGAGTTCCTAAGGCTGATTTACCACGTAAAGTTTCCAACTTTACGTGTACATCCACATGAAAAAGGTAATAAATGCTAAAAAGACACTTAGAAGAGTAGATCTAGGGTTATCATGCAAAATGGCTCCATAAAGGTGATAGATCTACGATTTTGGAACTGAAACATGGCTAGATCCGAAGGCTAATCAATCTAATGTGATCCCTCTACCAAGAACAAGCTAAGAAATGGCTAAAAGAGGCTAAGTATGCTTGCTAAAGAGAAATCAATCATAGAAACAGAAGGAATTCGGCTAATACCTCAATGAAATCTGAAATGGGAGCAAGACCTTGGATCTTCTTCTTCTCCTTTGGATCTAGCCTCCTTCTTCTCCTCAAAACTTCAAGATTCACACAAGAATGCACAAATAACCAAGGAAACGATTAGGGTTTGCTAAATGATGCTCTGAGGGTGAAGGGGACGAGTTTGGGGGGCTCATAAGGTGGTTTAAATAGGGTGCAAACCCGGAGATTTAGGGTTTCTACCTGGCAGGCAGACTCGCCGAGTCCCGAATATGGACTCGCCGAGTCGCCGACTAACACGTGCTCGAAATCTCGTCCCCACTCGACGAGTCGGGCCATAGACTCGCCGAGTCCCTCTCAAAAACTTCTAAATAAATGCCACAGAAGCAACGTACCAGGAATGGGGCGTTACATTTAAAGTATAAATTTCTCTTTTAAATTATCAAAGGTTTTCCAAAGGTTTTCAAGGCTTGTTTTATAAACTGACATCAAGTCATAAATTCTTAATTGTAAAGTTTTCCAAAGGTTTTACCAAAGTTTCTTTCATGCTTTTATATTGTTAAATGCATGCCTGTATATGTATAGTTATATAAGTAATGTTTAAAGGACTTAGGAAGGCTAGCTCGCCCTACCTCCTTTTCCTTGTTTGGATGTGGTTCTAGGGTATCGGTTATCCGTCCGAAGGTCGTTTAATTATTAGTTATATATCATGTATACATATATAGTCATAATGGTTTCCATCAACCAGTTCATTTCCTTTGGGTAGCAAAGGCATCCTTCCATTCATAGTTCTTATACCTGAAACATTAATAACTATTATAGGAATAGTTAGGAGGTTCTATTTACTCTTTTTAGTACGAAGAATTCCACAAGATTCAGTTCATTCGTGAGTCTATACTATTATTATAATACTTTAAATAGAATGTGACACACTATTTCCCGATACAACGCTTCATAGCGCCATCGCCGTGTAACCAGAGTCTCCTAGAGGGAGAGCGGACATCATGTGTATAGATCTATACGGGACAGACACTCCCGCATCCTGACTGCTAGCTACAGTCCGAGCCGGTAAGGCCCATGGGTGACATAATGTTACTAACTCTACGCGTGACCTGGAGGGTCATCAATGATTCGATTGTCAATCAACATGGTTACATACGAGTTCACATTCAACCCTTTTATTCCCTTTTAGACTGAGCCAGGTGTATCGTTCATTCGATACCCTCCTGGAGTCTATGTTTTATTAACCTTTAGACTGAGCCAGGCGTATTGTTCATTCGATACCCTCCTGGAGTCTATGTTTTATTCACCTTTAGACTGAGCCAGGCGTATCGTTCATTCGATACCCTCCTGGAGTCTATGTTGTATTCACCTTTAGACCGAGCCAGGCATATCGTTCATTCGATACCCTCCTGGAGTCTATGTTTCCTTTACTTTAGCCAGCAGTATTACTGCTGAGGTATATATTATTTTCCCCTATTATTTTTACTTGTGATTTTCTTACAATCCCTTTAAAGTAAAAACTATATTTTGATAATGATAGTATTTCTCGGGAAATTACTCCTTAAAAGCATAAAACTGTCGGGTCTTGGTAAAAGACTGCTTTTGATAGAGATACTCCTTGGTTTAAACGTAGAACGATTGGGTCTTGCTAGAAGCCTGCTTTTAATTAGAAAATGTAGGGTTTTCTGGAAAGAATTCTAACACTCTGTAGATTCTAAATCACCACCTTTTCTGAGTTTATTTTGAAGAAAAACATGTATTTATACTAATCTCATTAAATACTTATGAACTCACCAGCATTTAAAAATGCTGATACTCGCTTTCAAAATAACTTGTATTCTCAGGTCATCGATAAACAGGTACACCCCGAGAACTTTAGCGAAGACAGCCGTGTACCGAGCTGCACTTTATGTTATTTTATGTATTTTACACTTGATGTTGTTGCTAAATGTAACCTATGTAAAATTATTACTATTAATGCAATGGTTGTTGTACTTTGATTACTATATTACATATGTTGTGATACTTGACATGACGTCCTCCACCCAGAACGTTTCCGCCGTTCCGGTTTTGGGGTGTGACAAGTGGAATCGATGGCATTTGGAGTTTCCATAGAAATCGATTACTGTAATCTATTAGTGTTGATGAGGCTTGAAAATAGGAAGTTAACAACTCACCCACGCTAGGTAATCTCGTTTCCGACGCCATCTTTTGGCACGCGATCAATATTGGACTATTAGGCGAGTCCATTAGGCTCAAAAAATGGGATAACACCCTCAAATCCAATATAACAAAAAAACTTAAAAGGCCTGAGGTGATTGTCCTTCTTGATTGCATCTGGGTCTAGATCTAAACCTTGGAGTCCCTAGAATCGACGAAAACAGCTGAATGTATTAAGCACCTGGAACTCGGGCAAACACGACATGTTTGCAAAGGCAACACGACGTGTTGGCTAGAGTTTTCCCGATCATCTGAATGTTATCAAAACACATCGTATTTTCTAGTAAAGACGACAGGTTGGGTCAACATGGACTGTTGGCCTTGACCGTTGACTTTGACTTTGACAAAGTTTGACCTTGAGGGTATTTTGAGTATTGTTGGGATTTTGATGGAATTGGTTATTTGATGGTTATAGGCATTTGAGTTGAGAGCTAAGATTCAGAGTCAGAGCTTGTCAGTTCTTTGCTGCTTACGAGGTGAGTTTTCCCCATTATACTTACGGGTTGAAGGCACCAAGGCCGACCCATTGGTTTTGCAACCTAATATTTGCTGATATGTGGAGTATGGAATAGATATGAATGATTATGCTAGTTATTTATATGCTAGTCTGGTAGATCGGTAGAACTACCTATGATTCTATCTGCATGATTATCTGCATATGTTGTTATTTGTAGACATATCGTGTTGGGTTGAGGTTCGACTGCTTTATGTTGTAGCCAACAAACCCTGGAGCATTCCAGATATTAGATGAGGGACGGGTATGGCATGCCACTCTCATATTGAGGGCTCAAATGCATTCCAGATACGAGCTGAGGACCGGGTGGTATGCCACACTCGTACTGAGGGCTTAAGGGTATTGGAGCATTCCAGATTTGAGCTGAGGTTCGGGTGGGGCATTCCAGACTTATACTGAGGGTTTAGTAGCATTCCAGATACGAACAGAGGACCATTTGGTATGTCGGAATAGTACTGAGGGCCGAACATTTGTATTCTAATCTGATTACTGATTGGAATAGGAAGTAAGCCCGACATAAGATGTAGGACTCGAGGGCAAACCAGACTTATGTTGTGGGCTCAGGAGCAAGCCAAGTATGAGCTGTGGGCAAGATAGGCAAGCCAGACTCATACTGTGGGCTCAGGGGGTAATCCAATCTTTTATTTGCGGACCCGATTCATGTTGTTATTTTGATTATGTTATTTATTCGTGTATTGGTATTTTGTGGGAACTCGCTAAGCTTCATTCTTACAGTTTTGGTTTATAGTTTTAGGTACTTCAGTGGACCGTGGCAAGGCAAAGGCATGACGGTACACATCCTTGGTTTACATCTGATTGGATACTGGAAGACTCTGATTTTAATTAACATTTTGGAATTTATAGTTTGTAAACACTTTTATTAATAAATGGGTCATTTTTGAATGTTTTAAAGTTTGTTTAAATTTTTGGGATATTACAAGTTGGTATCAGAGCCTCGGTTTGACTGAATCGGAGGAACACCCATGTGAATGCAGTCTCAAACTAAGGAAAGGATTTTCAAAACAATTCCAAATGGTTTTCTAAATAAACAAGGAGGATGTGATGTTTACGATCAGCCAGAGCCAATAAGTAGACCTCAAATTAGCACACTGTTATTTGAGATTGTGATATGTTAGAACAACATGCTAGTGATAGGCTAGGGATCTTTAAGAATTGCATGATAGAGTTGTCTGATTATATGATGCCTGATAGCCTAGGGTCCTTCCTTAAATGAAATTGACATCATTACTATAGTTGCTTAGTATATGTAGCATAATTATACATAACTAAGATTCTGTTGCATGAGAATGTTTGGTTTAGCCTTCTTTCCTATTCTTGTTTGATGAAGGGCTTAGGGTAGGATCCAACGTTATGTATGATTAGCATACACGAATGGCTGTAGGGTTGGTGGAAGTTTCATGGGTGAGTGCAGTGTGCAGTGGGTCAGTGCGAGGAATGATTAGCCACTCTTGAGAGAGTGAGGGCATGTCGAAGGTGTATCCGAGGTGCTGGGTTTTGGAGATTGGGAATTTCGTATGAGAATCCGTATGATTTTATTGTGTTTTAGTGTCAGTCGATTCCACCGCTCGAATGTTGCTTGCTTTGTGCTTTGTGGGACTCACATTGATGTGGGCTGATCATCAAATGAATACACTAAGTTACATGCTATGAAGGTTAAATAACCTTAGAGTGAAGGATTCGACCCTATTGCGTAGCTCTCGTTTGAGTCTAACCACTGTAGGGTTGGGTCCTTTAGTCGAAATATTATTTAAGTTTTGTTTGCTTTTAACCGTATTTATGAAGTGATAGACTGACATTAATTGGAGCTCTTCAGTAGCTGATAGCAGGGGAGGGGGAATCCTAGGAAAGCCCAAGAAGTATTTTGTGTTGTTGTTTCGTTGTTGAGCGGGTATTAGGAGTATTATTATGAGTAGGTCTTAGAGGACTCGAGGTGGTCCTTGAGGAAAGTATAGATATGTGTGGAAGGTAGTATTGGTCCTGTACTACTAGAAGCACATGATCCATACTTGAATCAAAGAAAGTTTTAGGGATTCTAAGGATTGGCTGAGAGAAGATAGCATGGCTGGATACCATGACCTCTGGCAGGAGCTCCATATCTATCGATCTTGGTTGTGGTTACTCGGACATGGGGTTGGATTTCGTAATGGTTCTGCCCCAACAACGATTTTGGTTTGGATTGATTGGTTAAAAGATAAATGAGCTTGTTGGTTTTGAGGTATCGAGGAGTCCTCTAAAGACCATGCATTTGAGTTGTGGGACTCAAGGATTTTGGTTTTGGGGATTGCAATTGGAAGTAGAATGGTTGATTTATTGTTGGTATGTCGCTATCTATGGCGGAGACCTTTCCCTTTCAGTTTCTGAGTTCATGGAAGAAGTGAGGTGGCTATGACCTTCAAGGTTGGGAGGTAATCCCAACTTGGGGTCGGTTGGTCACGGTGTTTAGAGACAGGATGTCATCACGGTAGTTTGCAAATGGGTTGATGTGTTATGGACACTTTGTGATGTAATTAAGGGTCCGTGTTCTAGAGTTATAGGAGGACGGGCACCAATCTAGCGGTTGGAAGTGCAGGAAAGGAGTGTATGTTTTGGGATCATAAGTCGGTATTGTTTTATGCTCTTGTAAGGGATCCTTAGTGATAAGTGGTTATGGTTGGGAAATTTTGGAGATCTTCAGCTGGAATTCAGGATTCTCTTTGGTTGCATCCAAGAGAAAGATCAGACAACACCCAAGTATTATTACACATGATGGAATCCATCTCATCATTTATTGCTTCTCTCCAGAAAGCAACATCTTGAGATTTCATTGCTTCATCAAATGATTTAGGATCTTCTTCAACACTAAAACAATATGAATATTGATTTGCAATTTTATCTCTAAAACCCTCAACTAAGTAAAGCTGAAAATCATTACTAAATGATTTAGCTTTCCTTTGTATTTTTCTTCTTCTAAGCTCATGTGATACATTTGAATCAAGTATAACATCCTTAGTAGCTTCATTGGAACTAGGAACGAAGTCTTTTGCTATAGGTATGGATGAAAAATTATTTTCATCAAATATTGCATCTCTAGATTATATAACTGTGTTAACTAAAACAGAAGCATTAGGTTCTATAACATAAAAACTATAAGCCTTGGAATGATCAATATATCTAATAAAGATACAATTAATTCCTCTTTCACCCAAAGTCTTCATTTTTGGTTAAATCAACCTCACTACAGCCCGACAACCCCAAACCTAAGATATCCTAAGTTTGGTTTCTTTTTGTTCCAAAGTTCATAGGGAGTCACCTTGCTCCTTTTGTTTGGAACTCTATTTAAAAGATAACATGCATTTAGCATAGCTTCTCCCCAAAAACCATCACTCAAACCTGAGTAAGACAACATAGAGTTCACCATTTCCTTTATAACTCTATTTTTTCTTTTAGAAATCCCATTTTTCTGAGCATTTTATGGAGCAACTATTTCATGTATAATACCAACAGAGTGGAATTTCACTAGGATCATAATACTCTTTACCATGATCAATGCGAAGTCTTTTGATTAAATAAATTTGTTGCAATTCAACTTCATTTTTATAAATTTTGAATTTTTCGAGGACGTCATCCTTGGAATTTCACCAGTATAAATAAAAAAACGAGAATGCTCATCTATAAAAGTAACTATGTATTTCTTATTTCCTAAGGATGGAGTGGAATGCAAATCACATAGATCACTATGAATTAATTCAAGTATAACATAATTCCTTTTAATATTAGGAAAAGGTTGTCTAGTTATTTTAGTTAGCATACATGTTTTATATTTTTCTATGTTAACATCAAAAGATGGTAATAAACCATATTTAGACATTTCAAGAATTCTTTTTATGATGTACATGTCCTAAACGAGCATGCGATAAAGAAGAATCATCAATACTAGAACAAGCCATGTATATAGAATCTGCAACATTAATATTATTTACATTCAACCTAAATGTTCCATTAAAATAATACCCAAATCCAACATATGTACCACACTTAGATAATACATACTTATCATATTCATAGACTTGTTTATATCCACATTAATTAATTACACCATCATAAACTAAGTTCTTTCTAATCTTAGGAACATGAATAACATTCTTAAAAAGATGAGTTTTTCTAGAACTAAAACATAAAGAAACACAACCAAAAAGCATTATAGGTGCTTTATTATGGTATCCCATGTACAACACTAATCCATCATTAACTACTTCATAATCCTTGAACCAAGAGTGATATTGACACACATGACTCGTCGCCCCCGAGTCTATCCGATATGCATGATCATCATCCTAAGCATAGAATGATTCAGGAATTAGTGTCACATGATATATAATAGCAATAGTTGTAAATCCATAAATAAAATTCTGACCTTGTGGTTTTAGACCTTGATCATTACATCCTTTTCCCAAAGTGCTTGCACCATTTTTGTTCTTTTTCAAACAACAATCTCGCTTCAAGTGACAGGGTTTGTTGCAATTCCAACACACAAAATTTTCTTTCTTATTTGAACCCTTATGATGGTCATCTTTCTTCTTCATTTTTACTTTGTTATTTTTCTTATTTCTGTCATCTTCTACCATGTTCACTGAGGATCTAGGAACTTCCTTTTCTTTTCTCTTTCCACTTTCTTAAGCCTGAAGATCCTCTTTAATTCTCAAGTGACTGCCAAGTTGTACTAAAGACAACTCTTCTTTTTGGTGTTTCAATGTTTGTTTAAAGTCTATCTAGGATGGGGGAAATTTATCAATAACACTTGATATATAAATGGATTCATCCATTTGCATTTTGTGTTGTTCAAATTGTCCTAGCATCCTCATGACTTCATTATATGGTTCCATGGGAAGCTTTGAATCCAGCATCTTGTAATTTTTAAAATTACTGACAAGGAATTTCTTACTTGATGCGTCCTATGCCATGTATTTGGATTCAAGGGCGTCCCATAGATCTTTTGCATATTCTTGAGATTGATAGATGTAAAAGAGAGAGTCAGGCATACCATTTAGAGTGTGCCCATGACAGATGTAATCATCTTTTTCCTATTTGCATCTTCTTTTGGTATGTTTAAGAATTTCATCCTCCATTGGTTCTAGTGCACGAGTGCTCAAAACATGAACTTTCAAGGTAGTGAGAAGGAAATGCATCTTCTTCTACCATCGATGAAAATCAGTGCCTTCAAGCTTATCCAACTTCCTCAATTTGGAAGTCATGTTTTTAACAAATTCTGCCATTAATATTCTTTCACAAAAAATCACAGATTTTGAATATTATAGTTTTTGGGTCTTAGAATATCAATATACTTGGACATTTCTTCAATCATGATTGCAATCACTTTCCAAACTCTATGATGTCCATCCTATAGCTTGGGGTATCACGGCGTCAGATTTGGGATAGTCCAAAGAATTTCAATTTAGAAGTCAGGCCACTTCTAAATCAGAAACACATAATATACCTTGCTTTTTTGTGTTCTAGAGAGATAGAATGAATCAATATACAATTTTCGTATATGAAAGTTCCAACCTTTTTTCTGGAACCACAGAAGGGTTCTTATACTAGAGGGAAAAGTAGTTAAACGAAAATTGCATCATTTTGGAACCAAAAATCGTTGGTTATTAATACATAACCAACTCATGACATCATCATGATATCCCTAAAGTTTTTGAACCACCACCAGGGGCTCTGCCCCTTAGATCTTTCTAGAGGCGCTTCCTCTAGACCCAGCTAAGAGGATGCATTCCCTTGGAACCCTGCACCCAGGGGAGCTGCCCATGAAGCCCCGTATTCTCTAGTTAATAATGATCACACAGAGTGTGCACCTCCGCACCTCCAAGATCGGTTAGTAGATGAATTTTGGCCTATCTCATTATTAATAATAATTACACCAAAATATGTTGATAACACTAAAATCACAAATAAAATGATGGTGGTGTCTAAGGAATGAGGATAAATCTCTTTGGTGTCGAGTTATTAAAAGTATATACAACCTTATTCTCAAACCTAGGAAAATATTTTCAAAGAAGTCCATTAATTAGGTGTGGAGTACACATATCAAAAGTTGTAGTTGATATTAAGAACCTTAGCATAAACGTAAAAGACTTCTTCTCCCTCAAACTTGGAAGATACAATGATAACCTATTCTCTTCTAATTTTTGGGTCGATAATAAAAACTTGAAACTTCTTTTTCTAAACTTATATGCTCTTGAAAATCAAAACACTGCCTTGTTTCTAGAAGATTATTAATAGATGTTCATCTATGGCAGTGAGAAATGAGTCTTGCAACCATATTGAAACCCAAGAATTGGCCCCATCAGTATATATTACTTCTTCATGAAGAGAACCAGATCACAATGACTCATGGTCATGCCTAATGGCCCATGTGTTGGGTTTTGAGCATTCTAACACTTCCTAAGTGTACATGCAACCCTAATAAACCTTGGATCTATGTTTGTCTAAGATACATGCAAATAATTATTTTTCCAAGGTTCATATCCTAACTAGCATGGCATGGGGAACATGAATCAAATAAAGCTAGTAGAAATACTTACCTTGAAGTTGTAGTTGATTGCTTGGAGTTTTAGAGCCTAGCACCAATAGTGTGGATGCCTCAAGTGGAAATCACAAATCACCACAAACTTGGAACTTTGAGAGAATAGTTACTACTATCTTGAAATCGGCCCTCACCTCAACAAGTGTCAACTAGTGTTCACTAGCTTGATTTCAAGAACCAAAGCCTCCTTTATATAGTGTGATGGATTAGGGTTACTTCCATGTAAACCCTAATACCCATGTCTCTTCATTTCCATGAGATCCATGGATTAAAGCTCCATGGAGTATCCATGGACTTTTCCCATGCAAGCCTAGCCCATTCCAAATAAGCACTAGCCCACACTATATAAATATAGAAGCCCATATTTAATTAGTAATATCTTTGATCTCTAAATTAATCCTAGATTAATTATAGATCACTAATAATTAAATAATATGATCTTATATTAATATATTAGAACTTATAATATATTAATAAATCATAACTTGTACTATTCTCAAATATTATCCATAAATTGTTCGGGTGAAGTGCAACCCAAATGGACCATGCCGGGTCGGGTCAAGTACATACCAAATATAGTTATGGACTTAGACACTATATCCAACAGTCTCCCACTTGGATAAGTCTAATAACTATAGTTGCAAGTATGACTTCAGGAACCGATCATCAATCGTAGCTCTTTAAACTCTGTTGAACTAGAACGCGCCATTTAGATAAGTGATCATATAATCCTCTGTTCTAGATATCAGCCGGACAAATACATGGAACATTGTCTTGCTTATTGTCCAGCATTTGTTTCCCGATTTCCGATTTGTTTGACATAGAACTCAACTGAACACATCAATTTAGTTCTGACCGGGCCCGGTACATAGGTCAGAACAAAATCATCGAGGGGCCCATATATCAGCTTCTAATCCAAGAAGGAACAGATAAACTTTGACTCATATGTTTGTTCTACCACTCATTGAATTACACACAAAAGCACGTTTTATAACATCGAGTTACCAATGCGTTTTCGTACAATCAATGCATAACCAACTCGTAAGTAACAAATCATATCTCTAGGTTTGAAGACTTATATGATATTACCGTCTCACGATCACTCGAGATAAAATTCCATGAAGTGATTCCAGTGAGCGTGGGTTGATTCCAATGCTCAGAACTTATGAGCACTCATGATTGTTGTAGCCATGTCCAACACCTTAGACCTCTGCAACCAATCATGACAGTCTTGATTCATACCTACTTCCGACATATGACCGACTGTGGAGGTTTGAATAATATGATATACCAAACATAATTATTCAGGAAGTCAAAACATGCAAAAGAAATATAGTAAACGATTGACAAAAGATAGCAACACTTTACTCATAAATAAAACACCTTTTATTCATCATCAAATGTCAATTACACTTTACAAATTTCATAATTTATCTAACTACTAAAACTTATATCATCCTTCAGCCCTATGCTCCGAGCATGCTGGAGATGCTTAACCCTACCCAGTCCCTTCGTGAGGGGATCTGCTGGGTTCTCATCTGATGATACCCTCTTCGCCACGAGGATCCCTTCTTCTATTCGATGTCTAATGAAGTGATATTTTCTGTCAATGTGTCTGGATCTCCCATGATCTCTTGGTTCCTTGGCTAAGGCAATTGCACTATTGCTGTCACAGAAAATCTCCATTGGCTCTTTTATAGCTGGTACAACTCCAAGGTCTCCGATGAAGTTCTTTAGCCATATAGCCTCCTTTGCTGCCTCGCTTGCCGCTATATACTCTGATTCACAAGTAGAATCAGCCACTGTCTCCTGCTTGGAACTCTTCCAAGTGATTGCTCCTCCGTTTAAGGTAAAGACCCAGCCCGACTGTGAGCGGAAATTATCCCTATCAGTCTGGAAGCTAGCATCACTATACCCTACAGCTCTCAAGTCATCACTCCCACCGAAGGTAAGGACCCAGTCCTTAGTCCATCGCAGGTACTTGAGGATATTCTTTACCGCAGTCCAGTGTTCTTTGCCAGGGTTCCCCTGATTCCTGCTAACCATGCTTAAAGCAAAGGCTACATCAGGTCGAGTACACGTCATAGCATACATGATCGATCCTACAGCTGAAGCATAAGGAAGTCGACTCATTTCTGCTATTTCAGCCTCAGTACTAGGGCTTTGTGTCTTACTCAATCTGGCGTTACTCTGAATGGGTAACTCACCTTTCTTGGATTTATGCATGTTGAATCTTTTCAACACTTTGTCCAAGTAGGTACTTTGACTAAGTCCAATTAGCCTTTTACTCCTGTTTCTCAAAATCTTTATCCCTAGGATATAGGCAGCTTCACCAAGGTCCTTCATAGCGAAACACTTCTCAAGCCAGGACTTTACTTCCTGAAAGGTTGGGATGTCATTTCCTATGAGTAGTATGTCATCCACATACAGTACCAAAAAACTGACTATGCTCCCACTAGCCTTGATATAGACGCAAGATTCATCTTCACTCCTTGAAAAGCCAAATTCCTTGACTTTCTCATCAAAGCAAAGATTCCACCTGCGAGGTGCCTGTTTCAATCCATAAATGGATTTCTCGAGTTTACACACTCTATTGGGGTACTCGGTACTGACAAAACCCTCTGGCTGAACCATGTAAACAGCCTCAGCCAACTTTCTATTAAGGAAAGCGGTTTTGACATCCATTTGCCATATTTCATAGTCATGAAATGCAGCAATGGCTAACAGAACCCTAATAGACTTTATCTTGGCCACTGGTGAAAAGGTTTCATCATAATCAACTCCCGGAGTTTGAGAATAACCTTTTGCAACCAGTCGTGCCTTATAAGTGTGTACATTACCATCCATGTCGGTCTTCTTCTTGAAGATCCATTTGCACCCTACAGTCTTACGACCAGGTACATTCTCAACCAAGTTCCAAACTTGATTGTCATACATGGATTGTATCTCGCTATCCATAGCCTCTTTCCATTTAGCAGTCTCAGGGCCTGCCATGGCTTCCGTGTAGCTGTTAGGTTCATCCAGACCTACTAGTGTCTCATCACTAATAAGTGTCTCACCTTCCGCAGTAATATGGAAACCATAATAATGCTCAGGTGCATTCCTAACTCTCGTGGAACGCCTCAGAGGTACAGGCACATCAACTGGCTCAACAGGAGTTTCCTCCTCAAGTTGAGGGCTAGGGTTTGAAGTTCCTTCACCACTTGACTCTTGAATTTCTTCAAGATCAATTTGCCTCCCACTATTTCCTTGGCTTATAAACTCTCTTTCTCGAAAAACTCCTCTTCTTGCTACAAAGACCACATTATCACTAGGTCTGTAGAAGAGGTAACCAAAGGATTGTTGTGGGTAGCCGATGAAAATACACCTCTCGCTTCGGGGTTCGAGCTTATCATGAGTCTTGCGTCTCACGAAAGCCTCGCAACCCCAAATCTTGATGTGGTCTAGTTTAGGTACTTTACCAGTCCACATCTCGTGAGGAGTTTTGGCAACTTTCTTTGTAGGGACCAGATTAAGAATATGGGCGGCAGTCTCTAAGGCATACCCCAGAATGAGATTGGTAGCGTAGCTCGACTCATCATGGAACGAACCATATCTAACAAGGTTCGATTACGCCTCTCAGCTACACCATTCAACTGTGGTGTCCTGGGAGGTGTCAATTGTGAGACAATCCCACATTCCCTAAGATAGTCAAGGAACTCTGAACTAAGATACTCACCACCACGATCGGATCGAAGCATCTTAATGTTCCTGCCCAATTGATTCTCGACTTCCTGTTTAAATTCCTTAAACTTCTCGAAAGTCTCTGACTTATGCTTGATTAGGTAGACATATCCATATCTACTGTAATCATCAGTAAAAGTCAAATAATAACAATTAGCATCCCTTGTGGCATGTTTGAATGGTCCACACACATCCGTGTGTACAAGATCCATCAAACCTTCACCCCTCACACACGAGCCTATGAAGGGTGACTTTGTCATTTTTCCAAGGAAGCATGATTCGCAACTATCATCTGACTTTAGGTCAAATGACTCCAAGACTCCATCCTTTTGGAGTTGGCCTATGCGTTTCTTGCTTATATGTCCAAGGCGACAATGCCATAATGATGCTTTATCCAAGTTATTATTATTAATAGAATCAATACACAAAACATTATTTCCTAATTTATCTACAACAGATACAGCTTCATACACACCATCACAAGGTAATGCTTTAAAATAAAGAACATTATTAAAGAAAGCATCAATAGAACCAACTTCATTATTAAACAAAAAGGTAAACCCTTGTTTGTACAAAGCATGAAAGGAAATAATATTTCTTGCCATTCCTGGAGAATAACAACATTTATTCAAATCTAAATTAAACCCACTACTTAGCGATAAAGTATAAACTCCAATCTTGGTGACAGGTGAAGCTTTCCTATTCCCCATGATCAAGTTTATTCTTCCTTGCTCCACATTCTCACTTCTTCTTAGTCCCTACAAGTCACAACAAATATGAATACCACAACCGGTATCAAGGACCCAAGATTTAGAATGGGGTGAGTTATTAGATAAGATAGTGTAAATACCTGCATGGTTGGGTTTAACTTTCCCATCCTTTACATCCTGCTGGTACTTTGGGCAATTCCGCTACCAATGAGCTTTTTCATGGCAATAGAAGCATTCAGCCTCTTTTGGGTCAGAAGAAGGAGTGATGAAACCTTTCTTGGTCCCACTTGAAGAAGAGCCATCAAGGGTCCGACCCTTGGTACCCTTCGAAGATCTCTTTCTTTTCTTCCCTCGACTTTTCCCGATTGCCAAAATCGGAGTAGAGTTTGGAGTAGGAGTGTTAACAACCGACTTCCCCTTAAGACCTATTTTTTCGGTCTTGAGAAGTCCCTGAAGTTTGCTGAGTGTGACATCTTCCTTATTCATGTGATATGTCATGCGGAATTGATCATAGCATGATGGTAAGGAGTGCAAAATGATATCTATTGCAAGATCCTCAGGGAAGTTCACATTAAGCTTCAGCAAACGATCCACATACCTTTGCATTTTCTGCATGTGGCTCGTGAAGGATTCCCCGTCCTTCATCATGGCTGTTATCATGGAGCAGATGATTTCATACCTCTCTTGTCGTGCACTTTGATGGTATCTTTCCATCAAATCTTGGTGCATTTCATAAGGGTAGAAATCCTCATAAGACTTTTGGAGTTCCGCTGTCATCGTGGCCATCATGATGCAAGCCACTTTCATAGCATCCCTTTCATGTGCCCGAAAGTTAGCGATCTCCTGAGGAGTTGCAGTGGTCTCATCAATCTCCTTAAGCTCCTTGTCAAGGACATATTCTTTGTCCTCGTAGCGGGTAATCATCCTGATGTTTCTGATCCACTCATTGAAGTTGGATCCATCAAAGGTGACTTTCCCAAACAAGTTCATAAGGGTAAAGGAGCTATTAGGGTTAGAGCCAGAAGCAACATTGTTTGAAGACATCTGAAAGAAATGGACAAGATTAGTTTAGATATTAGGATAGTCCTTAATAAAACACCCAAATGTAATCTTAAGGCTAGGATCCAATCACAATATATTATAACTTAGAAGAGGTATGCCGTAATCCAAGCTATAACATATTCGAAAGGTAGGTGAATGACGATTCACCAATTTCCACCACGAAAACCGAAACATTTAAATATTAGGTTTTTGATTGGTTCTTAGAAATTCCTAGATTCTTTGAGATTCAATGAACTTTTCAAAGGCATGTTTCAATCTCGAGTGTGCCCTCCAAGTTTTGTGACTGGGATGCCGAGGATCACAAAACGAGGTGTGAAGTAACCATGCAAATCACTTGGTACCCTTAAAGTTTATCACTCAATCGATGTGCCGGCAAACCACACACGCTCCATCGATACTATAATAAACCTTAAGTCACCCTTTACCTACCTTGTTAAGTCCAAGTTAGTGTGCCGGTTAACCACACACGCTCCACCAACGACTTAAACAAAGTGTAAAGTGTAATTTCATGGATTAGCACCTTATTCACATTTTCCTAAAGTAACTAAGATTGGGAATTTAATAAAACATTTAGTTACTTTATAATATTCATCATACTTTTAATGAGAATTTGTAAGTCCTTGTCTTACCCGTTCGGCTAAACGACCCTCCACCGGTCAAGCAAGCGGTGGGTGAGAGTGGACACCCATTAAGTTGCCATTTTATAGGCAACAACCTTATACCCACCTTATAGACCGGCTTCGTGAATGAGGCGTACTAGCGGTAAAACGACTTTGTTCTTATACATATATATATATATATATATATATATATATATATATATATATATATATATATATATAATTAAATCATAATAATATAAGTATAAGGGTTGAATTTTAACTTTTTAAAATTCTAAGGGTTGGAACTAAAGTTTAACTTGACTTTACTTGTTCCAAAACTTGAGGGCAAGTTTTGTAAACTTTCAAAACTATTCATTTCTTGTAACTTATGAGTTTATTAGAGTAATAAAATGAAGACTCTTCATTTTTCTAACTCTTGTGTTCTTTTAATGGTTTTTAACTCAAGTGACTTTTGGTTTTAAATAACTTGAGGACAAGTTATGGAAACCATTAAAACACATTATGATCAAGAATTAAACTACCACATAGGTTACAAATAATTCCTATGATCATCTAAACATCATAAGAACAAGAACATGAATATAAACACTTTCATGAATCAAAATCACATTTAAAACTTTGTAATTTTGATAACTAGTTGTTGTAAATGAATTAGCAAGACATTACACCAACTAAAACAAGTTTTCAAGTACCAAAATAGTTTAGGGTAATGTTTCTAATCCATTTCCAGCAACTTAAGTCGAAAATCTGGACTCTGTCGACCCTACTCGCCGAGTGCATGAACCTACTCGACGAGTAGGTGAAGATACAAGTGAACTCGACGAGTCCCCCATGGACTCGCCGAGTCCAACAGTCAGACAACAAGTTTTTCGACTTTCTCCATAATATTGCAACAAGTATCAAACAAACAAGCCTAGGCTCTGATACCACTGTTGGGTTTTGAGCATTCTAACACTTCCTAAGTGTACATGCAACCCTAATAAACCTTGGATCTATGTTTGTCTAAGATACATGCAAATAATTATTTTTCCAAGGTTCATATCCTAACTAGCATGGCATGGGGAACATGAATCAAATAAAGCTAGTAGAAATACTTACCTTGAAGTTGTAGTTGATTGCTTGGAGTTTTAGAGCCTAGCACCAATAGTGTGGATGCCTCAAGTGGAAATCACAAATCACCACAAACTTGGAACTTTGAGAGAATAGTTACTACTATCTTGAAATCGGCCCTCACCTCAACAAGTGTCAACTAGTGTTCACTAGCTTGATTTCAAGAACCAAAGCCTCCTTTATATAGTGTGATGGATTAGGGTTACTTCCATGTAAACCCTAATACCCATGTCTCTTCATTTCCATGAGATCCATGGGTTAAAGCTCCATGGAGTATCCATGGACTTTTCCCATGCAAGCCTAGCCCATTCCAAATAAGCACTAGCCCACACTATATAAATATAGAAGCCCATATTTAATTAGTAATATCTTTGATCTCTAAATTAATCCTAGATTAATTATAGATCACTACTAATTAAATAATATGATCTTATATTAATATATTAGAACTTATAATATATTAATAAATCATAACTTGTACCATTCTCAAATATTATCCATAAATTGTTCGGGTGAAGTGCAACCCAAATGGACCATGCCGGGTCGGGTCAAGTACATACCAAATATAGTTATGGACTTAGACACTATATCCAACACCATGATGGTAATTACATGGTTGATTCCCTTCAAAATCTCATTATTTGCAGAATAACAATTCGAAGGCAAGAAATGACAGATTGTTCAATAGAACTTCTACTTCTCCTATAGTGATAGTTGAGAATGTCGTATGTATGGTGTTTAACTGGATAAAATACAAGGGGAAAATCATAATTGTATATGGGTGTTATGGTGTTTTTCCTCTTTCCATTATATATAACTTTTGAACCATCTCCTATATCCACATCTAGTTCCTTGCTCGGTCTGGGTTTTAAAAGACTACTTATGTTTTGATGTGTACTTAATAGATTATATGGTATTAAAATAGTGTCTAAAATATATATTTGAATTAATTTGTATGGTATCAAAAAAAAATAAGTTGATAAATTGTTTTTTCGTGTTAAATGATTTATGTTTATACATATAAAATAATATTATTTTAGTGTTTGACGAATTATATATATATATATATATATATATATATATATATATATATATATATATATATATATATATATATATATATAATAACACAAAAAAACATAGATAAGAAGGTATATTGATATTTGCATCAATTATCATGAAAAAAAATCAAGGCTATGATCTATGTGATTTTTAGGGTTCATATATATATATATATATATATATATATATATATATAATAGTTAGTTTTCCTATATAATAAACACTTTCAAATAAGTTATAATTAGGTTCAAATAAGTTATAATGAAACAATTTATAACAAACATATTAATTAAGACAATAAAGACTTTTTATCTCTATGATGATAATATTTTTTAATGACAAATTTTATTATAAAACAACTAACTAGAAGCTAGACTAGAAGAAGTACATGAAAAACAACAATACAAGATAGAAGAAATTAGGTTTTTACAAGATAAATGGGTGTCTAACACTATCATAAAAAATATGATCTCTCTTCAGTTGGTCTTTTCCAAACAACAATTTATTTCTAAACTTCCAAATAGACCAACACATCACCAAAAACTCCTTAAAGAAAATCCTTGATGTTCTTCCTTAAAGAAAATCCTTGCAAATGGGTTGATGTGTTATGGACACTTTGTGATGTAATTAAGGGTCTGTGTTCTAGATTTATAGGAGGACGGGCACCAATCTAGCGGTTGGAAGTGCAGGAAAGGAGTGTATGTTTTGGGATCATAAGTCGGTATTGTTTTATGCTCTTGTAAGGGATCCTTAGTGATAAGTGGTTATGGTTGGGAAATTTTGGAGATCTTCAGCTGGAATTCAGGATTCTCTTTGGTTGCATCCAAGAGAAAGATCAGACAACACCCAAGTATTATTACACATGATGGAATCCATCTCATCATTTATTGCTTCTCTCCAGAAAGCAACATCTTGAGATTTCATTGCTTCATCAAATGATTTAGGATCTTCTTCAACACTAAAACAATATGAATATTGATTTGCAATTTTATCTCTAGAACCCTCAACTAAGTAAAGCTGAAAATCATTACTAAATGATTTAGCTTTCCTTTGTATTTTTCTTATTCTAAGCTCATGTGATACATTTGAATCAAGTATAACATCCTTAGTAGCTTCATTGGAACTAGGAACCAAGTCTTTTGCTATATGTATGGATGAAAAATTATTTTCATCAAATATTGCATCTCTAGATTATATAATTGTGTTAACTAAACCAGAAGCATTAGCTTCTATAACATAAAACCTATAAGCCTTGGAATGATCAACATATCTAATAAAGATACAATTAATTCCTCTTTCACCCAAAGTCTTCATTTTTGGTTAAATCAACCTCACTACAGCCCGACAAACCCAAACCTAAGATATCCTAAGTTTGGTTTCTTTTTGTTCCAAAGTTCATAGGGAGTCACCTTGCTCCTTTTGTTTGGAACTCTATCTAAAAGATAACATGCATTTAGCATAGCTTCTCCCCAGAAACCATCACTCAAACCTGAGTAAGACAACATAGAGTTCACCTTTTCCTTTAGAACTCTATTTTTTCTTTTAGAAACCCCATTTTGTTGAGGATTTTATGGAGCAACTATTTCATGTATAATACCAACAGAGTGGAATTTCACTAGGATCATAATACTCTTTACCATGATCAATGCGAAGTCTTTTGATTAAATAAATTTGTTGCAATTCAACTTCATTTTTATAAATTTTGAATTTTTCGAGGACTTCATACTTGGAATTTCACCAGTATACATAGCAAAAACGAGAATACTCATCTATAAAAGTAACTATGTATTTCTTATTTCCTAAGGATGGAGTGGAATGCAAATCACATAGATCACTATGAATTAATTCAAGCATAACATAATTCCTTTTAACATTAGGAAAAGGTTGTCTAGTTATTTTAGTTAACATACATGTTTTATATTTTTCTATGTTAACATCAAAAGATGGTATTAAACCATATTTAGACATTTCAAGAATTCGTTTTATGATGTACATGTCCTAAACGAGCATGCGATAAAGAAGAATCATCAATACTAGTACAAGCCATGTATATAGAATCTGCAACATTAATATTATTTACATTCAACCAAAATGTTCCATTAAAATAATACCCAAATCCAATATATGTACCACACTTAGATAATACATACTTATCAGATTCATAGACTTGTTTATACCCACATTGATTAACTACACCACCATAAACTAAGTTCTTTCTAATCTTAGGAACATGAATAACATTCTTAAAAAGAAGAGTTTTTCTAGAACTAAAACATGAAGAAACACAACCACAAACAATTATAGGTGCTTTATTATGGTATCCCATTTACAACACTAATCCATCATTAAATACTTCATAATCCTTGAACCAAGAGCAATATTTACACACATGACTCGTCGCCCCCGAGTCTATCCGCTATGCATGATCATCATCCTAAGCAAAGAATGATTCGGGAATTAGTGTCACATGATATATAATAGAATTAGTTGTAAATCCATAAATAAAATTCTGACCTTGTGGTTTTAGACCTTGATCATTAGATCCTTTTCCCAAAGTGCTTGCACCATTTTTGTTCTTTTTCAAACAACAATCTCGCTTCAAGTGACAGGGTTTGTTGCAATTCCAACACACAAATTTTTCTTTCTTATTTGAACCCTTATGATGGTCATCTTTCTTCTTCATTTTTACTTTGTTATTTTTCTTATTTCTGTCATCTTCCACCATGTTCATTGAGGATCTAGGAACTTCCTGTTCTTTTCTCTTTCCACTTTCTTAAGCCTGAAGATCCTCTTTAATTCTCAAGTGACTGCCAAGTTGTACTAAAGACAACTCTTCTTTTTGGTGTTTCAATGTTTGTTTAAAGTCTATCTAGGATGGGGGAAATTTATCAATAACACTTGATATATAAATGGATTCATCCATTTGCATTTTGTGTTGTTCAAATTGTCCTAACATCCTCATGACTTCATTATATTGTTCCATGGCAAGCTTTGAATCCACCATCTTGTAATTTTTAAAATTACTGACAAGGAATTTCTTACTTGATGCATCCTATGCCATGTATTTGGATTCAAGGGCGTCCCATAGATCTTTTGCATATTCTTGAGATTGATAGATGTAAAAGAGAGAGTCAGGCATACCATTTAGAGTGTGCCCATGACAGATGTAATCATCTTTTTCCTATTTGCATCTTCTTTTGGTATGTTTAAGAATTTCATCCTCCATTGGTTCTAGTGCACGAGTGCTCAAAACATGAACTTTCAAGGTATTGAGAAGGAAATGCATCTTCTTCTACCATCGATGAAAATCAGTGCCTTCAAGCTTATCCAACTTCCTCAATTTGGAAGTCATGTTTTTAACAAATTCTGCCATTAATATTCTTTCACAAAAAATCACAGATTTTGAATATTATAGTTTTTGGGTCTTAGAATATCAATATACTTGGACATTTCTTCAATCATGATTGCAATCACTTTCCAAACTCTGTGATGTCCATCCTATAGCTTGGGGTATCACGGCGTCAGATTTGGGATAGTCCAAAGAATTTCAATTTAGAAGTCAGGCCACTTCTAAATCAGAAACACATAATATACCTTGCTTTTTTGTGTTCTAGAGAGATAGAATGAATCAATATACAATTTTCGTATATGAAAGTTCCAACCTTTTTTCTGGAACCACAGAAGGGTTCTTATACTAGAGGGAAAAGTAGTTAAACGAAAATTGCATCATTTTGGAACCAAAAATCGTTGGTTATTAATACATAACCAACTCATGACATCATCATGATATCCTTAAAGTTTTTGAACCACCACCAGGGGCTCTGCCCCTTAGATCTTTCTAGAGGCGCTTCCTCTAGACCCAGCTAAGAGGATGCATTCCCTTGGAACCCTGCACCCAGGGGAGCTGCCCATGAAGCCCTGTATTCTCTAGTTAATAATGATCACACAGAGTGTGCACCTCCGCACCTCCAAGATCGGTTAGTAGATGAATTTTGGCCTATCTCATTATTAATAATAATTACACCAAAATATGTTGATAACACTAAAATCACAAATAAAATGATGGTGGTGTCTAAGGAATGAGGATAAATCTCTTTGGTGTCGAGTTATTAAAAGTATATACAACCTTATTCTCAAACCTAGGAAAATATTTTCAAAGAAGTCCATTAATTAGGTGTGGAGTACACATATCAAAAGTTGTAGTTGATATTAAGAACCTTAGCATAAACGTAAAAGACTTCTTCTCCCTCAAACTTGGAAGATACAATGATAACCTATTCTCTTCTAATTTTTGGGTCGATAATAAAAACTTGAAACTTCTTTTTCTAAACTTATATGCTCTTGAAAATCAAAACACTGCCTTGTTTCTAGAAGATTATTAATAGATGTTCTTCTATGGCAGTGAGAAATGAGTCTTGCAACCATATTGAAACCCAAGAATTGGCCCCATCAGTATATATTACTTCTTCATTAAGAGAACCAGATCACAATGACTCATGGTCATGCCTAATGGCCCATGTGTTGGGTTTTGAGCATTCTAACACTTCCTAAGTGTACATGCAACCCTAATAAACCTTGGATCTATGTTTGTCTAAGATACATGCAAATAATTATTTTTCCAAGGTTCATATCCTAACTAGCATGGCATGGGGAACATGAATCAAATAAAGCTAGTAGAAATACTTACCTTGAAGTTGTAGTTGATTGCTTGGAGTTTTAGAGCCTAGCACCAATAGTGTGGATGCCTCAAGTGGAAATCACAAATCACCACAAACTTGGAACTTTGAGAGAATAGTTACTACTATCTTGAAATCGGCCCTCACCTCAACAAGTGTCAACTAGTGTTCACTAGCTTGATTTCAAGAACCAAAGCCTCCTTTATATAGTGTGATGGATTAGGGTTACTTCCATGTAAACCCTAATACCCATGTCTCTTCATTTCCATGAGATCCATGGATTAAAGCTCCATGGAGTATCCATGGACTTTTCCCATGCAAGCCTAGCCCATTCCAAATAAGCACTAGCCCACACTATATAAATATAGAAGCCCATATTTAATTAGTAATATCTTTGATCTCTAAATTAATCCTAGATTAATTATAGATCACTAATAATTAAATAATATGATCTTATATTAATATATTAGAACTTATAATATATTAATAAATCATAACTTGTACTATTCTCAAATATTATCCATAAATTGTTCGGGTGAAGTGCAACCCAAATGGACCATGCCGGGTCGGGTCAAGTACATACCAAATATAGTTATGGACTTAGACACTATATCCAACAGTCTCCCACTTGGATAAGTCTAATAACTATAGTTGCAAGTATGACTTCAGGAACCGATCATCAATCGTAGCTCTTTAAACTCTGTTGAACTAGAACGCGCCATTTAGATAAGTGATCATATAATCCTCTGTTCTAGATATCAGCCGGACAAATACATGGAACATTGTCTTGCTTATTGTCCAGCATTTGTTTCCCGATTTCCGATTTGTTTGACATAGAACTCAACTGAACACATCAATTTAGTTCTGACCGGGCCCGGTACATAGGTCAGAACAAAATCATCGAGGGGCCCATATATCAGCTTCTAATCCAAGAAGGAACAGATAAACTTTGACTCATATGTTTGTTCTACCACTCATTGAATTACACACAAAAGCACGTTTTATAACATCGAGTTACCAATGCGTTTTCGTACAATCAATGCATAACCAACTCGTAAGTAACAAATCATATCTCTAGGTTTGAAGACTTATATGATATTACCGTCTCATGTTCACTCGAGATAAAATTCCATGAAGTGATTCCAGTGAGTGTGGGTTGATTCCAATGCTCAGAACTTATGAGCACTCATGATTGTTGTAGCCATGTCCAACACCTTAGACCTCTGCAACCAATCATGACAGTCTTGATTCATACCTACTTCCGACATATGACCGACTGTGGAGGTTTGAATAATATGATATACCAAACATAATTATTCAGGAAGTCAAAACATGCAGAAGAAATATAG
Organism: Lactuca sativa; assembly: GCF_002870075.4. Lineage (NCBI taxonomy): Eukaryota > Viridiplantae > Streptophyta > Magnoliopsida > Asterales > Asteraceae > Lactuca > Lactuca sativa. Next base: position 135,621,365 of record NC_056630.2, on the reverse strand, counting down.
TAAACGATTGACAAAAGATAGCAACACTTTACTCATAAATAAAACACCTTTTATTCATCATCAAATGTCAATTACACTTTACAAATTTCATAATTTATCTAACTACTAAAACTTATATCATCCTTCAGCCCTATGCTCCGAGCATGCTGGAGATGCTTAACCCTACCTAGTCCCTTCGTGAGGGGATCTGCTGGGTTCTCATCTGATGATACCCTCTTCGCCACGAGGATCCCTTCTTCTATTCGATGTCTAATGAAGTGATATTTTCTGTCAATGTGTCTGGATCTCCCATGATCTCTTGGTTCCTTGGCTAAGGCAATTGCACTATTGCTGTCACAGAAAATCTCCATTGGCTCTTTTATAGCTGGTACAACTCCAAGGTCTCTGATGAAGTTCTTTAGCCATATAGCCTCCTTTGCTGCCTCGCTTGCCGCTATATACTCTGATTCACAAGTAGAATCAGCCACTGTCTCCTGCTTGGAACTCTTCCAAGTGATTGCTCCTCCGTTTAAGGTAAAGACCCAGCCCGACTGTGAGCGGAAATTATCCCTATCAGTCTGGAAGCTAGCATCACTATACCCTACAGCTCTCAAGTCATCACTCCCACCGAAGGTAAGGACCTAGTCCTTAGTCCTTCGCAGGTACTTGAGGATATTCTTTACCGCAGTCCAGTGTTCCTTGCCAGGGTTCCCCTGATACCTGCTAACCATGCTTAAAGCAAAGGCTACATCAGGTCGAGTACACGTCATAGCATACATGATCGATCCTACAGCTGAAGCATAAGGAAGTCGACTCATTTCTGCTATTTCAGCCTCAGTACTAGGGCTTTGTGTCTTACTCAATCTGGCGTTACTCTGAATGGGTAACTCACCTTTCTTGGAGTTATGCATGTTGAATCTTTTCAACACTTTGTCCAAGTAGGTACTTTGACTAAGTCCAATTAGCCTTTTACTCCTGTTTCTCAAAATCTTTATCTCTAGGATATAGGCAGCTTCACCAAGGTCCTTCATAGCGAAACACTTCTCAAGCCAGGACTTTACTTCCTGAAAGGTTGGGATGTCATTTCCTATGAGTAGTATGTCATCCACATACAGTACCAAAAAACTGACTATGCTCCCACTAGCCTTGATATAGACGCAAGATTCATCTTCACTCCTTGAAAAGCCAAATTCCTTGACTTTCTCATCAAAGCAAAGATTCCACCTGCGAGGTGCCTGTTTCAATCCATAAATGGATTTCTCGAGTTTACACACTCTATTGGGGTACTCGGTACTGACAAAACCCTCTGGCTGAACCATGTAAACAGCCTCAGCCAACTTTCTATTAAGGAAAGCGGTTTTGACATCCATTTGCCATATTTCATAGTCATGAAATGCAGCAATGGCTAACAGAACCCTAATAGACTTTATCTTGGCCACTGGTGAAAAGGTTTCATCATAATCAACTCCCGGAGTTTGAGAATAACCTTTTGCAACCAGTCGTGCCTTATAAGTGTGTACATTACCATCCATGTCGGTCTTCTTCTTGAAGATCCATTTGCACCCTACAGTCTTACGACCAGGTACATTCTCAACCAAGTTCCAAACTTGATTGTCATACATGGATTGTATCTCGCTATCCATAGCCTCTTTCCATTTAGCAGCCTCAGGGCCTGCCATGGCTTCCGTGTAGCTGTTAGGTTCATCCAGACCTACTAGTGTCTCATCACTAATAAGTGTCTCACCTTCCGCAGTAATATGGAAACCATAATAATGCTCAGGTGCATTCCTAACTCTCGTGGAACGCCTCAGAGGTACAGGCACATCAACTGGCTCAACAGGAGTTTCCTCCTCAAGTTGAGGGCTAGGGTTTGAAGTTCCTTCACCACTTGACTCTTGAATTTCTTCAAGATCAATTTGCCTCCCACTGTTTCCTTGGCTTATAAACTCTCTTTCTCAAAAAACTCCTCTTCTTGCTACAAAGACCACATTATCACTAGGTCTGTAGAAGAGGTAACCAAAGGATTGTTGTGGGTAGCCGATGAAAATACACCTCTCGCTTCGGGGTTCGAGCTTATCATGAGTCTTGCGTCTCACGAAAGCCTCGCAACCCCAAATCTTGATGTGGTCTAGTTTAGGTACTTTACCAGTCCACATCTCGTGAGGAGTTTTGGCAACTTTCTTTGTAGGGACCAGATTAAGAATATGGGCGGCAGTCTCTAAGGCATACCCCAGAATGAGATTGGTATCGTAGCTCGACTCATCATGGAACGAACCATATCTAACAAGGTTCGATTACGCCTCTCAGCTACACCATTCAACTGTGGTGTCCTGGGAGGTGTCAATTGTGAGACAATCCCACATTCCCTAAGATAGTCAAGGAACTCTGAACTAAGATACTCACCACCACGATCGGATCGAAGCATCTTAATGTTCCTGCCCAATTGATTCTCGACTTCCTGTTTAAATTCCTTAAACTTCTCGAAAGTCTCTGACTTATGCTTGATTAGGTAGACATATCCATATCTATTGTAATCATCAGTAAAAGTCAAATAATAACGATTAGCATCCCTTGTGGCATGTTTGAATGGTCCACACACATCCGTGTGTACAAGATCCATCAAACCTTCACCCCTCTCACACGAGCCTGTGAAGGGTGACTTTGTCATTTTTCCAAGGAAGCATGATTCGCAACTATCATCTGACTTTAGGTCAAATGACTCCAAGACTCCATCCTTTTGGAGTTGGCCTATGCGTTTCTTGCTTATATGTCCAAGGCGACAATGCCATAATGATGCTTTATCCAAGTTATTATTATTAATAGAATCAATACACAAAACATTATTTCCTAATTTATCTACAACAGATACAGCTTCATACACACCATCACAAGGTAATGCTTTAAAATAAAGAACATTATTAAAGAAAGCATCAATAGAACCAACTTCATTATTAAACAAAAAGGTAAACCCTTGTTTGTACAAAGCATGAAAGGAAATAATATTTCTTGCCATTCCTGGAGAATAACAACATTTATTCAAATCTAAATTAAACCCACTACTTAGCGATAAAGTATAAACTCCAATCTTGGTGACAGGTGAAGCTTTCCTATTCCCCATGATCAAGTTTATTCTTCCTTGCTCCACATTCTCACTTCTTCTTAGTCCCTACAAGTCACAACAAATATGAATACCACAACCGGTATCAAGGACCCAAGATTTAGAATGGGGTGAGTTATTAGATAAGATAGTGTAAATACCTGCATGGTTGGGTTTAACTTTCCCATCCTTTACATCCTGCTGGTACTTTGGGCAGTTCCGCTTCCAATGAGCTTTTTCATGGCAATAGAAGCATTCAGCCTCTTTTGGGTCAGAAGAAGGAGTGATGAAACCTTTCTTGGTCCCACTTGAAGAAGAGCCATCAAGGGTCCGACCCTTGGTACCCTTCGAAGATCTCTTTCTTTTCTTCCCTCGACTTTTCCCGATTGCCAAAATCGGAGTAGAGTTTGGAGTAGGAGTGTTAACAACCGACTTCCCCTTAAGACCTATTTTTTCGGTCTTGAGAAGTCCCTGAAGTTTGCTGAGTGTGACCTCTTCCTTATTCATGTGATATGTCATGCGGAATTGATCATAGCATGATGGTAAGGAGTGCAAAATGATATCTATTGCAAGATCCTCAGGGAAGTTCACATTAAGCTTCAGCAAACGATCCACATACCTTTGCATTTTCTGCATGTGGCTCGTGAAGGATTCCCCGTCCTTCATCATGGTTGTTATCATGGAGCAGATGATTTCATACCTCTCTTGTCGTGCACTTTGATGGTATCTTTCCATCAAATCTTGGTGCATTTCATAAGGGTAGAAATCCTCATAAGAATTTTGGAGTTCCGCTGTCATCGTGGCCATCATGATGCAAGCCACTTTCATAGCATCCCTTTCATGTGCCCGAAAGTTAGCGATCTCCTGAGGAGTTGCAGTGGTCTCATCAATCTCCTTAAGCTCCTTGTCAAGGACATATTCTTTGTCCTCGTAGCGGGTAATCATCCTGATGTTTCTGATCCACTCATTGAAGTTGGATCCATCAAAGGTGACTTTCCCACACAAGTTCATAAGGGTAAAGGAGCTATTAGGGTTAGAGCCAGAAGCAACATTGTTTGAAGACATCTGAAAGAAATGGACAAGATTAGTTTAGATATTAGGATAGTCCTTAATAAAACACCCAAATGTAATCTTAAGGCTAGGATCCAATCACAATATATTATAACTTAGAAGAGGTATGCCGTAATCCAAGCTATAACATATTCGAAAGGTAGGTGAATGACGATTCACCAATTTCCACCACGAAAACCGAAACATTTAAATATTAGGTTTTTGATTGGTTCTTAGAAATTCCTAGATTCTTTGAGATTCAATGAACTTTTCAAAGGCATGTTTCAATCTCGAGTGTGCCCTCCAAGTTTTGTGACTGGGATGCCGAGGATCACAAAACGAGGTGTGAAGTAACCATGCAAATCACTTGGTACCCTTAAAGTTTATCACTCAATCGATGTGCCGGCAAACCACACACGCTCCATCGATACTATAATAAACCTTAAGTCACCCTTTACCTACCTTGTTAAGTCCAAGTTAGTGTGCCGGTTAACCACACACGCTCCACCAACGACTTAAACAAAGTGTAAAGTGTAATTTCATGGATTAGCACCTTATTCACATTTTCCTAAAGTAACTAAGATTGGGAATTTAATAAAACATTTAGTTACTTTATAATATTCATCATACTTTTAATGAGAATTTGTAAGTCCTTGTCTTACCCGTTCGGCTAACGACCCTCCACCGGTCAAGCAAGCGGTGGGTGAGAGTGGACACCCATTAAGTTGCCATTTTATAGGCAACAACCTTATACCCACCTTATAGACCGGCTTCGTGAATGAGGCGTACTAGCGGTAAAACGACTTTGTTCTTATACATACATATATATATATATATATATATATATATATATATATATATATATATATATATATATATATATAATTAAATCATAATAATATAAGTATAAGGGTTGAATTTTAACTTTTTAAAATTCTAAGGGTTGGAACTAAAGTTTAACTTGACTTTACTTGTTCCAAAACTTGAGGGCAAGTTTTGTAAACTTTCAAAACTATTCATTTCTTGTAACTTATGAGTTTATTAGAGTAATAAAATGAAGACTCTTCATTTTTCTAACTCTTGTGTTCTTTTAATGGTTTTTAACTCAAGTGACTTTTGGTTTTAAATAACTTGAGGACAAGTTATGGAAACCATTAAAACACATTATGATCAAGAATTAAACTACCACATAGGTTACAAATAATTCCTATGATCATCTAAACATCATAAGAACAAGAACATGAATATAAACACTTTCATGAATCAAAATCACATTTAAAACTTTGTAATTTTGATAACTAGTTGTTGTAAATGAATTAGCAAGACATTACACCAACTAAAACAAGTTTTCAAGTACCAAAACAGTTTAGGGTAATGTTTCTAATCCATTTCCAGCAACTTAAGTCGAAAATCTAGACTCTGTCGACCCTACTCGCCGAGTGCATGAACCTACTCGACGAGTAGGTGAAGATACAAGTGAACTCGACGAGTCCCCCCATGGACTCGCCGAGTCCAACAGTCAGACAACAAGTTTTTCGACTTTCTCCATAATATTGCAACAAGTATCAAACAAACAAGCCTAGGCTCTGATACCACTGTTGGGTTTTGAGCATTCTAACACTTCCTAAGTGTACATGCAACCCTAATAAACCTTGGATCTATGTTTGTCTAAGATACATGCAAATAATTATTTTTCCAAGGTTCATATCCTAACTAGCATGGCATGGGGAACATGAATCAAATAAAGCTAGTAGAAATACTTACCTTGAAGTTGTAGTTGATTGCTTGGAGTTTTAGAGCCTAGCACCAATAGTGTGGATGCCTCAAGTGGAAATCACAAATCACCACAAACTTGGAACTTTGAGAGAATAGTTACTACTATCTTGAAATCGGCCCTCACCTCAACAAGTGTCAACTAGTGTTCACTAGCTTGATTTCAAGAACCAAAGCCTCCTTTATATAGTGTGATGGATTAGGGTTACTTCCATGTAAACCCTAATACCCATGTCTCTTCATTTCCATGAGATCCATGGGTTAAAGCTCCATGGAGTATCCATGGACTTTTCCCATGCAAGCCTAGCCCATTCCAAATAAGCACTAGCCCACACTATATAAATATAGAAGCCCATATTTAATTAGTAATATCTTTGATCTCTAAATTAATCCTAGATTAATTATAGATCACTACTAATTAAATAATATGATCTTATATTAATATATTAGAACTTATAATATATTAATAAATCATAACTTGTACCATTCTCAAATATTATCCATAAATTGTTCGGGTGAAGTGCAACCCAAATGGACCATGCCGGGTCGGGTCAAGTACATACCAAATATAGTTATGGACTTAGACACTATATCCAACACCATGATGGTAATTACATGGTTGATTCCCTTCAAAATCTCATTATTTGCAGAATAACAATTCGAAGGCAAGAAATGACAGATTATTCAATAGAACTTCTACTTCTCCTATAGTGATAGTTGAGAATGTCGTATGTATGGTGTTTAACTGGATAAAATACAAGGGGAAAATCATAATTGTATATGGGTGTTATGGTGTTTTTCCTCTTTCCATTATATATAACTTTTGAACCATCTCCTATATCCACATCTAGTTCCTTGCTCGGTCTGGGTTTTAAAAGACTACTTATGTTTTGATGTGTACTTAATAGATTATATGGTATTAAAATAGTGTCTAAAATATATATTTGAATTAATTTGTATGGTATCAAAAAAAAATAAGTTGATAAATTGTTTTTTCGTGTTAAATGATTTATGTTTATACATATAAAATAATATTATTTTAGTGTTTGACGAATTATATATATATATATATATATATATATATATATATATATATATATATATATATATATATATATATATATATATATATATATATAATAACACAAAAAAACATAGATAAGAAGGTATATTGATATTTGCATCAATTATCATGAAAAAAAATCAAGGCTATGATCTATGTGATTTTTAGGGTTCATATATATATATATATATATATATATATATATATATATATATATATATATATATATATATATATATAATAGTTAGTTTTCCTATATAATAAACACTTTCAAATAAGTTATAATTAGGTTCAAATAAGTTATAATGAAACAATTTATAACAAACATATTAATTAAGACAATAAAGACTTTTTATCTCTATGATGATAATATTTTTTAATGACAAATTTTATTATAAAACAACTAACTAGAAGCTAGACTAGAAGAAGTACATGAAAAACAACAATACAAGATAGAAGAAATTAGGTTTTTACAAGATAAATGAGTGTCTAACACTATCATAAAAAATATGATCTCTCTTCAGTTGGTCTTTTCCAAACAACAATTTATTTCTAAACTTCCAAATAGACCAACACATCACCAAAAACTCCTTAAAGAAAATCCTTGATGTTCTTCCTTAAAGAAAATCCTTGCAAATGGGTTGATGTGTTATGGACACTTTGTGATGTAATTAAGGGTCTGTGTTCTAGATTTATAGGAGGACGGGCACCAATCTAGTGGTTGGAAGTGCAGGAAAGGAGTGTATGTTTTGGGATCATAAGTCGATATTGTTTTATGCTCTTGTAAGGGATCCTTAGTGATAAGTGGTTATGGTTGGGAAATTTTGGAGATCTTCAGCTGGAATTCAGGATTCTCTTTGGTTGCATCCAAGAGAAAGATCAGACAACACCCAAGTATTATTACACATGATGGAATCCATCTCATCATTTATTGCTTCTCTCCAGAAAGCAACATCTTGAGATTTCATTGCTTCATCAAATGATTTAGGATCTTCTTCAACACTAAAACAATATGAATATTGATTTGCAATTTTATCTCTAGAACCCTCAACTAAGTAAAGCTGAAAATCATTACTAAATGATTTAGCTTTCCTTTGTATTTTTCTTCTTCTAAGCTCATGTGATACATTTGAATCAAGTATAACATCCTTAGTAGCTTCATTGGAACTAGGAACCAAGTCTTTTGCTATATGTATGGATGAAAAATTATTTTCATCAAATATTGCATCTCTAAATTATATAATTGTGTTAACTAAACCAGAAGCATTAGGTTCTATAACATAAAACCTATAAGCCTTGGAATGATCAACATATCTAATAAAGATACAATTAATCCCTCTTTCACCCAAAGTCTTCATTTTTGGTTAAATCAACCTCACTACAGCCCGACAAACCCAAACCTAAGATATCCTAAGTTTGGTTTCTTTTTGTTCCAAAGTTCATAGGGAGTCACCTTGCTCCTTTTGTTTGGAACTCTATCTAAAAGATAACATGCATTTAGCATAGCTTCTCCCCAGAAACCATCACTCAAACCTGAGTAAGACAACATAGAGTTCACCTTTTCCTTTAGAACTCTATTTTTTCTTTTAGAAACCCCATTTTGTTGAGGATTTTATGGAGCAACTATTTCATGTATAATACCAACAGAGTGGAATTTCACTAGGATCATAATACCCTTTACCATGATCAATGCGAAGTCTTTTGATTAAATAAATTTGTTGCAATTCAACTTCATTTTTATAAATTTTGAATTTTTCGAGGACTTCATACATGGAATTTCACCAGTATACATAGCAAAAACGAGAATACTCATCTATAAAAGTAACTATGTATTTCTTATTTCCTAAGGATGGAGTGGAATGCAAATCACATAGATCACTATGAATTAATTCAAGCATAACATAATTCCTTTTAACATTAGGAAAAGGTTGTCTAGTTATTTTAGTTAACATACATGTTTTATATTTTTCTATGTTAACATCAAAAGATGGTATTAAACCATATTTAGACATTTCAAGAATTCGTTTTATGATGTACATGTCCTAAACGAGCATGCGATAAAGAAGAATCATCAATACTAGTACAAGCCATGTATATAGAATCTGCAACATTAATATTATTTACATTCAACCAAAATGTTCCATTAAAATAATACCCAAATCCAACATATGTACCACACTTAGATAATACATACTTATCAGATTCATAGACTTGTTTATATCCACATTGATTAACTACACCACCATAAACTAAGTTCTTTCTAATCTTAGGAACATGAATAACATTCTTAAAAAGAAGAGTTTTTCTAGAACTAAAACATAAAGAAACACAACCACAAACAATTATAGGTGCTTTATTATGGTATCCCATTTACAACACTAATCCATCATTAAATACTTCATAATCCTTGAACCAAGAGCAGTATTTACACACATGACTCGTCGCCCCCGAGTCTATCCGCTATGCATGATCATCATCCTAAGCAAAGAATGATTCAGGAATTAGTGTCACATGATATATAATAGAATTAGTTGTAAATCCATAAATAAAATTCTGACCTTGTGGTTTTAGACCTTGATCATTAGATCCTTTTCCCAAAGTGCTTGCACCATTTTTGTTCTTTTTCAAACAACAATCTCGCTTCAAGTGACAGGGTTTGTTGCAATTCCAACACACAAATTTTTCTTTCTTATTTGAACCCTTATGATGGTCATCTTTCTTCTTCATTTTTACTTTGTTATTTTTCTTATTTCTGTCATCTTCCACCATGTTCATTGAGGATCTAGGAACTTCCTGTTCTTTTCTCTTTCCACTTTCTTAAGCCTGAAGATCCTCTTTAATTCTCAAGTGACTGCCAAGTTGTACTAAAGACAACTCTTCTTTTTGGTGTTTCAATGTTTGTTTAAAGTCTATCTAGGATGGGGGAAATTTATCAATAACACTTGATATATAAATGGATTCATCCATTTGCATTTTGTGTTGTTCAAATTGTCCTAACATCCTCATGACTTCATTATATTGTTCCATGGCAAGCTTTGAATCCACCATCTTGTAATTTTTAAAATTACTGACAAGGAATTTCTTACTTGATGCATCCTATGCCATGTATTTGGATTCAAGGGCGCCCCATAGATCTTTTGCATATTCTTGAGATTGATAGATGTAAAAGAGAGAGTCAGGCATACCATTTAGAGTGTGCCCATGATAGATGTAATCATCTTTTTCCTATTTGCATCTTCTTTTGGTATGTTTAAGAATTTCATCCTTCATTGGTTCTAGTGCACGAGTGCTCAAAACATGAACTTTCAAGGTATTGAGAAGGAAATGCATCTTCTTCTACCATCGATGAAAATCAGTGCCTTCAAGCTTATCCAACTTCCTCAATTTGGAAGTCATGTTTTTAACAAATTCTGCCATTAATATTCTTTCACAAAAAATCATAGATTTTGAATATTATAGTTTTTGGGTCTTAGAATATCAATATACTTGGACATTTCTTCGATCATGATTGCAATCACTTTCCAAACTCTGTGATTTCCATCCTATAGCTTGGGGTATCACGGCGTCAGATTTGGGATAGTCCAAAGAATTTCAATTTAGAAGTCAGGCCACTTCTAAATCAGAAACACATAATATATCTTGCTTTTTTGTGTTCTAGAGAGATAGAATGAATCAATATACAATTTTCGTATATGAAAGTTCCAACCTTTTTTCTGGAACCATAGAAGGGTTCTTATACTACAGGGAAAAGTAGTTAAACGAAAATTGCATCCTTTTGGAGCCAAAAATCGTTGGTTATTAAGACATAACCAACTCATGACATGTGACATCCCCAAAATCTCGGCCAAAAAAGACCGATTTTCATTTATGCTTTTAAATTATTTTAGAGTAAATCCTTTTGATTTGAAAGAGTTGCGGAATTTGTTCCCAAAACAAAACATGATAAAATAATATTTATCAAAGCATTTCATCAAGAGATGCATTTTCATGATATGATCAAAACTCGGGATGTCATGTTCCGATACAGACCATAAAGCATAAACGACAACATTACAAGTCATTCAACAAATATATACATATACAGACTTGTAAACAAAACAACTTGATGATTCAACCATCTTATGCCCTCGCGCCACTACCTGTAATACAAATAAAACTGAGTGGGTCAGGCTTGGGATCCTGGTGAGCATATAGGGTTTTCAACCCACAATAAATAAGTTATATTTAATTTCACCAACCAATCACTATTCCGATTACCCATTCCCGTTATCCTCACTTTACGTCCCTAAAATAACATCTATCTCAAGGGACCTAATCTAGGATTTTCATCGGGACGGACATCACTGCGAAGGGGTTTCCTCAACAATAGATATCCTAAAGGCAACCATGAGGGGGATAGAGTACACCGGTGAACACATCGTTCACAACACCTACAGGTTATGAACCTGCTAGTGTTCCACTGGACTGTCTAGAAAGAGTTCGTGGTCGTTATCCATACTCCGCTGAATAACTAGATCAGCAACAACAACAACAACATCGAGGCCTCTCGTCTGTTTATTACACACCAACTATCTACCCATGTTCTACCCAACATATTAGTAGATAAAATATATACTTTCATACATAGTTTAAAACCTGTATATCATTCTCATTCAATATATATTCCACATAACAGATGAGGCATAACCACGTAACACGTATTTCATAGAAAGCAATTCAGATCTATGAGATGGAATAAAGTGAATATCCATTCACGCATACAATCACAAAATATACACATAATAAGTATATCGCATAAAAAACTTCATAGTTTCTTGCTTAAAGAAAGTAACTGCACCCTTACACATATAAACCACCATTTACTTAATACATTCGAACCATACTTGTATTATTATCGTGTTTATGAAAGGTAGTATACACTCACTTGATCAGAAGACGATCGGACAGCACTACGACTTGCAGAAGTAGTAATCCACAGCAGATCTGGAAGATCTCCACAAAAATCGAACTTCTCGCGGGCAGAGCTTCGGCTCGGGAACCGCACTTCTCGGGATCTTCGGGATCCCGGGACTTGCCTCGGGGCTAGAGTATGATACCGGGGCTTCGGGGTATTTCTGGCACGCAAAACGATGCAAAACGGGAGAGAGAAGAGAAGAAATGAACAAAACTATCGGCTGCCTTCGGATTCCTTTTATAGGGGCTGAGCCTCGCACGTACGCGGGGCGTACTGGTCCGAGAAACGTCATTGCATGCGTCATCCGAAGCCACTTGTTGCGATGTCGACACCTTCGGAGTACGCGGGGCGTACTCGAGTACGCGGCGCGTACCTCGGATCAGATCGATGACTCGCCTTCGGATAAGGCTTCCGAATTTTGATTTAAAAATAAATACAAATTAATTAATAAACTTCGGAAATTCATATCTCCTTCATACGAACTCCGTTTTCGACGTTCTTTATATCCACGGAAAGGTGAGACTACGCTCTACAACTTTCGTTTAGACTCCGTCGGCTAATTTCAAATTTATTTTTATTATTTATTTTTAATAGGCCGCGACAGAAACTTTCGTTATAAATTCATAACTTCTTCGTTTGACGTCCGTTCTCGCCTAACTTTTTATCGCTTCGATACCAACAACGAGACCTTCGATCCTCGTTTAGAATGCTTCAGCTAAAAACCGCTCGATCTCAAATCGAGTATTTCAGGCTGCATACCGCTAAGTCGAAACATCGATAAATCATAACTTCCTCATACGAAGTCAGATTTGGGCGTTCTATATATATTCGGAAACCTCGTTTCAACTACTACAACATTATCCAAAGATATTAAGTTTATTTGTCACTTAAATTTTGACGCTTATTTTTATTCTTAATTAATCAGACCACATAATTAAGCAATTAAGCACAAAACACATAATACTCAAATAATACATTCTTATTATTTCAAAATGGGTTACAAAGGTTAACCTAGACTATTACATTGCTAAAAATGGCAAGCCCGGAAACACAGGCGTTACAATTTTCTCCACCTTAGAATGATTCCGTCCCCGGAATCACACATCAACAAACAAATGCGGATGGCGACCCATCATGTCACTCTCTGTCTCCCAGGTGAGATTCGGCCCATTAGTGTGTTTCCATCGGACAAGCACTAACCCAACCATCTTGCGTCGCAATTTCTTAGTCTTTCGGTCAACAATTGCCTCTGGTTCCTCAATCAACCTTTTGTTCTCATCAATTCTCAATTCAGAAATTGGAATTGTGTCGGGAACTTCTCCCATGAACTTCCTCAAATAACACACATGAAAAGTGTTATGAATTCCATTCAGTTCTTCTGGTAATTCGAGCTTGTAAGCTTGGTTCCCAATCCTCTGAAGAACTTTAAACGGTCCAATAAACCTTGGACTCAACTTTCCCCTTTTGCCAAATCTTATAAGTCCCTTCCACGGTGAGACTTTAAGCAAAATCGAATCCCCAACCTCAAAAGTTATCGGTCTCCGCTTCTTGTCAGCATAGCTCTTTTGACGATCCTGAGCTGCTAACATTCTTTCCCTAATTATTTTCAACTTTTCAGCAGTTTGATGAACCAACTCCGGTCCCATAAACTGCTTTTCCCCATCCTCAAGCCAACAAGACGGCGTACGACACTTATGCCCGTACAAAGCTTGATAAGGTGCCATCTTAATGCTCGAGTGGAAACTATTATTATAGGAAAATTCTACCAAAGGTAAATGTTCATCCCAATTACCTAGGAATTCCAAGGTACATGCTCTCAGCATATCTTCAAGTGTTTGTATCGTTCTTTCGCTCTGACCATCAGTCTGCGGATGGTAAGTTGTACTTAAACACAACTTGGTACCCAATCCCTCTTGTAGACTTTTCCAAAACCTCGAGGTGAAACAGCTATCACGATCTGATACAATCGTTAACGGAACACCGTGAAGCCTCACAATCTCCTTCACGTAAGAATTTGCAAGCTTTTCCATAGACCATTTCTCCTTGGCCGCTATGAAATGCGCACTCTTAGTGAATCGATCAACGACCACCCAAATCATGTCGTGACCACTCTTTGTTCTGGGCAGTTTAGTGACAAAATCCATAGCAATGTCTTCCCACTTACCCATAGGCATAGGCAAAGGTTCTAAACTCCCATACGGTTTCTAATGTTGTGTCTTGACTCTCGCACAAGTCACACACTCAGCCACATACTTTGCAACATCAAGCTTCATCGTCGGCCACCAGTAGTAGGGTTTCAGGTCCCTATACATTTTAGTGCTACCCGGATGAATCGAGTACATGGTCTTGTGAGCTTCTTCCATCAGAAGATCTCTGACTCCTCCTGTCTTAGGTATCCAAATCCGATATTGGAACACCTTCAGTCCATGACTATTTACTCCGAACACCAACGTTTTTCCCAAACGTTCCTCCTTTCGGTCATTCTTCTCAGAAGCTTCGCTCTGAGCTTTCTTTATACTTTCCAAAATAGTCGAGACAACTTCAATTCTCAACGCTCTTGGACTTTTCCTTTCAAGATTGACTTTCCGACTGAGAGCATCAGCAACAACATTAGCTTTACCGGGATGGTAAAGTATCTCACAGTCATAGTCTTTAAGTAATTCTAGCCAACGTCGTTGCCTCATATTCAATTCCTTCTGATTAAAGAGATATTGGAGACTCTTATGATCAGTGAAAAGTTTGCACTTCGTGCCATAGAGGTAATGCCTCCATATTTTCAGAGTGAAAACTACCGCTACCAACTCCAAATCATGAGTCGGGTAATTCTTTTCATGCTCTTTCAGCTGTCGAGACGCATATGCTATCACCTTTTCTCTTTGGGTCAAAACACAACCCAATCCAACCCCAGACGCATCGCTATAAACAGCGAAGTCTTCAACTCCATCGGGTAGAGAAAGTATCGGTGCCTCGCATAGCTTCTTCTTTAGCTTCTCGAATGCTTCTTTATGCTTATCACTCCAAGCATAAGTAGCTCCTTTGTGGGTTAAAGCTGACAATGGACTAGCAATCGAAGAAAAGCCTTGGATAAACCTTCGGTAATATCCAGCTAATCCCAAAAAGCTTCGAATCTCCGTGGGACTTTTCGGTTGCTCCCACTTAGTCACAGCTTCAATCTTTGCTGGATCAACCATTATCCCTTCTTGGTTGACCACGTGACCCAAGAATTGGACTTCACGAATCCAAAAATCACATTTGGAGAACTTAGCATACAGCTTCTCCTTCTTCAAGACTTCTAACACTTCCCGCAAGTGTCTGCCATGCTCCTCCTGGCTTTTCGAGTAAGTCAGAATGTCGTCTATGAACACTATCACGGATTTATCAAGGAAAGGATTACAAACCCTATTCATTAAATCCATGAATGCTGCAGGAGCATTGGTTAGTCCAAACGACATAACCAAGAACTCGTAGTGTCCATATCTAGTTCTGAATGCAGTCTTCTCTATATCCTGCTCTCTTACTTTCAGCTGATGATATCCTGACCTTAGATCGATCTTCGAGAAATAGCTCGAACCTTGCAATTGATCAAATAGGTCATCAATCCTTGGCAACGGATATCTATTCTTTATTGTTGCCTTTTTTAGCTCTCTATAATCAATGCACATTCTCATGCTTCCATCTTTCTTCTTCACGAATAACACCGGAGCTCCCCAGGGTGATGAACTAGGTCTTATGAAACCTTTGTCCAATAACTCCTGAAGTTGAATCATTAGCTCCTTCATCTCCGTTGGTGCTAATCGATAAGGTGCTTTCGCAATTGGCATTGTTCCTGGCAACAAGTCAATACGGAATTCCACTTGTCGATCAGGCGGTAATCCAGGAAGATCTTCGGGAAATACTTCCGAATAATCACACACAACTGGAATATTCTGCATCACCTTCTTTTCCTTCTTAGCATCGATCACGAATGCTAAGTATGATGTACACCCCTTGGTCAAACATTTTCTGGCTTTCATCAATGAAATGATTCCAGAATTCACTCTGCGTTTGTCCCCATACACCATAAACGAATATTTCCCAGGCGGGTTTACTTTGACTATTTTCTTCTTGCATAAGATTTCGGCATCATTGGCGCTAAGCCAATCCATTCCAAGCACGATGTCGAAACCATTAAGTTCTATAGGCAATAATTCCTCGTGGAACTTATTCCCATTCAGATCAATTAAGATATTTTTCATACGATGGCTAACAGGTACAAACTTGCCACTAGCAACTTCGACTAATAAGGCATCATCTAGTCTAACAACAGGCAAAGCTAGTTTTCTACCAAATTCATGCAATATAAAGGAGTAGTTGGCTCCAGAATCAAATAAATTTTGGGCAGGCAATTCGTTAACGAGAAAGGTACTTGAAGCGACATCAGCTTCACCTTTAGCAGCTTCTAGTGTCATCTGGAATGCTCTCGCCCTTGGCTTTGGTGGAATGTTGGGTCTAGCTGCCTCCTTCTTCTTCGGGCAGTCCCTCGACATGTGCCCCTCCTTACCACAACCATAGCAAACTTTCTTAGTGAGGGTACATTGATTGGCATAGTGCCCTGGCTTTCCACACTTATAGCATGTGTTCGCCACCTCACATCTTCCATGATGCTTCTTCTTACATTTGTCGCACCACTTCGCTTCACCTCCACTTCCCCTCAAACCAGACTTCGAGAACTTGTTTTTCTTGTTGGACCCTGAAGTTCCATCAAACTTCCTCTTTTCTCCAACATCTATCCTTTCCAGACCCTTTTCCTTCTGCTGGGCCTCCACATTCTTAGCTGCACGAACAGCCGTTTTCAGAGTAGTTGCCATCTTGACTGTCGGACCAAAGTCGACAGGCAGTCCATTAGCAAACCTCTCTATCTTGGAGAGTTCCGTTGGCACAAGGTACGGAAACAACTTCATTTTCTCAGTAAATGCAGTAGCATAGTCATCTATGCTCATCTTCCCCTTCTTCAAGTTTTGGAACTCATTGTTAAGATCAATCAGATCTATCTCTGAACAATACTGCACCCTTAGTTGCTCCAAGAACTCCTCCCATGACATTTTCAGGGCTTCTCCTCGTGGCATAGTATCTGCCAACAACTTCCACCAACTCAAGACTCCAGTCTTCAGTTGTCTAACCGCAAAGACGGTCTTCTGTTTGTTGCTACAGTCGCAACTTTCAAATACCATCTCCATTTCGGAGATCCAATCCATTATCTCAACAGGCTTTGGGCTCCCAGAAAGACTTGGCGGCTTGGCGCCCAAGAAGTTCTTGTACATCCGCCTATCCTTGTTGTTTCTCCTCTCCGGAACGTTCCTTCGCTCTCCTTGAGTACCAACTTGACTCATAATGCGACTATTGTTCCCTTCCTCCGATTGCTCGGGAATCAATTCGGGTTCCTCAATAGGTATGATAGGTTCATCCCTATTATCACGCAACATCTGTCGCATCTCCTCCCTTTGTTCGGCTAGCATAGCCCGAATCATGGCTTGCACCGCAGCCATTGTTATGGGTTCTGGTGCTGCTGCTACAACAGGTATTTGCTCGATCACTGGTGGTTGATTCCTGTCTTCATCCGCGTTTCCAACGCCACTCCTTGTTCTCACCATTTTTGATCTACACACCGAATAAGGTGAAATTTAGATCTTCATTCACGATAGATATTCAAATCATCCTTATTACTCCGAAACGTTTACATGCTAGTTCTAATACCGTAGACATACGCTTAGAATCCTACAAACATAAGGTTTCCAGATCCAGTCAGCAACAGACCGTAGATCCGAACAATTAATATCATATATGGCAACATATAACATTTAGCACATAAAAGCATTTTAGGCAACTTTCCTAAAATAAACTAGTGCTCGTGTCTAAAATCCAACAGACACACAACTCACAATTCCACTTAGCATTCTAAGTTTAAGTCTAGAAATACCAACAAATTCCTAGTTTGCTTAAACTAATGC
This sequence comes from Lactuca sativa, assembly GCF_002870075.4. Taxonomy (NCBI): domain Eukaryota; kingdom Viridiplantae; phylum Streptophyta; class Magnoliopsida; order Asterales; family Asteraceae; genus Lactuca; species Lactuca sativa. The sequence goes on along the minus strand of NC_056630.2, from coordinate 135,603,462 downwards.
TCTGATACCAACTATGACATCCCCAAAATCTCGGCCAGAAAAGACCGATTTTCATTTATGCTTTTAAATAATTTCATAGTAAATCCTTTTGATTTGAAAGAGTTGCGGAATTTGTTCCCAAAACAAAACATGATAAAATAATATTTATCAAAGCATTTCATCAAGAGATGCATTTTCATTATATAATCAAAACTCGGGATGTCATGTTCCGATACAGACCATAAAGCATAAACGACAACATTACAAGTCATTCAACAAATATATACATATACAGACTTGTAAACAAAACAACTTGATGATTCAACCATCTTATGCCCTCGCGCCACTACCTGTAATACAAATAAAACTGAGTGGGTCAGGCTTGGGATCCTGGTGAGCATATAGGGTTTTCAACCCACAATAAATAAGTTATATTTAATTTCACCAACCAATCAGTATCCCGATTACCCATTCCCGTTATCCTCACTTTACGTCCCTAAAATAACATCTATCTCAAGGGACCTAATCTAGGATTTTCATCGGGACGGACATCACTGCGAAGGGGTTTCCTCAACAATAGATATCCTAAAGGCAACCATGAGGGGGATAGAGTACACCGGTGAACACATCGTTCACAACACCTACAGGTTATGAACCTGCTAGTGTTCCACTGGACTGTCTAGAAAGAGTCCGTGGTCGTTATCCATACTCCGCTGAATAACTAGATCAGCAACAACAACAACAACATCGAGGCCTCTCGTCTGTTTATTACACACCAACTATCTACCCATGTTCTACCCAACATATTAGTAGATAAAATATATACTTTCGTACATAGTTTAAAACCTGTATATCATTCTCATTCAATATATATTCCACATAACAGATGAGGCATACCCACGTAACACGTATTTCATAGAAAGCAATTCAGATCTATGAGATGGAATAAAGTGAATATCCATTCACGCATACAATCACAAAATATACACATAATAAGTATATCACATAAAATACTTCATAGTTACTTGCTAGAAGAAAGTAACTGCACCCTTACACATATAAACCACCATTTACTTAATACATTCGAACCATACTTGTATTATTATCGTGTTTATGAAAGGTAGTATACACTCACTTGATCAGAAGACGATCGGACAGCACTACGACTTGCAGAAGTAGTAATCCACAGCAGATCTGGAAGATCTCCACAAAAATCGAACTTCTCGCGGGCAGAGCTTCAGCTCGGGAACCGCACTTCTCGGGATCTCGGGACTTGCCTCGCGGCTAGAGTATGATACCGGGGCTTCAGGGTATTTCTGGCACGCAAAACGATGCAAAACGGGAGAGAGAAGAGAAGAAATGAACAAAACTATCGGCTGCCTTCGGATTCCTTTTATAGGGGCTGAGCCTTACACATACGCGGGGCGTACTGGTCCGAGAAATGTCATTGCATGCGTCATCCGAAGCCACTTGCTGCGATGTCGACACCTTCGGAGTACGCGGGGCGTACTCGAGTACGCGGCGCGTATCTCGGATCAGATCGATGACTCGCCTTCGGATAAGGCTTCCGAATTTTGATTTAAAAATAAATACAAATTAATTAATAAACTTCGGAAATTCATATCTCCTTCATACGAACTCCGTTTTCGACGTTCTTTATATCCACGGAAAGGTGAGACTACGCTCTACAACTTTCGTTTAGACTCCGTCGGCTAATTTCGAATTTATTTTTATTATTTATTTTTAATAGGCCGCGACAGAAACTTTCGTTATAAATTCATAACTTCTTCGTTTGACGTCCGTTCTCGCCTAACTTTTTATCGATTCGATACCAACAACGAGATCTTCGATCCTCGTTTAGAATGCTTCGGCTAAAAACCGCTCGATCTCAAATCAAGTATTTCAGGCTGCATACCGCTAAGTCGAAACTTCGATAAATCATAACTTCCTCATACGAAGTCAGATTTGGGCGTTCTATATATATTCGGAAACCTCGTTTCAACTACTACAACATTATCCAAAGATATTAAGTTTATTTTTCACTTAAATTTTGACGCTTATTTTTATTCTTAATTAATCAGACCACATAATTAAGCAATTAAGCACAAAACACATAATACTCAAATAATACATTCTTATTATTTCAAAATGGGTTACAAAGGTTAACCTAGACTATTACATTGCTAAAAATGGCAAGCCCGGAAACACAAGCGTTACATGACATCATCATGATATCACTACAGGTTTTGAACCACCGCCAGGGGCTCTGCCCCTTAGAGCTTGCTAGAGGCGCTTCCCCTAGACCCCGCTAAGAGGATGCATTCCCTTGGAACCCTGCACCCAGGGGAGCTACCCCTGAAGCCCCGTATTCTCTAGTTAATAATTATCACACGGAGTGTGCACCTCCGCACCTCCAAGATCGGTTAGTAGATGAATTTTGGCCTATCTCATTATTAATAATAATTACACCAAAATATGTTGATAACACTAAAATCACAAATAAAATGATGGTGGCGTCTAAGGAATGAGGATAAATCTCTTTGGTGTCGAGTTATTAAAAGTATACACAACCTTATTCTCAAACCTAGGAAAATATTTTCAAATAAGTCAATTAATTAGGTGTGGAGTACACATATCAAAAGTTGTAGTTGATATTAAGAACCTTAGCATAAACGTAAAAGACTTCTTCTCCCTCAAACTTGGAAGATACAATGATAACCTATTCTCGTCTAATTTTGGGTCGATAATAAAAACTTGAAACTTCTTTTTCTAAACTTATATGCTCTTGAAAATCAAAACACTGTCTTGTTTCTAGAAGATTATTAATAGATGTTCATCTATGGCAGTGAAAAATGAGTCTTGCAACCATATTGAAACCCAAGAACTGGCCCCATCAGTATATATTACTTCTTCGTTAAGAGAATCAGATCACAATGACTCATGGTCATGCCTAATGGCCCATGATGGTAATTACATGGTTGATTCCCTTCAAAATCTCATTATTTGCAGAATAACAATTCGAAGGCAAGAAATGACAGATTGTTCAATAGAACTTCTACTTCTCCTATAGTGATAGTTGAGAATGTCGTATGTATGGTGTTTAACTGGATAAAATACAAGGGGAAAATCATAATTGTATATGGGTGTTATGGTGTTTTTCCTCTTTCCATTATATATAACTTTTGAACCATCTCCTATATCCACATCTAGTTCCTTGCTCGGTCTGGGTTTTAAAAGACTACTTATGTTTTGATGTGTACTTAATAGATTATATGGTATTAAAATAGTGTCTAAAATATATATTTGAATTAATTTGTATGGTATCAAAACAAAATAAGTTGATAAATTGTTTTTTCGTGTTAAATGATTTATGTTTATACATATAAAATAATATTATTTTAGTGTTTGACGAATTTTATATATATATATATATATATATATATATATATATATATATATATATATATATATATATATATATATATATATATATATATATAATAACACAAAAAAACATAGATAAGAAGGTATATTGATATTTGCATCAATTATCATGAAAAAAAATCAAGGCTATGATCTATGTGATTTTTAGGGTTCATATATATATATATATATATATATATATATATATATATATATATATATATAATTAGTTTTCCTATATAATAAATACTTTCAAATAAGTTATAATTAGGTTCAAATAAGTTATAATGAAACAATTTATAATAAACATATTAATTAAGACAATAAAGACTTTTTATCTCTATGATGATAATATTTTTTAATGACAAATTTTATTATAAAACAACTAACAAGAAGCTAGACTAAAAGAAGTACATGAAAAACAACAATACAAGATAGAAGAAATTAGGTTTTTACAAGATAAATGAGTGTCTAACACTATCATAAAAAATATGATCTCTCTTCAGTTGGTCTTTTCCAAACAACAATTTATTTCTAAACTTCCAAATAGACTAACACATCACCAAAAATTCCTTAAAGAAAATCCTTGATGTTCTTCCTAAGACGAAGCCCATGAAACCACAAAGACCAATCTCCACAGGACATTATCATCAAAACAAGTATATGTTAGAAAAATTAGGGTTTCAATTACTTGGAAAAACTGAGAGTCGTGATTATACTATCAAATTAAAATATTTTGATGGTTCTCTTTAAATTTCAATTGGATAAAACTCAACAATGTTCAAGAACAGAGAATGAATGAACCTATGATTCTTGTGTTGTACCAAAATAATGGCAAAAAAAATCGGTATTTCACCCTTGTTTGGAAATTGTCATATAATAATTTTATAACCTCAATTAACTATCATAAAAGTGTCACCAAAATGGGTTCAAGTTAAGAGTCAAAGTTGGGTTAATTTTCGAAAAATTCAACCCTAGCCAGGGGCTCTTCCCTGTGGATCCCACTCGGGGTTGCCACCCATTGGACCCTGCCACTAGGGGCGTTGATCTCAGACACACGTTGGTTAAACAACTTCGTTCCTAAATAATAGTGTACTTTGAATTAAGACAAAATCAAACATGTGTAAACTCTACACCACCCTTATTTAATATTTGTCAATACCACAATGGTCAACAAGTTAAATCTCATTACACTTAAATAACATTCATAACATAAATCACTAACAAAATATCCCACCATCTGAGAACTCGGACTAGTAGATCCATAGCAAACGGACAAAAGAAGAGAGTAAGATCAACCCTTTCTAACCCATTCCCACATATGGGGCAATGAATAGAAGAAATGTCCAACCTTCTTTCAGAGAGGTTTATTTGGCGAGACAACCTCTACGGTGGTATTCTAATGGCAGGAGTGCAAAATTCCAGAAAGCAAGTTTAAGGTTCAAAACATTGCTTGTGTTTTGCATTTTACCTTCATATAATAATACCGAACATGTGGTAATACGGTTACCATTTTAAACATTTTTTATTTCACTCAAATTGTTTTTTTAATAATACCAAACCACAAATAAGTTAATAAGCATTTTACCTGAGCAATTAGCGAGATACACACATCCCATATATATAATAGTTATATAACAATTAAATAAGCAAAATCAGTAAAAAAAAAATCACTAAAATTTATCTTACTTTGTGATAACATTTTTCTATTCTTCATCAATTGTGCCGGAATAAATATGCCATGAAGTCATCGGCATAAAATAAATTAGATCCAAAGTAGGAAAGGGAACAAAAACAAAAGAATACGTGAAAATGTATACAAAATACATGACAAGTGCATAACACGATCTTTTGTTTTGTATTTGTTTTGTTACCATCCCATATGATGAAATGATGCTTGTAATCATTTTATTTACCAATTTAAAATTATATTCATAGAAATCTCAGCCACAGAAATTAATGGATAAAATTAGCTAATAAATCTTAGTTTTATGTGGTTGTGAATTGACATGGTTGCAATTGCTTGGTCCCCTTAGTTCAAAGACTCATCTATGACTTTTGACTTGTGGTTTGGATCCATAATGATCATACTTTTAATCTTATCATTCTCCTTGAAAATTTTAATAATAATAAAAAAGCACGTCACTATCATAATTAACTTTACCTTTAACTTATTAAAATATTTGATTGTTTATAAAGTATTTAGAATGTGTCTTAACAAAAACAAAATAGAAGATTTGTGGACCGATTAGGCGTCTAGAAAAATAATTGTATTTTCTTTTGAGACAACCTTTTGTTTTTGCTTTATATATATATATATATATATATATATATATATATATATATATATATATATATATATATATATATATAATTTTGAATTAATTATTTATAACTGAGTTGATTTTGGTTATTATTTTTTATTAGTAAAAAAGTTAGTTAAGAAAGGATGAGATGGCCGGAAATATATATTATTAATACATATAATCCTTTGAATTGTTCGTTCAAAAAAACTATAGCATTACTACAATCATAATATAACTTTTAGGAAAAAATCTTCAGAAAAGTCCCAAAATTTAAGTCCAATTTATGATAAAGTTCCAAACTAAATTTTATTTACAAAAAAACACAGAATACCGGTTAAAACTTCGAAAAAACCTTTCTCAGCCGGTTTTGAAGATTTAGCCGGTATTCCATCTTTTTTCGTTAGTTTGCTTAAATTTTGGGACCTTTCCGGAAATTACCTTATAACCAAAATATTGTGACTTTTTCTAAAAATTATCATGGAATTAATGGATATTATTATTAACAAATCATTTATAAATATAACAAATATTTTTATTATAAAAAAACACTTGTTGCTAATTTCGAGGAATAAATTGGTGGTCTAGGTACTCCTCTATTGCTTATTAACCACATCACACTCTCTACGTTCCTCCTATGCATCGTTGTTGGTATGATGCTGAGATGTACTTAGTGAGTGTTCTTCTAATTTTGGTGTTCCTCTTATGTTGTTTAACCTAACTACCACTCAACATTCATACCTCACACGGTAACAACCATAGACTAACACACATCTATCAAATTTGAAAAAGTGAATCATGAATGATAGTTTATATGGAAAAAGTGTAAGGTGATTATCTATTTCAATTGTCATTCAAAGTTTATTTTTCACTATGTTTGTAATTTGATGGTTGTTACCGAATAATGTATTGAGGTTAGGTGGTATTTACGTTAAAGAACATAATGAAAGATCTATATATTCAAGAATTATTATTTAATGTTATTTTCTACTAACATGTGATCCTATAGCGTCACGCCTAATAGAAAGTAGACACTTAGTGATTGTGTATTAATAAATATTATCAACTCTTGTATAACGATACATAGGAGGAACATAAGGAGTTTGAACTGGTCAACAAACAATAGACCATGTCAACCATTCTATTCCTAGAAATTAGAAACAAATGTATTTCCTTTGTTTATAATAAATAATGTTTGTTATGTTTATAAATGATTTGTTAATAATAATATCTATTAATTTCATAGTAATTTTCATAAAAGTCCTAATATTTTGGTTATCAGGTATTTTTCAAAAAAGTCAAAATATTTTGAGCAAACTAACGAAAAATGACAGAATACCGGCTAAATCTACGAAGCCAGCCAAAAATGGTTTTTTTGAAGTTTTAGCCGGTAGTTTGTGCTTTTCTATAAACAAAATTTAGTTTGGGACTTTTTCATAAATTAGACTAAAATTTTGGGACTTTTCTAAAGATTTCCATAATTTTTATAATCATATTTGACACTAACATTTTACAAAGTAATAAAACTAAAGATGGACAAAGAAATATATAGGGCCAATCCTACCTAACATGTTTCAAACCGTGTACAAAACTTCTACATCTTAATATGAATCCAGGTTACTAAGGTATTAAATTTTTATTTCTTAATATTCACTGCTTTTGTAATATATGTACTTTTTTTTTGGGAAAGGAACTTCTATAACGAGAGTTTCGGGTTAGCTTTCGTGTAACGACTAATCAGCCGCTACAAACATGAGGCTATAACTCATGTCTTAGATTCATTGCAGACGAACCTATATGACCATAAAGATTTTTAAATATGGATCAATAAGTCGTCACCATATTTTCTACATGCATTACCAAGTTACCAAAAAATATTAAATATTTAACAAAAGAGGATATGCATACATAGTAAGGAATTAAAAGTTAAAAGGGCATGGAATATACGAGTAAAATCGAAAATTGATTATCTTATATGTAACATCCCCCAATTTTCAAGACCAAAAATTTCTTTTTAATAAAACATTACTTTAAACAAAGACATCATTCCAAAACATCATCTGAGTATAAGTTTTCAAAACACTTGTTTATTATCAGAGTAAACATTCCCAGGCTGACTAATCTATGGTGTGTGTCATGCGATCACTCCGAGCTCCTCCCTCCGCTACCGGAAGTACCTGAAAACAAAACTGAAAACCGTAAGCACGAAGCTTAGTGAGTTCCCCACCTTACCACATACCATGCATAACCACATACTACACATACTGGGCCACGCCCGCTATCCGGGGCCTCGCCCCCTACTTCGGGCCTCGCCCGCTACAACGGCCCCGCCGCTCCAGGCCCCGCCTGGCTTCGAGCCTCGCTCGGATACAGATCTGTTTCACTTAGGCCTCGCCTGTCACAGGGCCTCGCCCACTAACATATAATAGCACATAAACGTATCACATAACATTACATAAGCTAAACATATACTAACAACCCTTGCTCTAAGGCCTCGCCTATCTCTGGGCCCCGCCCGAGTTCTGCTACTGATGAGTCATGGAACCTCGTCCATACCCCTGCTGATAGTGAGGTTCGGGCCCAGCCCACCCTCACTCCTTTCCTAACTTGGGCCTCGCCCCTGCTCTGCTGCTACTGAGATGTGGAACACCATCCACACTCTGCTATTGGTGAGATACGGGACCTCGCCCTCTCTCACCTCCCTACCAGGCACATACAAGAATCACACAGACGACAAGTATAGACTATCACATAAACCGCTCCTTGGGCACCCGCCCTCTGTCATTGGACCTCGTCCAAATATCATACTAGCATATTGTGCCTAGGGCTAACCCCCAGGTCTTCTACTCATAACTACATGGGCCGGCATTGTGGCCGTAGACCCATTCATACAAAGGGAAACTCACCTGATATTGCCGAACTGCCGCTGCTAACCCCTTTGACCGCTACCTGACCGCTAACTCCGAACTGCTGCTCCGCTAGCTCCCCGAGCTACCAACAACAACCCAACACTTAGTCTAACTGACCTCCAAAGGTTAACCAAGTCAACTCTGGTCAAAGTCAACCTTCCAGGTCAACCCTACTCGCCGAGTCACCCCACCGACTCGCCGAGTTCATAAATCCAGAGTCCTTCCACTCGCGACTCTACTCGCCGAGTCAGCCCCTGACTCGCCGAGTTTACTGATTCCCGATTCCTGTCCTGACCAACTCACTGAGTCCTGGCTCGACTCGCTGACTCGAGTCTTAACTCGAAGGGTTTGGGACCACTCGACCTGACTCGCCGAGTCTAAGAACAGACTCGCCGAGCACACGACAAACTTCATCCAACTCGACGAGATGTTCATCCAACTCGCCGAGTTCATGCCCATCTTCATCCGACTCGACGAGCTGTTCATCCCACTCGTCGAGTTCCTCCTCATCTTCAAGCTACTCGCCGAGTCCACTCGAAGGACTCGTCGAGTCCACTAAGATCCACTTACATGCAGAGGACTTCCGAGTCATGCATGAGCTCCAAACTATAGATCTACCCTCCCCAAGCCTATTTCCCACGTAAAGTTGCAAACTTTACGTGTAGAGAGTGAGATCTAGGCAAAATACACCCATAGCTAGGGTTTAGGACCAAGAGACTCCAATTTCCACCCAATGGCTGATACTTTATGGGATTACATACCAAAATAAACATGGATCTGAGGTAGCAACCTCAGATCTGGACCTCAAGCTCAAGATTGGTCTTAAACATGGCTTAAAAGCCCCAAAACTCATAACCAAGGAAAAATATGGAGGAGAGAAACGAATTGATACCTTCCAATGCTCTGAAATGCTTCCCAAACTTCAGATCCAAAGCCACTCCCTGATGCTTCAAGGATTCCCACTCCTTCTTCTTCCTTAAACCCACTCAAAAATGGCTAGAAGCTTGAATGAACACAATGGGGGCTTAAGGTGCGGCGTTCTGGGTGTAAGAGGCTGTAAAGGAGCCCTAGGAAGAAGATTAAGATGCTTAAATAGGCTCCAAGCCCCGGATTTAGGGTTTTCCTCGCACAGACCAGACTCGCCGAGTCCACTTGGCCGACTCGTCGAGTTGGTCACTTTCTTATCGACCCGGATCCCGCTCCGACTCGCCGAGTCCTTCCTTTGACTCGTCGAGTCCCTCTTAAATTTAGGGTTTCCTTTACTTTCTTGGCTTTCAAAATCCTGGGTGTTACATTATATTACGCTAGTTAACCACAAACTAGTTTAAAAGTTCTAAAACCGGTCTAGACTTACCAATTAACCATCTTGTTACCGGTCTTTGATGCCCAAAAATTGTTAATGTTCAAACTATTAAAAATCAACAGGTTGAATTAAAAACAAATTCAATTGAACCAATTAAAAAGGAGATAACTATATGTGACAGATACCCCATTAGTACAAAAGTGTGTTATGACGTCGGTTTTTGAAAACTGGATCTTCTCGGTTTTCATATTTCTCATTATTAAAGGTCATAAACTAATTCACATGATTGTTTCTATAACAATTTACTGAAAACGAGTCATCATTGCACATTAGACTTCACACATTCACGTTAATTTATATAAAAAAATGACAATTTGTGCGACGGCCTAAAACGGGGAGCAAATGTCCTCATTACTAACGATTTTTGTTATTTTATATATGTTTTTACCTTGTATCGGTTATTAAGCAAGACACATGGTGTCGAAGTTTCATTTTAAGTAATTAAATATTATATTGAAGTTTCTTATATGAAAAAACATGTGACAAGTTGTGCAACGGCCGAAAACGGTGGTTGCATGTCATCTATTGTAACCGTTTTTATTTGATATATACTTAAATGAGCTAAGTGGAATCCAACTATTCAACTCCACTAAAGCGGTTCAAACTATTCAAGTACAATAAACCGGTTAAAAAAAATTAATGTATCTATCACACCTGTTCAACCTAATTTTTTAAAAAATCGTCTATTTCGATCCGGTCTAAAAACAAACATAAAATCAGTTGTTGGTTGAACCGCTCTCATTTCCGGTTCGAATAGGTTTTAAAAACATTAGACATAATATCATAATCTGCCACTACAAGTTGTAAAATATTAGTCTTGCTACAAATATTTTTTGCTCATTCAGATTATTCATCACATTCTATTTATATTGTTCTTCTCATGCACCTAATATTATAAATAAATATGATCAACTACACACGCATAGGAAGGAAAAGAAATGATCGTACTAGTTACGAAAAATTTGTCAAGCTAATATTTTAACACATGTAAATCCTAACAAAAACCAAAAAATATCAAACCAATTATTAATAAAAAAAATATTGGGTATAAAACAAAAGACCCTGGTATACTGGGTATATACTGAAAATTATTAAAAAAACTAACCTAAAAATATTTACAATACTTATAAAAGATAAAAGAATAGTATCAGGTTTTGTCTTGTAGCTAGTGTATATTCGCAACTTCTTCTTGCCTTTATGTATTTGTGTACCCTTATAGTCCGAACGAAAGTAATCACTGCGAGATTCAACATCCATATCAAGTTTATCTATAGGTGGCATTATATATTTATCTAGTTCTATCAAGGTGTAGGCAAGAGGATTTTTTAAACCTGTTTTTTATTATAAACCCAGTCACAAACAAAGTTGTAGATCTCGTTACTCGGTACTTGTTCGGCCTACTACCGAGTAGCGAGTACTTGGGGAGTACTCGGATTTGGAAATTTGTGTAGAAATATTTTTAGGGAAATTATATATGTCAAAATCATAAGATAAAATCATAAGTTGATTGAAATATATAACAAAATTGGATACATGTGAATACACAAAAAATGAAAAACACATAATGGTCTCAGTTCGTGAATAATTACTGAAAATTTAAGATATATATGTAATAATAATCACATGTAAGTGTGTGTTAAATAATAAATCATTAAGTATATTATACATATTAGTCATCAAGTTGACCGAATTTCACAACCCTATTCAGTTCATAAAGGGCCGATCAGGGAGTACTCGGGATTATGTAACTCGCCTCGGCAAGGGGGGAGTAGCGAGTACTCGGAGGAGTAATCGGCCAACTCGGCGAGTTTTTCAACACTGGACTCACAAATGAAAAAAAAACTTATATGATAATCTAGAACCCATACATCTTTTAGAAAACCATGATAAAAGGTGTTGTCATAGGTTACTTCTTCTTTTCTAGATATGTGTGTGTCAGTTGACTCTACGGAAACCCCACTATTTTGGTTAACTATACCTTCACAAGATTGTGTACGAAATCGGTAGCCATTGATGTGATATAGAGCATATATCATTACGATGTGTTTTGGTCTATGAGAACCCCACCTTAAGTCCTCTGAAATGCTATATATGTCGATTTCCACCTCTCGCTCTAACTAAATATCAATAAAAGGATAAGCATCAGGGGACAAATTGATCAGTTACTACTTTGTTCAACCAATTGATAAATGACGGCAAAAAATGTGCAAATTTCTCAAAAAAAAATTAACTTAGATCATTATTTTACCTCCTCTTTTAACCCATGACCGAAAGCTTCACTATGCTCTTTCTCTAGCATTGCTTGCCTCTTTATGGGATGTTTATTTTTTAGATGTATTTTGTGTCGCCTATAGGTACATTGATGAACAATAAAGTTAGAATATGTTACTTTTTACCTAATATGGACAGAATGAGTAAATGGGTTAAGCCAAAAGTCATGGCTTAATGTATTAGGACCCCAACATACATTATGCAAGTGTATATATATATATATATATATATATATATATATATATATATATATATATATATATATATATATATATATATATATAATGTTAATGTATTATACATAGTTATCCATATATTTTATATATGGGCTTAATGTATTATACAATTATCCACCCTGAATGTTTAATTAATTAACATATATTTACGTGTATACATAATGAGTGATGAATTTAATAATGTATTAATGAATTAAGATCTTAATTTAGATTGTATAAATAAATGCCCAACTAATCAAACAAATAATGAATATACAATTAGTAAGATACTTACTCGATAAACATATACACTTCACGCATATTTTTCAATACAAAGAAATGTGATTTGATGAAGAGTTCTAGACAAACTTCAGACAAATATGCAGTTGATAGTGTGTATGCATCATTATCAATTGCGTTATGCTTATCTTGTGGAATATCAACAGTATGTATGTTTTTGTGGTAGTCACTTAAGAACTCAACTATATCATCTGCAACATTTTCTTTGGCAATCCATCCTTCCGGTTTTTGTTTGTTCCGGACATGTCATTTTATTACCTTCATGTATCTTTAAATCGGATACATCCATTGGAAGCATACTGGACCACACATTCTTACTTCCCTATTAAGGTGAATGAGTAAGTGAACCATTATATCAAAAAAACAAAAAAAAATAGAGGAAAGTGTTTCTCTAGCAAGCACAATGTGACATGCATATTTGCTTCCAAGTCATCGAGCTCCACCATTATTATTTCTTTGCGAGAAATATAATTGAAAAAAAAACATAATCTAACAATAGCTTCTCTTGTGGATTTCTGCATTATCGATCCTTTAGTAATTGGAAAAAACTATTGCGTTGGCATGTGATAGTCATGCAACTTAAGTCCAATAAGATTCTGCCCCTTGTTACTCACCAAAGTGGAAAATGTTGAACAGTACCCTTGTGGAACCCTTAAATCTTTAAGTGTCTGCAAAAACATGTCCTTTTCTTATAGGGTTAATGTGCAGCTTGATGCAGCCATGAGTAACTAGTCACCTTCTATTGTTTTTTGTAACAACTTTGGTTTTAAACCCAAGCTTTCGAGATCTTTACGAGCTTTCAATCCGTCTTTGGTCTTATTAGGCACATCTAGTACTGTACTAGTAAGACTCCCACCCATGTTCTTTTCGATATGCATGAAATATGTATAGTTTGGTACAGAGTGAAATCGCCAATACTTAAGGCTTTATACCCAATGTTGCATTTCTTCTAGTATTATTCCATGTTTCCCCCTGAAGTCGAGCAATCTTCTTTTGAAGTTTTCTTTTTCTTCTTACACTTCCTGCTTTTTCCATAAGAAGTTGAAGTAGCCTTCCCCCATTTATTTTGTATAGATTGCACTTCGTTGTACATATGTTCTCCAGTCATAGGCTCTTGGGCATATTCCAACTCCCACTTTCCATTGAAACCAATCTTTTGACATCTGCATGGATGGTCATAAAAATAGCGCCTATGACCGACATAACTATATTTCTTTGACGTGATAAGTCTAACATAATTAGTAGTTTTTTTTTCCGACACACTACACAACATTTGTATCCACTGTAGGGGGATCTACATAGTACACCCACAATAGGGTAATCTTTTATGGTCCATAAAATAAGTGCGCGTAGAGTAAACTTCTCTTATGCATATGCATCATATGTTTTAACGACCTTTTCGAATAATACTTGAAGATCATCAATCAAAGGTTCTAAATTACCATCAAGATAATTACATGTGAAACCAGATATTAGTAATGACAACATCATGAACTTCCTTTTCATACATATCCACGGTGGAAGTTTATCAATGACGGTTAAAACAGGCCAAACATTGTGATGTTTGTTTCCTCTGTTTATGTCAACCGAATCAGCTAAAATACCAAGTCATAGATTTCTTGCATCATTATCAACTTCATGGAATCTTTCATCTATGTTACGCCATGTTGGTTTTCCGTCGGGTAACATAATACACCGTCATCTTTCCTACCACAATGAGGCTTGTGCCATATTAGATCCTTTGCAATGCTCTTAGTTTAAAGAGTAATTGAGAGCGTAGAATGATGGGGAAGTACCACAATACTTTAGCTTGATTATTAGAGTACTCTTTTTTTAGTGCTTCTCCACCTTCCACCTTGATTCCTCACAAATGGGACATTTATTCAAACCTAAATAGTTGTTCTTGTATACAATGCAATCGTTGATACAAGCATGTATCTTTTTTTATCGTTAACCCATTGCCTTCAATGTTTTCTTAACCTCCTAATTACTTTTAACCATTTCATTATCTTCAGGTAACATACTTATTATCAAAGGTATTAATCATTAAAGAACTTATCCGATGCCCCACAATTACTCTTCAAGTTCAGGAGTTGAACCAATACTAACAACTTTGTATACTTATGAGATCCTTTGTAAATGGGCATTTCAGCATCCTCCCACAGTCATTTGAACTTCTCTGGGATGTCTGACAAATTCTCTTCAGTTCCTGCAACTATTTCTATTATATTGGGAGCATATATTGGGATTCCCGATTCAAAATTAAAAAATTCATTATTGTTGTCGTCATTAGCAGACCTACTATGTCTTGACTCATCTTTTTCACCATGCATAGTCCATACGGTGTAGTTTGGATCAATTCCCTTACGGTATAAATGATAATCTACCTTGTCGACTTTATAAAAAATGTGGTTTAAATAGGATATACATGGACATGGAATTGATATATTTTTATATCCTTTTTTACTCATTCCCTCTTTGTAACATCCTAAAAATTTCAACAAATTTAAACCTTTCAAAACAACCCAGTCACAAATGACAAAAAATCTTATATCATAATCTAGAACACATATATATTTTAGAAAATGATGATAAAAGGTGTTCTCATAGGTTACTTCTTCTTTTCGAGATATGTGTGTGTCAGTCGACTCTACGGAAACCCCACTATTTTGGTTAACTATACCTTCGCAAGATTGTGTATGAAATAGGTAGCCATTAATGTGATATAGAGCATATTTCATTAGGATGTGTTTTGGTCCATGAGAACCCCACCTTCAGTCCTCTGAAATGCTATATATGTCGATTTCCACCTCTCGCTCTAAATAAATATTAATAAAAGGATAAGCATCAGGGGACAGATTGATCAGTTACTACTTTGTTCAAGCAATTGATAAATGACAGCGAAAAATGTGCAAACTTCTAAAAAAAATTAACTTAGGTCATTATTTTACCTCCTCTTTTAACCCATGACCGAAAGCTTCATTGTGCTCTTTCTCCAGCATTGCTTGTCTTTTTATGGGATGTTTATTTTTCAGATGTATCTTGTGTCGCCTATAGGTACATTGATGAACAATAAAGTTAGAATATATTATTTTTTTAGCTAATATGGACAGAATGTGTAAATGGGTTAGCCAAAAGTCATGGCTTAATGTATTAGGACCCCAACATACATTATATATATATATATATATATATATATATATATATATATATAATGTTAATGTATTATACAATTATCCACCCTAAGTGTTTAACTAATTAACATACCTTTACGTGTATACATAATGAGTGATGAATATAATAATGTATTAATGAATAAAGATCTTAATTTGGATTGTATAAATAAATGCACAACTAATCAAACAAATAATGAATATAAAATTAGTAATATACCTACTCGATATACATATACACTTCACGTATACTTTTCAATACAAAGAAATGTGATTTGATGAAGAGTTCTAGACAAACTTCAGACAAATACACAGTTGATAGTGCGTATGCATCATTATCAATTGTGTTATGCTTATCTTGTGGAATACCAACAATATTTATGTTTTTGTGGTAGTCATTTAAGAACTCAACTGTATCATCTGCAACATTCTCTTTGGCAATGCATCCTTCTGGTTTGTTTTTGTTCCAGACATGTCATTTTATTACCTTCATGTATCTTTCAAATGGATACATCCATCGGAAGCATATTACTTCCCTAGTAAGGTGAATGAGTAAGTGAACCATTATATCAAAAAAATAAAGGAAAGTGTTTCTATAGCAAGCATAATGTGACATGCATATTTGCTTCCAAGTCGCTGAGCTCCGCCATTATTATTACTTTGCGAGAAATATAATTGAAAAAAGCATAATCTAACAATAGCTTCTCTTGTGGATTTATGCATTATCGGTGCTTTAGTAATTGGCAAAAACTATTGTGTTGGCATGTGATAGTCATGCAATTTAAGTCCAATAAGATTATGCCCCTTGTATCCACTATAGGGGATCTACGTAGTACACCCACAATAGGTTAATCATTTATGGTCCATAAAATAAGTGTGCGTAGAGTAAACTTCTCTTCTGCGTATGCATCATTTGTTTTTTAACCACCTTTTCGAATAATACTTGAAGATCATCAATCAAAGGTTCTAAATAAACATCAAGATAATTACATGGAAAACCAGATATTAGTAATGACAATATCATGAAATTCCTTTTCATACATATCCACAGTGGAAGGTTATCAATGACGGTTAAAACAGGCCAAACACTGTGATGTTTGTTTCCTTTATTTATGTCAACGGCATCAGCTAAAATACCAAGTTGTAGATTTCTTGCATTTTTATCAACTTCAGGGAACCTGTCATCTATGTTACGCCATGTTGGTGTGTCTGTCAGGTGACATAGTACACCGTCATCTTTCCTACCACAACGAGGCTTGTACCATATTAGATTCTTTGCAATGCTCTTTAGTTTAAAGAGTAGTTGAAAGCATAGAATGATGGGGAAGTACCACAATACTTTAGCTCGATTATTAGAGTACTCTTTTTGAGTGCTTCTCCACCATCCACCTAAATTCCTCATAAATGGGACATTTATTCAAACCTAAATAGTTGTTCTTGTATACAATGCAATCGTTGATACAAGCATGTATCTTTTTTTATCGTTAACCCATTGCCTTCAATGTTTTCTTAACCTCCTAATTACTTTTAACCATTTCATTATCTTCAGGTAACATACTTATTATCAAAGGTATTAATCATTAAAGAACTTATCCGATGCCCCACAATTACTCTTCAAGTTCAGGAGTTGAACCAATACTAACAACTTTGTATACTTATGAGATCCTTTGTAAATGGGCATTTCAGCATCCTCCCACAGTCATTTGAACTTCTCTGGGATGTCTAAGAAATTCTCTTCAGTTCCTTCAACTATTTCTATTGTATCGGGAGCATATATTGGGATTCCCGATTCAAAATTAAAAAAATTCATTATTTTTGTCGTCATCAGTAGACCTACTATGACTTGACTCATCTTTTTCACCATGCATAGTCCATACGGTGTAGTTTGGATCAATTCCCTTAAGGTATAAATGATAACCTACCTTGTCGACTTTATGAAAAAATGTGGTTTAAATAGGAGACACATGGACATGGAATTGATATATTTTTTATGTCCTTTTTTACTCGTTCCCTCTTTGTTACATCCCAAAAATTTCAACAAATTTAAACCTTTCAAAAAAAACCCATTTAATAATAAAAGTCTTTATAAAATCATTGTTTCAAAATATTATTTAAAAGCAGAGTCCCCCAAGATCCAATCAGTAGTAGAACCTTTCAAAACAACCCATTTACCTGTTTGTGTGTTGGTACTTTGGGGGAACTCACTAAGATATGGGATTAAAATTTTATTTTATGGTTTCAAGTTCTTTAGAAGACCGTGGCGAGGCGAAGGTGTGACTGTACAGATAAGGATCTGTACAGTCACACCTTCGCCTCGCCACGGTCTTCTGAAGAAGTTGAAATCATAAAATAAAATTTTAATCCCATATCTCAGTGAGTTCCCCCAAAGTACCAACACACAAACAGGTAACATATACAAATAACAGCATGTACTAGGTCCATAGCTAAAAGACTGGATTACCCCTAAGTGCACAGTATGAGTCTGGCTTGCCTATCAAGCACACAACTCATATCTGGCTAGGTCTTGAGCCCACAACATAAGTCTGGCTTACCCTTGGGGCCTATAGCTTACGTTTGGCTTGCTCCCTGACCCAATCAGTCATCAGACTGAAATACCCTCAAGCCCTCAGTACGAATCTGGCTTACCACCCGGTCCTCAACTCGTATCTGCAATGCACCTGATCCCTCAGTATGAGTATGACATACCCCACCTGGCCCTTAGCTCATAACTAGAATGCTCCAGGGTTTGTTTTTTACAACACGAAGTAGTACAACCTCAACCCAACACAATATGTGGACATATAATAGATAACAAACATATACAGATAATCATGCAAACAGAATCACAGGTAGTCCTACAACTCTACCAGACTATCACATCGGCAATTAACATATAACCATGCATATCTATTCCATACTCAGCATATCATTGTATAGCAGGATACCAGTCCAATTGGCTGGCCTTGGTGCCTTCGACCCATAAGTACAGTGAGGAAAACTCACCTGAAGCGGCTGATTATCTCAGACAAAAGCTCGGATCGCTGATCCGGAAATCCCCGCGTGCTAGCACTATCAAATATCATCCAATTAATAATTGAATCTCGACCCATAATCAAGAATATGAATTACTTGCCTAATGACCATTGTAAAAGACTGTTTTACTCCTTTTTCTTACTTGGCCCAAAACCAAGGCCCGATACGGCCCAACTTCCTAATTGGGGCCAAAACCATCATGAATCAAATTCCAAGAAAGCCCATAATAAATCCATGGCCCAAGGTCAGAAGTCCAATGACCCAACAAGGCCCAAACCAAAAAAAAACAAAATTTCACATCTTGGGGAGTATGCCCAACGTACCAGAAGTGTACGCCCCGTGTACTCACCCTTTAAGCACAAAGTACAAGTCCTTAAAGCATGAAACTCCATTTATGCTGAGTGCATTTCTAAGTACACCCAACATACTCATCAGGGGCCAAAAATTCACATTAAGCTCTTATTAGGTTAAGTCAAAGGCATCCAACCACTTCTCTTAACCCTAAATGATGTCTTAAACCATAAAGTCGAAACCTTTAAGCATTTGCATGGTTAAAGAGGACAATTTATATGCTTTGGATTACTCCATACTCACAAAGATCCAAACTTTGGGACAAAAGCTCATAAAATTATGCCATAACAATATCTATGCGCAAAGTTATCAAGTTTAAATCTTTATACCTTGAGAAGATAAATCATGATGTACTAATCCTAGATCCACAAACTCCATGAAATCCTACACTTCTCCAAGAAGATCATTCTTCTTCTATGAGCACCAAAATGCATGAAATACCACCAAGAACTCAAGAAACACTCCAAAGGAAGTTATGGTTTCATTTACAGGGTTTAAAGGGATAAAGGTTGAAGATAATAGGGTTTGGTGGTGATTTAAGGTGCTTAAATAGCATCCAAGACCCTCAATTAGGGTTTGGGTCTGAATGGAGTATGCCCAACGTACTTCTGGTACGCCCAACATACTCCCTTAAGGCTCCACGATCACTTCCCTTATTACACCCAGTGTACACCAATGTACACCCCACATACTGACCTTTACACTAGTATGCCATGCGTACACTTGTGTACGCCCCGCGTGCTCGGTTAACCCTAAATTCCATAAACTTCCGAATGTCATAACTTCTTTGTTATAAGTCCATTTCCAAAGATCCTTATATCCATGAAAAGGTAACGAGAGTCTATACACTTCTATCAACTCATCCTTGCCTTAACAATTTCCGAAAAAAAAAATCCAAAATTAATACAAGGCCCGACTGCCACTTTACGGTTATACCCTTGGGCTCCAATTCACAAACTGAATTTACAGATCATCTATCCTACCTTATCCACTCCCAAATGGGTATAAATCCCCCTTTCTCAAAGGCTTTAAGAATTACGATAACCGGTCTTCAAGTCACGGCCCCGCATTAGGGAATGGTTCGGAACATGGTGTTACAACTCTCCCCCACTTAAATTGGATTTCTTCCTCAAAATCACTCTTTACCATTTACCTAGAAACCAACACTTCGACCCCCTCCTTCTAACCGGGAACAAAACACTGATCCCTTAACCGACAAACCAGAACGTTACTGCTATGAATCTGAAGCCCATAACGTGTGTGATGTCCGTGCAGGTTGACCCAAATACAGAGCCTTCATCATGAGTAGATTGCCTCAACCCAACATACCATAACTTGCTGATAAAAACACTTGATACATCAATATCATGATGACTCCCAACGCGAGCCTCATCTCTTTAACTGTTGCAAAGAAGCACATACAACACCAACATGCTCTACAACTTCCTAGTTATAAGATCGATCCTCTAATGAGGACCACAGGGTTGGGGAATCTCAACCACAATCACCAAACTAACTCAAACAATATTCCACTTGAGACTGGGAACCCATCAGATCTAAACTTCAAAACCCATATTCCAAAACATATATTCATCCTTTCATCGAATCTACCGCTTACCTTTGAGCATGATCACTACCAAACACACAGAAAAAGGAACTCAAACACATTAATCAAAAATTTTCCACCAATTCCAAATCTATAATATGCACTAAAAGCCTTTAATAACCCTCGACTCCCTGACACGCCATTCCCAACCACTTCTCCTACGAGTAACGATGATAATTCCAAGAATTTTCACATATGCCTCCAATCCTTATAAACTCAGGTGTACCCCCACCTGGTAAATCACTCGCGACATTCACCAAGAACTTTATGGTTCGAGAGTTCATAACCGATACCCAAACTTGATAATCAACCCCTAATAACAGCTTGTGAACAAATAGGATTTATAATGTAAACATTTCGCGGATACTCTTTCGCGGATATCCATCCTTAAAGTGTAACACCCAGTTTCCAAGACAAACCCTAAAATCTGAAGATATGTTTTCAGTATTATTTATTCTGATATATGTGTATATTTTAATAAAGAGTTTAGTGAAAAAGTGTATAATTAGCATTATAAATTGTTTTGGAGGACTAAAGAGTGCTTCCAGGGTTTGTAGTGGAAAGAATATTTGAACATATGGCTAAAGGATAATCAATCAGACTCGTCTTGTAGTTTGTGGACTTATATTGAAAATATGTTGTAAGAGGAGGGGCTATTTGGGTAAATTTGGATTTAATTTGAAAGAAAAAGAGAAGGACGGGTTGAATATGTCATAATTGAGATTTTAGGGGTTAAAAAGGGTAATTTTTGGATTAGTTTTGCACAAAAAATTTCAAAGCGGAGGGCTGTTTGGTAAGTATTTGACCTAAATTGAAATCAATTCGGAATACTGAGGGCTAAAAGGGTAAATTACGGACTTTATTTGAAGGGAATTAGGATGGGGGGGCTGGTAATGTTAATATGAAAAAGTGGTTCATAACTGGGTATACAACCCGTCACCATGTCATACTAAACCCTAACCCTAATTAGTTGTCTCAGCCGCTGAGTATGACCCTTCAGCCACCACCACCTGTTTTCGCCCATGCTCTGATCATCCATGGCCGCCAAACAACTTCCGATCCTAGCCAACATCATTGTAGTCAATGGGAGCTGTCAACCATCCAGTTCCGTCGTGACTTTCATCGCCGGCAAGGGCCATGAACAGTCACCGCCGACGAAGATGAAGAGTCGCCTTTCCCATCGTGATTTAGTCGTGGAGATCGGAAGACCGACGACTACGGGGGATGCAGTAGTCCATGGTCGGGTCGCTACACTGACGTTTCCATGAAGAGGAGGATGCCGTCGGTCATGCCACCTCCTTCCACAGCTGCATCGCCTCAAAAAACTTTCTTCCTTCCATTGCATTCTATCGACGCTTCGTCGGTGCTACCTTCCAGCTCCATCCGCTGCCGATAACGTCGATTGTAGTCGCTGCTATGGCCGCCAATCGTTTTACTTCTGCCACTATATACCACTAGGTGGGTGGCTGTGTTCGTATTCCGGGCAAAAGCGTGTATGTGTGTGTTCTGCTGTTGGTGTATGTCGCATGTGGTGTTTGCTTCATCGGATTTTGCAAGAAATCCATCACCACCACCGTGAGGTGGTGGCTGCCACCTTATACCACTGCTGGCCTCCATAAGTGTGGTTGTGCGTGTGTGTGCATTATTTTGTGTGTGTGTTCATTGGATATTGTGTGTATAATTGTAATTTGGCCAAAATAATCAAGAAATTCATAACCACCACCGTGAGGTGGTGGCTGCCGCCTTCTGCCTCCACCACTCATCGTGTTGGGTGGCGGTGTGATTTTGCTTGTGTTTAGACTGCTTTTAGGATGCTTGCACATGATTGGACTAGAACCATAACCACCACAGTAAGGTGGTGGTTTCCGCCGGGTTCCGCCGTCGACCACCACCACTCGAGGTAGCAGTGAGTGGTGCTCGACCTAATGAAACCCTAATGACCTGAGGAAACCCTAGTTGACCTAATAAAACATTAATCAACCTAAAAATTTAACCATTAGACTAATTGGTTTGTGATTGGGTTGGAAACCTTAATTAGGGTTTAGAAAACCCTAATTTTGGATATATGAGTTTTGGATTGTTAGGACCCGCATTCTGGATGACCGGATTAGGATTATGTATTAAGCCCGACCACACTATATGATTGACGTAGTAGATTGATGGACTTAAAGGATTAAGTCCTTAATGGGTTAAGTAAGAAACACTTAACCTAATCGTCATTTTATGTGAAAACCATAATCTTGCTTGGGCCTTGAGTTGGGCCTTTTTATTGGGCTTTGGTGATTAGGCTATTCATGGGCCATCCAAGCACAAGCATATGGACTAGAATATTTGGATGAGTTTTAGGGTAACACCCATGTGAGGGGTTTGGGCTCAATTTGGAAAAGTGGACCATAGATGGGCCATAATCGGGCCTTGATGATAATAATATATTGGACCATTAGAATGCCAAATGTTTGGACTGAAATAACTGGTTGGGCCTTAGGGTAAGAACATGTAATGGTTTGGGCCCAATTTACAAAATTGCGCCATATGTTGGGCTTGGGTTCATAGTTTGATTTTTGGGGCCTTTGGATTGGGCCTTGGGCTTGAATCAAGCTAAGATAGGGGAAAAGTAGTATTTTACCCCAAGCATGGACTTATGGTTATGTGTTGGAACCCAATTATTAATTGGGTGTTATTTTGATGTTGACAGTTTGGGAACCTATCATCCAGCAGTTAGTGTTTATCTGTGGGACTTCAACCGTGTGAGGTGAGTTATGTGTTGGATAAGGTGTCTAAGTCCATAAATATATTTGGTATGTACTTGACCCGAGAGTAGCATGGTCCATTTGGGCTGCATGGCACCAGAGCAATCTGAAGGATAGACTTTTGATAATAGGTTATTTATGATTTATTAATATATAAGTTCTAATATATTAATATGAAATCATATTATTTAATTAGTATTGATTAAGAATTAATTTGGAATTAATTTAGTGATCAAAAAAGACTAATTAAATATATGGGGATTGATTGTGTAAATCATTGATTTTTATAATATGAGCTAATGATCCATAATTCTTTAGGTTGAGCTAAGCCAATGTGACATCCCATGGAGGTGTAAACCCGTGGAGCCTAAGGAATATGGAAGGTCATGCACATTAGGGTTTACATGGTGTAACCCTAGTTTTCCCACACTATATAAGGAGATCCTAAGCTCCTAAAATCGACACCTAAGTAGTCTTTGGAAAAGCTATAGCTGAATTTGGTGCAAGACATTCTCTCTCAAGTCCTCCATTGTTAGTGGTGTTGTGTGAAGCATTTGAGGCATCACATTAGGGGTGTTAAGCTATTAAAGGTCCAAGGAATCAAGCTACAAGAAAAGGTATGCCATCTAACTATTTTTGTTATATAAGTACCAATGTTTTGTATGCTAGTTAGGGTAATGCTTTGGAAAATCAAATTGCATGTATAATTAGAGAAAACATAGATGCTAACCGCTTCTATGTAACTTGTGAATCTTGCTTACTTGGAAAGATGACCAAGTCACCCTTCACTGGTACTTATGAAAGGGGTGAAGGTTTGTTGGATCTCATACACGCCGATGTGTGTGGGCCCTTCAGAACCGCCACAAGGGATGCTAACCGCTTCTATGTAACTTTTGCTGATGAATACAGTAGATATGGCTATGTCTACTTAATCAAGCATAAGTCAGAAACCTTTGAAAGATTCAAAGAGTTTAAACAAGAAGTGGAGACTCAGCTGAGCAGGAAGATAAAGATGTTCCGATCCAATCGGGGTGGTAAGTATTTTAGTATAGAGTTCCTTGACTATCTTAAGGAATGTGGTATAGTTTCACAGTTGATGCCACCTAGGACACCACAGCTTAATGGTGTGGCTGAAAGGCGCAATCGAGCCTTGTTGGACATGGTTCATTCCATGATGAGTCGAGCTTCGCTACCTATCACATTCTGGGGGTATGCCTTACAGACTGCTGTCCATATCCTTAATCTAGTCCTTACTAAAAAGGTTGTCAAAACACCTCACGAGATGTGGACAAGGAAGGTTCCCTCGTTAGCACACATCAAGGTTTGGGGTTGCGAGGCATTCGTAAGACGCGAGACTCACGACAACCTTGAGCCTCTTAGTGAGCGGTGTATTTTCATCGGCTACCCATATAACTCCTTTGGTTATCTCTTCTACAGACCGAGTGACAGTGTTGTCTTCGTTGTAAAGAGAGTAGTCTTTCGCGAGAGAGAGAGAGCTCATAGGCCAAGGAGACAGTGGGAGGCAAATTGACCTTGAAGAGATTCAAGAGTCAAGCGGTGAAGGAACCTCAAACACTAGCGATCAACCTGAGGAGGAAACTCCTATTGAGACGATTGACGAGTCTGTACCTCTGAGCATTCTAGTAGAGTTAGAGTTCCACCTGAGTTTTACGGTTTCCCTATCACTGAAGAAGGTGATACATTTATCAGTGATAACACACTGGTAAATTTGGATGAACCTAAAAACTACAAGGAATCCATGGCAAGCCTCGAGTCTGCTAAATGGAAAGAGGCGATGGACAGCGAGATTCAGTCCATGAATGACAATCAAGTTTGGAACTTGGTTGACAATGTACCGGGTCGTACGACAGTCGGGTGCAAATGGATCTTCAAGAAGAAAACTGACATGGATGGGAAAGTACACACATACAAGGTGCGACTGGTTGCGAAGGGATTTACTCAAAATCTGGGAGTTTACTATGAGGAGACCTTCTCACCAGTAATGAATATTAAGTCTATAAGGGTTATGCTAGCCATAGTTGCATTTCATGATTATCAAATATGGCAAATGGATGTCAAAACTGCTTTCCTTAATAGAAAGTTGGCTGAGGATGTTTACATGAATCAGCCAGAGGGTTTTGTCAATGCAAAATACCCTAATAGAGTGTGTAAGCTTGAGAAATCCATTTATGGATTGAAAAAAGCATCTCACAGATGGAATCTTTGTTTCGATGAGAAAGTCAAAGAGTTTGGATTTTCGAGAAGCGAGGATGAGTCATGTGTATATGTCAAAGTTAGTGGGAGTATAGTTAGCTTTCTGGTGTTGTATGTGGATGACATACTTCTCATAGAAAATGACATCCCAACCTTGCAGGAGGTTATGTCCTGTCTTGGGAAGTGTTTCGCTATGAAGGACCTCGAAGAAGCTGCCTATATTCTTGGGATAAGGATATTCAACGTGCGAATCAGAGTACATAGTAGCAAGCGAGGCGGCGAAGGAGGCAGTATGGTTGAAGAACTTCATCAGAGACCTTGGAGTTGTACCAGCTATAAAGGAGCCTATGGAGATTTTCTGTGACAGCGACAGAGAGTTGCCTTAGCCAAGGAACCAAGGGATCATGGCAGATCCAGGCACACCGACAAAAAATACCAATTCATAAGACATCGAATAGAAGAACTCCTCGTAGCAAAGAGGGTATCATCTGAGGAGAACCCAACAGATCTCTCACGAAGGGACTGAGTATGGTTAAGCACTTACAGCATGTGAGGCGCATCGGGCTAAAGGACGATATTAGTTTTAATGATTAGATAGTTTTGAAACTTGTAATAATTGAAATGTAATTAACATTTGATGATTAACTAAAAGGTGCTTTTTTATTTATAAGTAATGTTACTGTCTTGTGTTAATCATTTACTATTGTTTCACTTTGCATGTTTTGACTTCCAGAATAATTGTATTATTCAAACTATCCACAGTCGATCATACATTGGATGTGGGTATTGAGGCAAGACTGTCATGAATCTGGCTTGTAGATTGTCTGAATTGTATTAGACATAGCAAAGGATTGCTACAACATTCCTGAGTGCTCATAAGGTCTGAGTATTGGATTAAACCAACACTCACTTGTATCACTTCATGGAATTTATCTCGGGTGATCGTGAGACGATAATATCATATAAGTCCTCAAACCAAGAGATATGAGTTGGTTGTACATTGATAGTATGAAACTGCATCAGTAACTTGATGCTATAAAACGTGTTGTTGTGTACAATTTAATGAGTAGTTAGTACAAGCATATGAGTCGAAGTTTATCTATTCCTTTTAGTCCTTGGATGATTGAAAGAGATATCTTGGGCCCCTCGATGATTTTGTTTTGACTTATGTGTCAAGCCCGGTCAGAACGAAATTGACGCGTTCGATTAAGTTCTATGTCAAATAAATCGGAAATCGAGAAACAAACTGATGGACAATAAGTATGATGTTGTTCCGTGTATTTGTCCGGCTGATATCTTGGGAACAGGGGATGATATGATCACTTATCTAAAAGGGCGTGTCATAGTTCGACGGAGGCTTTTAAGAGTTACGATTTCCAGTCGGTGTTTTAGGTCATACTTGCAGCTATAGTTATTAGACTCATCCAAGTGGGAGACTATTGGATAAGGTGTCTAAGTCCATAACTATATTTGGTATGTACTTGACCCGAGAGTAGCATGGTCCATTTGGATTTCATGGCACCAGAATAATCTGAAGGATGGACTGTTGAGAAGAGATTATTTATGATTTACTAATATTTTATAAGTTCTAATATATTAATATGAAATCAAATTATTTAATTAGTATTGATCAAGAATTAATTTGGAATTAATTTAGTGATCAAAAGAGACTAATTAAATATATGGGGATTGGTTGTGTAAATCATTGATTCTTATAATGGTGGCCAATGATCCATAATTCTTTACGTTGGGCTAAACCAATGTGACAATCAATGGAGGTTTAAACCCATGGAGCCTAAGGAATATGGAAGGTCATGCACATTAGGATTTACATGGTGTAACCCTAGTTTTGCCAAACTATATAAGAAGATCCTAAGCTCCTAAGTAGTCTTTGGAAGAGCTATATCCGAATTTGGTGCAAGACATTCTCTCTCAAGTCCTCTATTGTTGGTGTGGTTGTGTGAAGCATTTGAGGCATCACATTTGGGGTGCTAGGATCTTAAAGGTCCAAGGAATCAAGCTACAAGAAAAGGTATGTCATCTAACTAGTTTTGTTATACAAGTACCCATGTTTTGTATGCTAGTTAGGGTAATGCTTTGGAAAATCAAATTGTATGTATAATTAGAGAAAACATAGATCCAAAGAATTTAGGGTTGTATGTGCACCTTAAGGTTGTTAGGGTGCTCAAAACCCTTCATTAGCTTCCAATAGAAGTGGGTCGAAGGCACCAATGTCGGCCCACTAGTAAGAGTTATAGTAGAGATGATTGTCTTTGTGATAATTATATGGTATGTTACTATCTGTTACACTTTATGTGCTAGTATGCTATAATATTATGTGATAGTGGTAGGAGGTGTAGGAGAGGCCCCAGTACCGTTCAAAAGGACCGAAGGGGTATACCAGCACCCTGATAAGCTAGGAAATATATGAATTATGTGTTTGTGTACTAGGATGTTATAGTAGAAGTTGGGGGTGAAATAGTCCCTGGTACCGGTCGAAAGGACTGAAGGGGTAGGCCAGCACCCTGATATGCTAGGCGAGGTACCGGTCGAAAGGACCGAAGGGTTAGGCCAACACCCTGATATGCTAGGCAAGTTACCGGTTAAATGAGACTGAAGGGATAGGCCAGCACCCTGATCTGCTAGGCAGTTACCGGTGGAAAGAGACCGAAGTAGTAGTCCAATACTTGGATATGTTAGACAATATGTTTATTGTATGATATGTGGTATGATGGGGGAACTCACTAAGCTTCGTGCTTACGGTTTACAGTTTTGGTTTCATGTACTTCGTTTTCAAAGGAAAGGATTCAGCTCTGTCGCAACGCATCACACTATGTTTTCCACACATGAGATATTTGGGATTATACTCTGATATTGATTTATGATGACATGTTTTGATTATTGACATACTAGTTTTGACATGGGATGATTTATGAATGTTTTTATACTATCAGTTTTTATAACAACTTATTTAAAAATGAAATTTTTGGCCTTAAATTTTGGGATGTTTGTAACATCCCAAAATTTAAGCCCAAAAATTTCATTTTTGATTAATTAATTCTTAAAACATTCTTTAGAAAATATTGTATAGACACGTCATCTCAAAACCAAGTATCATGTCTGAAACCCACAAACATGAATAAATGACATATCAGAGTACAATCCCAAAAAACACTGTGCGGAAATCATATGTGAGTGTGTATAATGCCATGCTCCGCCGGCGGCTCCTTCCCCTTGGATGAAGAGGTACCTGAAACCAAAAACTGAAACCATAAGCACAAAGCTTAGTGAGTTCCCCCATCATACCACATACCATACAATACCATCGGTATCTTTCAACCGGTAATCATCATCGGTATCTTTCAACCGGTAACTGGGGACAATTCCACCCCCTACCACTAGCATACAGTAGCAAGATATAAGCACGCATTCAGACATATCCGGGTACTGACCTACCCCTTGGTCCTACGGACCACTATCAGGGAATCTATCCCTATCATACAACATATCATACAAATATAACACATAACTAAACGCATACCAAACCAAGATAGATTATCACAAGGACAATTATCTTCTAAATATTCCTCAATGGTGGGCCAGCATTGTGGCCTTAGACCCACCCCTACTGGAAGGTAACTCACCTCGTATCTGCTGAACTGTGTGGGAATCCTATGACTATTGCCGCGGTTGCTCCGGATGTCCTCCGGCTAAAATTCCCACAAATCACTTAGTCAGAAACTGACATCTACCCTTAGGGTAAAATGACCATTTTACCCCTTGACCAAGTCAAAGTCAAAGTCAACTTCCAGTTGACCTGACTCGCCGAGTTGACTCATCAACTCGCCGAGTCCCTATCTTTTCATCAGACCTCATACCCGTCTCTAATCGTCGAGTTAGGCGATGACTCGACGAGTTTTCCTTCTAAATGAACACCGACTGAATCCACATTCGACTCGTCGAGTTGTATGAACAACTCGTCGAGTTCGTCATCGACTGATACTCATGTCCTGACGTGACTCGCCGAGTTGTATGAACAACTCATCGAGTTACTCTTCATCCTATGAACACGTTCTGTCCTCGACTCGCCGAGTTGATGAACAACTCGCCGAGTCCCATGAAGATAGTCTTGGACTCGCCGAGTCTGTTCATGCACTCGCCGAGTACCATGAATTCCCAGAATACTTTGCTTAGTCCAGAACGTTGGGTCACTCCCCGAGACTCCCTAAAACCCTTCCACACTCAACTGGTCCTTACGACCCTCACTGATATGGGACCAAAACCCTTGGACTCGCCGAGTCTAGGAATGGACTCACCGAGTCTAACACATTCCTTACTAAGAACTTCGATTTCTGATGTACAACACTTAACCAAAAGATAGATTCAGGCCCCTAAACTCGATCTAGCACGTAAAGCTACAAACTTTACATGCATGCATGGGACATTAGAGCTTAAAAGGCTCTAGAATGGTTCTTTTGTTGCATGGGGCCTTCCTTGGTGCAAAAAGCAACCTAGATCTGACTTGTGGCTCATAAAATGACATACTACAGAAGCCCCAACCCCCAACCATGTTTGCAAACATGGTTGGTCACCATAAATGGCTCATAAAAGCCCTAAATCACCCCAAATAGGGATCTAACAAAGGAATGAGCAAGGTTCAAACTTTATACCTTCCAAAGACTGTAAATGATGAACCAAACTCGAATCCTTCAATCCCCTCTTGATCCTTCTATGCTCTTCCTTCTTCCTTGAGACCAAAACTTACAAGAATCAATCAAAAAGCCTTAGATTTTCACGAATACAACTAGGTTTTGCTATGAGGAGTGTTTGGGAGCATAAAGGGAAAAGGAGGCTGCATAAGGTCGTTTAAATAGGGTGCAAACCCCCGGATTAGGGTTTTTGTCCAAAAAACAGCTACACGCCGAGTCCGGGACTCGACTCGCCGAGTCCGCCACTTAAATTGCGCGCCTCATCTCGCTTCTACTCGGCGAGTCAGTCCTTCGACTCGCCGAGTCCAAGGCCAAAAATGCAAAATAAGGAAGATTTAATAACAGAACACATACCAAGAATCAGGTGCTACAAATCTCCCCCACTTACTTTAGACTTCGTCCTCGAAGTCTGCCACTTGTTCCTGAAACAACTCGGGGTAGTGCTCCATCATCTCATCCACCGACTCCCAAGTCCACTTTGACCCCTTCCGGTGCTGCCACTGCACCTTCACGAGTTCTACTCTTTTGTTCCTTAGATCCTTCGACATCCGGTCAAGGATCACCACAGGCCGTTCGATGTAATTCACACTGCCATCAACCTGAATGTCCTCCAAGGGTACCACCATCGTATCATCCACTAGGCACTTCCGCAGCTGAGAGACGTGGAAAGTGTTGTGGATCTGACTAAGATCGGCTGGCAGATCCAGTCGGTACGCTACCTTGACCACCCGGGCTACAACCCTGAACGGTTCGATATACCTTGGGCCCAACTTGCCCCGCTTCTTGAATCGGATGATGCCCTTCCATGGCAAAACCTTCAGGAGAACCATATCCCCGACCTGGAATTCCAAGTCTGATCGGCGCTTGTCGGCATAACTTTTCTGCTGACTCTAAGTAGTCTGAAGCCTGCTCCAGACCTGCTGAATCTTTTACGTCGTCTTGAGCACTACTTCGGTGCTCCCCATGACTCTCTAGCCAACCTCGCCCCAACATATTAGGGTCCTGCACCTCCTCCCATACAACATCTCGAAGGGAGGACGGTCGATACTGGCATGATAGCTGTTATAATACGAGAACTTCGCCAATGGGAGGTAGGTATCCCAACTACCTCCGAAATCTAAAACGCATGCCCGCAGCATATCCTCCAGAGTCTGGATGGTCCGCTCGCTCTGCCCATCCGTCTGCGGGTGAAAAGCGGTGCTAAAATGCAAACGAGTACCCAGCTCGTCATGAAACCTCTTCCAAAACCTGGAAGTAAACCGCACGTCTTTGTCCGAAATCACCGAGATTGGCACTCCATGCCGCGCCACCACCTCCCTGATATAGATATCGGCCAATTTCTCGGCCGAGATGCTCTCCTGAATCGGAATAAAGTGGGCGCTCTTGGTCAATCGATCCACGTTGACCCATATAAAATCCATCGTAATATCCTCCCATTTCCACAGCGGGATATCCAACGGTTGCATCTTGTCGTGTGGTCTCCGATGCTCGGCCTTGACCTTCCTGCAGGTCAAGCACTGCTCCACGTACCATGCCACATCCCGCTTCATGCAGGGCCACCAATAGTGCCGACAAAGATCCCTATACATCTTCGTCGCCTCGGGATGAATGGAGAATCGGGATTTGTGCGCCTCCTCCATCAGGACTTGGCGCACTCCTCCATGATAAGGGACCCACACCCTACGGTGAAGAGTCAATAAACCCCGGCTATCATAATCGAAAGAGGGAACCTACCCCACAATCCGCTCACTCTTCCGATGTTCCTCCTTCATGGCCTCCTGTTGAGCCTCTCGGATCCGCTCCAGAAGCGGGGTCATCACTGTCATCCTCAGACAGATATCCCTGATCGGTGCCGCCTTGCGGATAAGCGCGTCGTCCACGATATTGGCCTTCCCCGGATGGTAGAGGATCTCACAGTCATAATCCTTCACCACATCAAGCCACCGATGCTGCCTCATATTCAGGTTTGGATGGTCCATGAGATACCTCAAACTCTTGTGGTTCGTGTAAATCGTAAAACGAACCCCATAGAGGTAATGACGCCAAATATTGAGGGCGGACACAACCACCCCCAGCTCCAAATCATGTGTCGGGTAGTTCGCCTCGTGAGGCTTCAGCTGCCTTGACGCGTAGGCAATGACATGCCCTCTCTGCATCAATACCGCTACCAAACCCGCGACGGATGCATCGCAGTACACAACAAAATCCTCCATGCCCTCTGGCAGGGCTAATATCGGCGCCTCGCACAATATCTGTCTCAGCGTCTCAAATGCGGCCTGCTGCTCAGGCCCCTAGCGATACACCACCAACTTCTTAGTCAGTCGGGTGAGCGGAACTGCTATCTTAGAGAGGTCCTGAATGAATCTCCGATAGTAGCCTGCCAAACCTAAGAAGCTCCGAATCTCAGATGGAGACCTCGGAACCTCCCAATTCATCATGGCCTCCACCTTGGCCGGATCTACCGAAATCCCGTTCTGGTTGACAAGGTGCCCAAGAAACTGCACCTCGCACAACCAAAACTCACACTTGGAGAACTTAGCATACACGTTCTCCCTCCTCAAAGTCTCCAGAACCTCCTGCAGATGCTCCTCATGCTGCTCCCGCATCTTGGAATAAACCAAGATGTCATCAATAAATACTATCACAGACCAATCCAACATCGGTCTGCACACGCAGTTCATGAGATCCATGAATGTGGCAGGGGCATTGGTGAGTCCGAAAGGCATCACCACAAACTCATAATGACCATAACGCATCCGAAACGCAGTCTTTTGCACATCCTCCTCTCTGACCCTCACCTAATGATACCCTGAACGCAAATCAATCTTGGAGAACCAAGATGTTCCTTGAAGCTGGTCAAAGAGGTCGTCAATCCTCGGGAGTGGGTAGCGGTTCTTCACCGTTACCTTATTCAGTTCCCGATAATCTATACACATCCGGTGCGACCCTTCCTTCTTCCTCACAAATAGAATCGGGGCTCCCCAGGGTTAACTGCTCGGTCTAATGCAACCCTTGTCTAACAACTCCGCGCCTCATCCCACTTCTACTCGGCGAGTCAGTCCTTCGACTCGCCGAGTCCAAGGCCAAAAATGCAAAAATAAGGAAGATTTAATAGCAGAACACATACCAAGAATCAGGTACTACAATGTTACATAAGCTATGTAGGTTAGAAGGAAAGGAAGTGTGAAATTTTTTGAAGCTCCACTAATGAAAAATTCAAACTGTACAAATTAGCGCTAAATATTTAGTAATTCAAATTCTTTAAATCAGTTCTAACGAAATAGAAAAGGTGTATAACGTCAAGAAAGAACAAAGAGTAATGAGGTCTTCATACCATAAGTTTCATTTAAAATTATCAACTAGAATTAAACAATAATAAAATATACATCTTTATATTGTTATGTTTGAAGCAAAATTTATATATATAAGTCGTATAGGTCATGGGCCATGTGTTAGTTGCTTATAGTGTCCTGGTAATACATATGGATGACATATGGGTCATGGGTCATGTGTTAGTTTCTTGTAGTGTCATGGTAATACCCATGGACGACATACGAGTCATGGGTCAATGTGGTAGTTGGTTATAGTGTCATGGTAATCCACATGGATCACATATGGGTCATGTGGTAGTTGCTTATAGTGTAATGGTAATATTCATGGATGACATATGGGTCATGTGGTAGTTGCTTATAGTGTAATGGTAATATTCATGGATGACATATGAGTCATGGGTCATGTGTTAGTTGCTTATAGTGTCATGGTAATACCAGTAGATTACATATGGGTCATGGGTCAAAATGGTAGTTGGTTATAGTGTCATGGTAATACCTATAGATCACATATGATACATGGGTCATGTAATAGTTGTTTATAGTGTCATGGTAATACACATGGAACACATATGGGTCATGGGTCAATTTTGTAGTTTCTTATGGTGTCATGGTAATACCCATGGATGACATAAGATTCGTGGGACAATGTGGTAGTTGTTTATAGTGTCATGGTAATGCCCATGGATCATATATGGGTCATGGGTCAAAGTGGTAGTTGGTTATAGTGTCGAGGTAATACCCATGGATCATATATGGGACAGGGGTCATGTGTTACTTGCATATAGTGTCATGGTACTACCCATGATCACATAAGAGTCATGGGTCAATGTGCTAGTTGGTTATAGTGTCATGGTAATACCCATGGATCATATATGGGTCATGGGTCAATGTAGTAGTTGGTTATAGTGTCATGGTAAAACCCATGGATAACATATGGGACATGGTTCATGTGTTAGTTGCTTATAGTGTCATGGTACTACCCATGGATCACATATGGGACATGGATCATGTGTTAGTTGCTTATAGTGTCATGGTAATACCCATGGATGATATATGGGTTATGGGTCAATCTGGTAGTTGGTTATTGTGTCATGGTAATACCCATCGATCATATATGGGGCATGAGTCAATGTAATAGTAGGTTATAGTGTCATGGTAATACCCTTGGATCACATATGGGACATGGGTCATGTGTTAGTTGCTTTTAGTGTCATGGTAATACCCCTGGATGACATATGGCTCATGGGTCAATGTGGTAGCTGGTTATAGTGCATGGTCATACCCATGTATCACATATGGGTCATAGGTCAATGTTTCAGTTGGTTATACTGTCATGGTAATACCCATGGATCACATATGGGATATGGGGCATGTGGTAGTCGCTTATAGTGTCATGGTAATACCCATGGATCACATATGGGTCATGGGCCAATGTGGTAGTTTCTTATAGTATCATGGT
Organism: Lactuca sativa; assembly: GCF_002870075.4. Lineage (NCBI taxonomy): Eukaryota > Viridiplantae > Streptophyta > Magnoliopsida > Asterales > Asteraceae > Lactuca > Lactuca sativa. The sequence goes on along the minus strand of NC_056630.2, from coordinate 135,568,072 downwards.
AATACCTATGGATGACATATGAGTCATAGGTCCGTTTGGTAGTTGGTTATAGTGTCATGGTAATACCCACAGATCACATATGGGTCATAGGTCAATGTGGTAGTTGGTTATAGCGTCATGATAATATCCATGGATCATATATGGGAAATGGTTCATGTTTTAGCTGCTTATAGCATCATGGTAATACCCATGGATGACATATGGGTCATCGGTCAATATGGTACTTGGTTATAGTGTCATCGTAATACCCATGGATCACATATGGGTCATGGGTCAATGTGGTAGTTAGTTATAGTGTCATGGTAATACCCATGGATCACATATAGGACATGCATCATGTAGTAGTTTCCTATAGTGTCATGGTAATACCCATGAATCACATATAGCTCATGGTTCAATTTGGTAGTTTCTTATAGTGTCATGGTAATACCCATGGATGATATATGGGTCAAGGGTCGATGTGGTAATTGGTTATAGTGTCATGGGAATACCCATGGATAACATATGGGTCATGTGTAAATGTGGTAGTTGGTTATATATAGTGTCATGGTAATACTGATGGATGACATACGGGTCATTATTTAATGTCGTAGTTGGTTATAGTGTCATGGTAATACATATGAATCACATATGGGTGATGGGTCAATGTGGCAGTTGGTTATAGTGCCATGGTAATACCCATGGATCACATATGGGACATGGGTCATGTGTTAGTTGTCTATAGTGTCATGGTAATACCCATGGATGACATATTAATCATGGGTCAATGTGGTAGTTGGTTATAGTGTCATCGTAATACCCATGGATCACATATGGGACATGGGTCATATGGTAGTTTCTTATAGTGTCATGGTAATACCCATGGATGACATATGAGTCAAGGGTGATTGTGGTAGTTGGTTATATATAGTGTCATGGTAATACCCATGGATGACATATGGGTCATGGTTCAAGATGGTAGTTGATTATAGTGTCTTGGTAATACCCATGGATCATATATGGGTCATGGGTCAATGTGGTAGTTGGTTATATTGTCATGATGATACCCATGGATCATATATGGGACATGGATCGTGTGTTAGTTTCTTATAGTGTCATGGTACTACCCATGGATGACATATGGGTCATGGGTCAAAGTGGTATTTGGTTATAGTGTCATGGTAATACCCATGGGTCGCATATGGTACATGGGTCATGTGGTAGTTGCTTATAGTGTCATGGTAATATCAATGGATGACATATGGGTCTTGGGTCAATGTGATAGTTGGTTATATATAGTGGCATGGTAATTCCCATGGACGACATATGGGTCATGGGTCAATGTGGTAGTTGGTTATAGTGTCATGGTAATACCCATGGATTACACATGTGTCATGGGTCAATGTGGTAGCTGGTTATAGTGTCATGGTAATACCCATGGATCACATACGGTATATGGGTCATGTGTTAGTTGCTTATAGTGTCATGGTAATACCCATGGATGACATATGGGTTATAGGTCAATCTGGTAGTTGGTTATTGTGTCATGGTAATACCCATGGATCATATATGGGTCATGGGTCAGTATGATAATTGGTTATAGTGTCATGGAAATACCCATGGATCACATATGGGACATGGGTCATGTATTAGTTGCTTATAATGTCATGGTAATACCGATGTATGACATATGGGTCATGGGTCAATGTGGTAGTTGGTTATATATAGTGTCATGGTAATACTGATGGATGACATACGGGTCATGATTTAATGTCGTAGTTGGTTATAGTGTCATGGTAATACATATGAATCACATATGGGTGATGGGTCAATGTGGCAGTTGGTTATAGTGCCATGGTAATACCCATGGATCACATATGGGACATGGGTCATGTGTTAGTTGTCTATAGTGTCATGGTAATACCCATGGATGACATATTAATCATGGGTCAATGTGGTAGTTGGTTATAGTGTCATCGTAATACCCATGGATCACATATGGGACATGGGTCATATGGTAGTTTCTTATAGTGTCATGGTAATACCCATGGATGACATATGAGTCAAGGGTCATTGTGGTAGTTGGTTATATATAGTGTCATGGTAATACCCATGGATGACATATGGGTCATGGTTCAACATGGTAGTTGATTATAGTGTCTTGGTAATACCCATGGATCATATATGGGTCATGGGTCAATGTGGTAGTTGGTTATATTGTCATGATGATACCCATGGATCATATATGGGACATGGATCGTGTGTTAGTTTCTTATAGTGTCATGGTACTACCCATGGATGACATATGGGTCATGGGTCAAAGTGGTATTTGGTTATAGTGTCATGGTAATACCCATGGGTCGCATATGGTACATGGGTCATGTGGTAGTTGCTTATAGTGTCATGGTAATATCAATGGATGACATATGGGTCTTGGGTCAATGTGATAGTTGGTTATATATAGTGGCATGGTAATTCCCATGGACGACATATGGGTCATGGGTCAATGTGGTAGTTGGTTATAGTGTCATGGTAATACCCATGGATTACACATGTGTCATGGGTCAATGTGGTAGCTGGTTATAGTGTCATGGTAATACCCATGGATCACATACGGTATATGGGTCATGTGTTAGTTGCTTATAGTGTCATGGTAATACCCATGGATGACATATGGGTTATAGGTCAATCTGGTAGTTGGTTATTGTGTCATGGTAATACCCATGGATCATATATGGGTCATGGGTCAGTATGATAATTGGTTATAGTGTCATGGAAATACCCATGGATCACATATGGGACATGGGTCATGTATTAGTTGCTTATAATGTCATGGTAATACCGATGTATGACATATGGGTCATGGGTCAATGTGGTAGTTGGTTATAGTGTCATGGTAATACCCATGGATTACACATGTGTCATGGGTCAATGTGGTAGCTGGTTATAGTGTCATGGTAATACCCATGGATCACATACGGTATATGGGTCATGTGTTAGTTGCTTATAGTGTCATGGTAATACCCATGGATGATATATGGGTTACGGGTCAATCTGGTAGTTGGTTATTGTGTCATGGTAATACCCATCGATCATATATGGGGCATGAGTCAATGTAATAGTAGGTTATAGTGTCATGGTAATACCCTTGGATCACATATGGGACATGGGTCATGTGTTAGTTGCTTTTAGTGTCATGGTAATACCCCTGGATGACATATGGCTCATGGGTCAATGTGGTAGCTGGTTATAGTGCATGGTCATACCCATGTATCACATATGGGTCATAGGTCAATGTTTCAGTTGGTTATACTGTCATGGTAATACCCATGGATCACATATAGGATATGGGGCATGTGGTAGTCGCTTATAGTGTCATGGTAATACCCATGGATCACATATGGGTCATGGGCCAATGTGGTAGTTTCTTATAGTATCATGGTAATACCTATGGATGACATATGAGTCATAGGTCCGTTTGGTAGTTGGTTATAGTGTCATGGTAATACCCACAGATCACATATGGGTCATAGGTCAATGTGGTAGTTGGTTATAGCGTCATGATAATATCCATGGATCATATATGGGAAATGGTTCATGTTTTAGCTGCTTATACCATCATGGTAATACCCATGGATGACATATGGGTCATCGGTCAATATGGTACTTGGTTATAGTGTCATCGTAATACCCATGGATCACATATGGGTCATGGGTCAATGTGGTAGTTAGTTATAGTGTCATGGTAATACCCATGGATCACATATAGGACATGCATCATGTAGTAGTTTCCTATAGTGTCATGGTAATACCCATGAATCACATATAGCTCATGGTTCAATTTGGTAGTTTCTTATAGTGTCATCGTAATACCCATGGATGATATATGGGTCAAGGGTCGATGTGGTAATTGGTTATAGTGTCATGGGAATACCCATGGATAACATATGGGTCATGTGTAAATGTGGTAGTTGGTTATATATAGTGTCATAGTAATACTGATGGATGACATACGGGTCATGATTTAATGTCGTAGTTGGTTATAGTGTCATGGTAATACATATGAATCACATATGGGTGATGGGTCAATGTGGCAGTTGGTTATAGTGCCATGGTAATACCCATGGATCACATATGGGACATGGGTCATGTGTTAGTTGTCTATAGTGTCATGGTAATACCCATGGATGACATATTAATCATGGGTCAATGTGGTAGTTGGTTATAGTGTCATCGTAATACCCATGGATCACATATGGGACATGGGTCATATGGTAGTTTCTTATAGTGTCATGGTAATACCCATGGATGACATATGAGTCAAGGGTCATTGTGGTAGTTGGTTATATATAGTGTCATGGTAATACCCATGGATGACATATGGGTCATGGTTCAACATGGTAGTTGATTATAGTGTCTTGGTAATACCCATGGATCATATATGGGTCATGGGTCAATGTGGTAGTTGGTTATATTGTCATGATGATACCCATGGATCATATATGGGACATGGATCGTGTGTTAGTTTCTTATAGTGTCATGGTACTACCCATGGATGACATATGGGTCATGGGTCAAAGTGGTATTTGGTTATAGTGTCATGGTAATACCCATGGGTCGCATATGGTACATGGGTCATGTGGTAGTTGCTTATAGTGTCATGGTAATATCAATGGATGACATATGGGTCTTGGGTCAATGTGATAGTTTGTTATATATAGTGGCATGGTAATTCCCATGGACGACATATGGGTCATGGGTCAATGTGGTAGTTGGTTATAGTGTCATGGTAATACCCATGGATTACACATGTGTCATGGGTCAATGTGGTAGCTGGTTATAGTGTCATGGTAATACCCATGGATCACATACGGTATATGGGTCATGTGTTAGTTGCTTATAGTGTCATGGTAATACCCATGGATGACATATGGGTTATAGGTCAATCTGGTAGTTGGTTATTGTGTCATGGTAATACCCATGGATCATATATGGGTCATGGGTCAGTATGATAATTGGTTATAGTGTCATGGTAATACCCATGGATCACATATGGGACATGGGTCATGTATTAGTTGCTTATAATGTCATGGTAATACCGATGTATGACATATGGGTCATGGGTCAATGTGGTAGTTGGTTATAGTGTCATGGTAATACCCATGGATTACACATGTGTCATGGGTCAATGTGGTAGCTGGTTATAGTGTCATGGTAATACCCATGGATCACATACGGTATATGGGTCATGTGTTAGTTGCTTATAGTGTCATGGTAATACCCATGGATGATATATGGGTTATTGGTCAATCTGGTAGTTGGTTATTGTGTCATGGTAATACCCATCGATCATATATGGGGCATGAGTCAATGTAATAGTAGGTTATAGTGTCATGGTAATACCCTTGGATCACATATGGGACATGGGTCATGTGTTAGTTGCTTTTAGTGTCATGGTAATACCCCTGGATGACATATGGCTCATGGTTCAATGTGGTAGCTGGTTATAGTGCATGGTCATACCCATGTATCACATATGGGTCATAGGTCAATGTTTCAGTTGGTTATACTGTCATGGTAATACCCATGGATCACATATGGGATATGGGGCATGTGGTAGTCGCTTATAGTGTCATGGTAATACCCATGGATCACATATGGGTCATGGGCCAATGTGGTAGTTTCTTATAGTATCATGGTAATACCTATGGATGACATATGAGTCATAGGTCCGTTTGGTAGTTGGTTATAGTGTCATGGTAATACCCACAGATCACATATGGGTCATAGGTCAATGTGGTAGTTGGTTATAGCGTCATGATAATATCCATGGATCATATATGGGAAATGGTTCATGTTTTAGCTGCTTATAGCATCATGGTAATACCCATGGATGACATATGGGTCATCGGTCAATATGGTACTTGGTTATAGTGTCATCGTAATACCCATGGATCACATATGGGTCATGGGTCAATGTGGTAGTTAGTTATAGTGTCATGGTAATACCCATGGATCACATATAGGACATGCATCATGTAGTAGTTTCCTATAGTGTCATGGTAATACCCATGAATCACATATAGCTCATGGTTCAATTTGGTAGTTTCTTATAGTGTCATGGTAATACCCATGGATGATATATGGGTCAAGGGTCGATGTGGTAATTGGTTATAGTGTCATGGGAATACCCATGGATAACATATGGGTCATGTGTAAATGTGGTAGTTGGTTATATATAGTGTCATGGTAATACTGATGGATGACATACGGGTCATTATTTAATGTCGTAGTTGGTTATAGTGTCATGGTAATACATATGAATCACATATGGGTGATGGGTCAATGTGGCAGTTGGTTATAGTGCCATGGTAATACCCATGGATCACATATGGGACATGGGTCATGTGTTAGTTGTCTATAGTGTCATGGTAATACCCATGGATGACATATTAATCATGGGTCAATGTGGTAGTTGGTTATAGTGTCATCGTAATACCCATGGATCACATATGGGACATGGGTCATATGGTAGTTTCTTATAGTGTCATGGTAATACCCATGGATGACATATGAGTCAAGGGTGATTGTGGTAGTTGGTTATATATAGTGTCATGGTAATACCCATGGATGACATATGGGTCATGGTTCAAGATGGTAGTTGATTATAGTGTCTTGGTAATACCCATGGATCATATATGGGTCATGGGTCAATGTGGTAGTTGGTTATATTGTCATGATGATACCCATGGATCATATATGGGACATGGATCGTGTGTTAGTTTCTTATAGTGTCATGGTACTACCCATGGATGACATATGGGTCATGGGTCAAAGTGGTATTTGGTTATAGTGTCATGGTAATACCCATGGGTCGCATATGGTACATGGGTCATGTGGTAGTTGCTTATAGTGTCATGGTAATATCAATGGATGACATATGGGTCTTGGGTCAATGTGATAGTTGGTTATATATAGTGGCATGGTAATTCCCATGGACGACATATGGGTCATGGGTCAATGTGGTAGTTGGTTATAGTGTCATGGTAATACCCATGGATTACACATGTGTCATGGGTCAATGTGGTAGCTGGTTATAGTGTCATGGTAATACCCATGGATCACATACGGTATATGGGTCATGTGTTAGTTGCTTATAGTGTCATGGTAATACCCATGGATGACATATGGGTTATAGGTCAATCTGGTAGTTGGTTATTGTGTCATGGTAATACCCATGGATCATATATGGGTCATGGGTCAGTATGATAATTGGTTATAGTGTCATGGAAATACCCATGGATCACATATGGGACATGGGTCATGTATTAGTTGCTTATAATGTCATGGTAATACCGATGTATGACATATGGGTCATGGGTCAATGTGGTAGTTGGTTATATATAGTGTCATGGTAATACTGATGGATGACATACGGGTCATGATTTAATGTCGTAGTTGGTTATAGTGTCATGGTAATACATATGAATCACATATGGGTGATGGGTCAATGTGGCAGTTGGTTATAGTGCCATGGTAATACCCATGGATCACATATGGGACATGGGTCATGTGTTAGTTGTCTATAGTGTCATGGTAATACCCATGGATGACATATTAATCATGGGTCAATGTGGTAGTTGGTTATAGTGTCATCGTAATACCCATGGATCACATATGGGACATGGGTCATATGGTAGTTTCTTATACTGTCATGGTAATACCCATGGATCACATATGGGATATGGGGCATGTGGTAGTCGCTTATAGTGTCATGGTAATACCCATGGATCACATATGGGTCATGGGCCAATGTGGTAGTTTCTTATAGTATCATGGTAATACCTATGGATGACATATGAGTCATAGGTCCATTTGGTAGTTGGTTATAGTGTCATGGTAATACCCACAGATCACATATGGGTCATAGGTCAATGTGGTAGTTGGTTATAGCGTCATGATAATATCCATGGATCATATATGGGAAATGGTTCATGTTTTAGCTGCTTATAGCATCATGGTAATACCCATGGATGACATATGGGTCATCGGTCAATATGGTACTTGGTTATAGTGTCATCGTAATACCCATGGATCACATATGGGTCATGGGTCAATGTGGTAGTTAGTTATAGTGTCATGGTAATACCCATGGATCACATATAGGACATGCATCATGTAGTAGTTTCCTATAGTGTCATGGTAATACCCATGAATCACATATAGCTCATGGTTCAATTTGGTAGTTTCTTATAGTGTCATGGTAATACCCATGGATGATATATGGGTCAAGGGTCGATGCGGTAATTGGTTATAGTGTCATGGGAATACCCATGGATAACATATGGGTCATGTGTAAATGTGGTAGTTGGTTATATATAGTGTCATGCTAATACTGATGGATGACATACGGGTCATGATTTAATGTCGTAGTTGGTTATAGTGTCATGGTAATACATATGAATCACATATGGGTGATGGGTCAATGTGGCAGTTGGTTATAGTGCCATGGTAATACCCATGGATCACATATGGGACATGGGTCATGTGTTAGTTGTCTATAGTGTCATGGTAATACCCATGGATGACATATTAATCATGGGTCAATGTGGTAGTTGGTTATAGTGTCATCGTAATACCCATGGATCACATATGGGACATGGGTCATATGGTAGTTTCTTATAGTGTCATGGTAATACCCATGGATGACATATGAGTCAAGGGTCATTGTGGTAGTTGGTTATATATAGTGTCATGGTAATACCCATGGATGACATATGGGTCATGGTTCAACATGGTAGTTGATTATAGTGTCTTGGTAATACCCATGGATCATATATGGGTCATGGGTCAATGTGGTAGTTGGTTATATTGTCATGATGATACCCATGGATCATATATGGGACATGGATCGTGTGTTAGTTTCTTATAGTGTCATGGTACTACCCATGGATGACATATGGGTCATGGGTCAAAGTGGTATTTGGTTATAGTGTCATGGTAATACCCATGGGTCGCATATGGTACATGGGTCATGTGGTAGTTGCTTATAGTGTCATGGTAATATCAATGGATGACATATGGGTCTTGGGTCAATGTGATAGTTGGTTATATATAGTGGCATGGTAATTCCCATGGACGACATATGGGTCATGGGTCAATGTGGTAGTTGGTTATAGTGTCATGGTAATACCCATGGATTACACATGTGTCATGGGTCAATGTGGTAGCTGGTTATAGTGTCATGGTAATACCCATGGATCACATACGGTATATGGGTCATGTGTTAGTTGCTTATAGTGTCATGGTAATACCCATGGATGACATATGGGTTATAGGTCAATCTGCTAGTTGGTTATTGTGTCATGGTAATACCCATGGATCATATATGGGTCATGGGTCAGTATGATAATTGGTTATAGTGTCATGGTAATACCCATGGATCACATATGGGACATGGGTCATGTATTAGTTGCTTATAATGTCATGGTAATACCGATGTATGACATATGGGTCATGGGTCAATGTGGTAGTTGGTTATAGTGTCATGGTAATACCCATGGATTACACATGTGTCATGGGTCAATGTGGTAGCTGGTTATAGTGTCATGGCAATACCCATGGATCACATACGGTATATGGGTCATGTGTTAGTTGCTTACAGTGTCATGGTAATACCCATGGATGATATATGGGTTATGGGTCAATCTGGTAGTTGGTTATTGTGTCATGGTAATACCCATCGATCATATATGGGGCATGAGTCAATGTAATAGTAGGTTATAGTGTCATGGTAATACCCTTGGATCACATATGGGACATGGGTCATGTGTTAGTTGCTTTTAGTGTCATGGTAATACCCCTGGATGACATATGGCTCATGGTTCAATGTGGTAGCTGGTTATAGTGCATGGTCATACCCATGTATCACATATGGGTCATAGGTCAATGTTTCAGTTGGTTATACTGTCATGGTAATACCCATGGATCACATATGGGATATGGGGCATGTGGTAGTCGCTTATAGTGTCATGGTAATACCCATGGATCACATATGGGTCATGGGCCAATGTGGTAGTTTCTTATAGTATCATGGTAATACCTATGGATGACATATGAGTCATAGGTCCGTTTGGTAGTTGGTTATAGTGTCATGGTAATACCCACAGATCACATATGGGTCATAGGTCAATGTGGTAGTTGGTTATAGCGTCATGATAATATCCATGGATCATATATGGGAAATGGTTCATGTTTTAGCTGCTTATAGCATCATGGTAATACCCATGGATGACATATGGGTCATCGGTCAATATGGTACTTGGTTATAGTGTCATCGTAATACCCATGGATCACATATGGGTCATGGGTCAATGTGGTAGTTAGTTATAGTGTCATGGTAATACCCATGGATCACATATAGGACATGCATCATGTAGTAGTTTCCTATAGTGTCATGGTAATACCCATGGATCACATATGGGACATGGTTCAATTTGGTAGTTTCTTATAGTGTCATGGTAATACCCATGGATGATATATGGGTCAAGGGTCGATGTGGTAATTGGTTATAGTGTCATGGGAATACCCATGGATAACATATGGGTCATGTGTAAATGTGGTAGTTGGTTATATATAGTGTCATGGTAATACTGATGGATGACATACGGGTCATGATTTAATGTCGTAGTTGGTTATAGTGTCATGGTAATACATATGAATCACATATGGGTGATGGGTCAATGTGGCAGTTGGTTATAGTGCCATGGTAATACCCATGGATCACATATGGGACATGGGTCATGTGTTAGTTGTCTATAGTGTCATGGTAATACCCATGGATGACATATTAATCATGGGTCAATGTGGTAGTTGGTTATAGTGTCATCGTAATACCCATGGATCACATATGGGACATGGGTCATATGGTAGTTTCTTATAGTGTCATGGTAATACCCATGGATGACATATGAGTCAAGGGTCATTGTGGTAGTTGGTTATATATAGTGTCATGGTAATACCCATGGATGACATATGGGTCATGGTTCAACATGGTAGTTGATTATAGTGTCTTGGTAATACCCATGGATCATATATGGGTCATGGGTCAATGTGGTAGTTGGTTATATTGTCATGATGATACCCATGGATCATATATGGGACATGGATCGTGTGTTAGTTTCTTATAGTGTCATGGTACTACCCATGGATGACATATGGGTCATGGGTCAAAGTGGTATTTGGTTATAGTGTCATGGTAATACCCATGGGTCGCATATGGTACATGGGTCATGTGGTAGTTGCTTATAGTGTCATGGTAATATCAATGGATGACATATGGGTCTTGGGTCAATGTGATAGTTGGTTATATATAGTGGCATGGTAATTCCCATGGACGACATATGGGTCATGGGTCAATGTGGTAGTTGGTTATAGTGTCATGGTAATACCCATGGATTACACATGTGTCATGGGTCAATGTGGTAGCTGGTTATAGTGTCATGGTAATACCCATGGATCACATACGGTATATGGGTCATGTGTTAGTTGCTTATAGTGTCATGGTAATACCCATGGATGACATATGGGTTATAGGTCAATCTGCTAGTTGGTTATTGTGTCATGGTAATACCCATGGATCATATATGGGTCATGGGTCAGTATGATAATTGGTTATAGTGTCATGGTAATACCCATGGATCACATATGGGACATGGGTCATGTATTAGTTGCTTATAATGTCATGGTAATACCGATGTATGACATATGGGTCATGGGTCAATGTGGTAGTTGGTTATAGTGTCATGGTAATACCCATGGATTACACATGTGTCATGGGTCAATGTGGTAGCTGGTTATAGTGTCATGGCAATACCCATGGATCACATACGGTATATAGGTCATGTGTTAGTTGCTTACAGTGTCATGGTAATACCCATGGATGATATATGGGTTATGGGTCAATCTGGTAGTTGGTTATTGTGTCATGGTAATACCCATCGATCATATATGGGGCATGAGTCAATGTAATAGTAGGTTATAGTGTCATGGTAATACCCTTGGATCACATATGGGACATGGGTCATGTGTTAGTTGCTTTTAGTGTCATGGTAATACCCCTGGATGACATATGGCTCATGGGTCAATGTGGTAGCTGGTTATAGTGCATGGTCATACCCATGTATCACATATGGGTCATAGGTCAATGTTTCAGTTGGTTATACTGTCATGGTAATACCCATGGATCACATATGGGATATGGGGCATGTGGTAGTCGCTTATAGTGTCATGGTAATACCCATGGATCACATATGGGTCATGGGCCAATGTGGTAGTTTCTTATAGTATCATGGTAATACCTATGGATGACATATGAGTCATAGGTCCGTTTGGTAGTTGGTTATAGTGTCATGGTAATACCCACAGATCACATATGGGTCATAGGTCAATGTGGTAGTTGGTTATAGCGTCATGATAATATCCATGGATCATATATGGGAAATGGTTCATGTTTTAGCTGCTTATAGCATCATGGTAATACCCATGGATAACATATGGGTCATCGGTCAATATGGTACTTGGTTATAGTGTCATCGTAATACCCATGGATCACATATGGGTCATGGGTCAATGTGGTAGTTAGTTATAGTGTCATGGTAATACCCATGGATCACATATAGGACATGCATCATGTAGTAGTTTCCTATAGTGTCATGGTAATACCCATGAATCACATATAGCTCATGGTTCAATTTGGTAGTTTCTTATAGTGTCATGGTAATACCCATGGATGATATATGGGTCAAGGGTCGATGCGGTAATTGGTTATAGTGTCATGGGAATACCCATGGATAACATATGGGTCATGTGTAAATGTGGTAGTTGGTTATATATAGTGTCATGCTAATACTGATGGATGACATACGGGTCATGATTTAATGTCGTAGTTGGTTATAGTGTCATGGTAATACATATGAATCACATATGGGTGATGGGTCAATGTGGCAGTTGGTTATAGTGCCATGGTAATACCCATGGATCACATATGGGACATGGGTCATGTGTTAGTTGTCTATAGTGTCATGGTAATACCCATGGATGACATATTAATCATGGGTCAATGTGGTAGTTGGTTATAGTGTCATCGTAATACCCATGGATCACATATGGGACATGGGTCATATGGTAGTTTCTTATAGTGTCATGGTAATACCCATGGATGACATATGAGTCAAGGGTCATTGTGGTAGTTGGTTATATATAGTGTCATGGTAATACCCATGGATGACATATGGGTCATGGTTCAACATGGTAGTTGATTATAGTGTCTTGGTAATACCCATGGATCATATATGGGTCATGGGTCAATGTGGTAGTTGGTTATATTGTCATGATGATACCCATGGATCATATATGGGACATGGATCGTGTGTTAGTTTCTTATAGTGTCATGGTACTACCCATGGATGACATATGGGTCATGGGTCAAAGTGGTATTTGGTTATAGTGTCATGGTAATACCCATGGGTCGCATATGGTACATGGGTCATGTGGTAGTTGCTTATAGTGTCATGGTAATATCAATGGATGACATATGGGTCTTGGGTCAATGTGATAGTTGGTTATATATAGTGGCATGGTAATTCCCATGGACGACATATGGGTCATGGGTCAATGTGGTAGTTGGTTATAGTGTCATGGTAATACCCATGGATTACACATGTGTCATGGGTCAATGTGGTAGCTGGTTATAGTGTCATGGTAATACCCATGGATCACATACGGTATATGGGTCATGTGTTAGTTGCTTATAGTGTCATGGTAATACCCATGGATGACATATGGGTTATAGGTCAATCTGCTAGTTGGTTATTGTGTCATGGTAATACCCATGGATCATATATGGGTCATGGGTCAGTATGATAATTGGTTATAGTGTCATGGTAATACCCATGGATCACATATGGGACATGGGTCATGTATTAGTTGCTTATAATGTCATGGTAATACCGATGTATGACATATGGGTCATGGGTCAATGTGGTAGTTGGTTATAGTGTCATGGTAATACCCATGGATTACACATGTGTCATGGGTCAATGTGGTAGCTGGTTATAGTGTCATGGCAATACCCATGGATCACATACGGTATATGGGTCATGTGTTAGTTGCTTACAGTGTCATGGTAATACCCATGGATGATATATGGGTTATGGGTCAATCTGGTAGTTGGTTATTGTGTCATGGTAATACCCATCGATCATATATGGGGCATGAGTCAATGTAATAGTAGGTTATAGTGTCATGGTAATACCCTTGGATCACATATGGGACATGGGTCATGTGTTAGTTGCTTTTAGTGTCATGGTAATACCCTTGGATGACATATGGCTCATGGGTCAATGTGGTAGCTGGTTATAGTGCATGGTCATACCCATGTATCACATATGGGTCATAGGTCAATGTTTCAGTTGGTTATACTGTCATGGTAATACCCATGGATCACATATGGGATATGGGGCATGTGGTAGTCGCTTATAGTGTCATGGTAATACCCATGGATCACATATGGGTCATGGGCCAATGTGGTAGTTTCTTATAGTATCATGGTAATACCTATGGATGACATATGAGTCATAGGTCCGTTTGGTAGTTGGTTATAGTGTCATGGTAATACCCACAGATCACATATGGGTCATAGGTCAATGTGGTAGTTGGTTATAGCGTCATGATAATATCCATGGATCATATATGGGAAATGGTTCATGTTTTAGCTGCTTATAGCATCATGGTAATACCCATGGATGACATATGGGTCATCGGTCAATATGGTACTTGGTTATAGTGTCATCGTAATACCCATGGATCACATATGGGTCATGGGTCAATGTGGTAGTTAGTTATAGTGTCATGGTAATACCCATGGATCACATATAGGACATGCATCATGTAGTAGTTTCCTATAGTGTCATGGTAATACCCATGAATCACATATAGCTCATGGTTCAATTTGGTAGTTTCTTATAGTGTCATGGTAATACCCATGGATGATATATGGGTCAAGGGTCGATGCGGTAATTGGTTATAGTGTCATGGGAATACCCATGGATAACATATGGGTCATGTGTAAATGTGGTAGTTGGTTATATATAGTGTCATGCTAATACTGATGGATGACATACGGGTCATGATTTAATGTCGTAGTTGGTTATAGTGTCATGGTAATACATATGAATCACATATGGGTGATGGGTCAATGTGGCAGTTGGTTATAGTGCCATGGTAATACCCATGGATCACATATGGGACATGGGTCATGTGTTAGTTGTCTATAGTGTCATGGTAATACCCATGGATGACATATTAATCATGGGTCAATGTGGTAGTTGGTTATAGTGTCATCGTAATACCCATGGATCACATATGGGACATGGGTCATATGGTAGTTTCTTATAGTGTCATGGTAATACCCATGGATGACATATGAGTCAAGGGTCATTGTGGTAGTTGGTTATATATAGTGTCATGGTAATACCCATGGATGACATATGGGTCATGGTTCAACATGGTAGTTGATTATAGTGTCTTGGTAATACCCATGGATCATATATGGGTCATGGGTCAATGTGGTAGTTGGTTATATTGTCATGATGATACCCATGGATCATATATGGGACATGGATCGTGTGTTAGTTTCTTATAGTGTCATGGTACTACCCATGGATGACATATGGGTCATGGGTCAAAGTGGTATTTGGTTATAGTGTCATGGTAATACCCATGGGTCGCATATGGTACATGGGTCATGTGGTAGTTGCTTATAGTGTCATGGTAATATCAATGGATGACATATGGGTCTTGGGTCAATGTGATAGTTGGTTATATATAGTGGCATGGTAATTCCCATGGACGACATATGGGTCATGGGTCAATGTGGTAGTTGGTTATAGTGTCATGGTAATACCCATGGATTACACATGTGTCATGGGTCAATGTGGTAGCTGGTTATAGTGTCATGGTAATACCCATGGATCACATACGGTATATGGGTCATGTGTTAGTTGCTTATAGTGTCATGGTAATACCCATGGATGACATATGGGTTATAGGTCAATCTGGTAGTTGGTTATTGTGTCATGGTAATACCCATGGATCATATATGGGTCATGGGTCAGTATGATAATTGGTTATAGTGTCATGGTAATACCCATGGATCACATATGGGACATGGGTCATGTATTAGTTGCTTATAATGTCATGGTAATACCGATGTATGACATATGGGTCATTGGGCAATGTGGTAGTTGCTTATAGTGTCATGGTAATACCCATGGATGACATATGGATCATGGGTCAATGTGGTAGTTGGTTATAGTGTCATGGTAATAACCATAGATCACATATGGGTCAAAGGTCAATGTGGTAGTTGGTTATTGAAAAAGCTTTAAGGGAAAGTGAACAATTAGGTTTGGTAAAAGTGATTGAACTAAATGCTGATGATGTAAAAAAAAAGCATGTGGTGATCATGGTTGCAAAAAGAAAATCATATTTTGGGATTTACCATATTGAAAAACAAACCTCATTAGACACAATTTTTATGTTTTGCATATTGTGAAAAATGTATTTGTGAACTTTTTTTACATTGTAATGGTTGTCAAAGCGAAGACGAAGGAAAATGTAGCAGCGAGAAGAGATCTAGAACTCTATTGTAGGAAGAGAAAAGGAGTCAAATATGATCAAAGAGCATACTATGCTCTAGACAAGAATGAAAAGAAAGCCATATGTGAATTGGTGTAGAAATTGTGTTTCCCCGATGGTTATGTTTCTACTTGGGGAGTTGTGTTGATTTAACTGGGTGTAGACTGTTTGGAATGAAAAGCCACGATTGTCATGTTTTTATGCAAAGATTGATGCCAATTGCATTTCTTGAGCTGTTGCCAAAATAGGGGTGGCAAATCGGGTCATCGTGTCGTGTTTTTGTCTGATACGACACGACACGACAAGGTTTTATGTAACACGAACACGAACACGACACGACACGATGTCGTGTTTTTTTTAACTAACACGAAAACGAACCGATTAAACAACGACAAACACGACATGAAATGATAAAGATAACATAATAAAAAAATAGTTTATTTAATTAATATTTAATCATACATAACACGAAAACACGAAAAACACGACAAATAAATGTTAAATCGTGTCAATTTCATGTTGAATTTTAAACATGAACACGACACGACACGACATCGTGCTTTTTACACTTAACACGAATTTGAATTTCAGTTTCGTCCCAATTTCGTTTCGTGTCGTGTATTTTTGTCGTGTCGTGTCAATAATTGCCACCCCTATGCCAAAACATTTGTGGGAAGCATTAATAGAGTTGAGTCTTTTCTTCAAAACATTAACAACATCAACCACAACAAAAGACATGGAAAGGATTGAAGCCGAGATGATAATAATTCTATGTATAATAGAGACCATGTTTGTCCCTGGTATTTAACTCCATGGAACATTTACCAGTACAATTGCCATACAAAGCGAAGATAGCCGATCTCGTCCAATATCGTTGGATGTATCCATTTGAAAGGTCTGTATGTTACATCAAAATGTTTGTTGCTATTTTTGTAAGCTAATTTAAATCTTATTTATTATAAATACCTAAATCAGTTAATAACGATGTGAAAAATAAAGCTCGAGTGGAAGGGTCTGTTGTTAACGCCTACTTACTTCGTGAAGCATCACTATTTTGCTCTCATTATTTAGTGACCGGTGTCCCCACACGTAATACCAAGTTTCCTCAAAATGATGATAGAGTAGGACATGAGCAACCTGATGATAACAATGAAATTTTAGATATATTTTCATATCCTGGTCGTCATTATGGAAGATTCAGGAATAGAATGTTGTCTGATGAGGAATTGCATGATGCCCAAACTTATATTCTTCTTATCGAAGATAAGATCAAACATTACATCAAATACTTAACATATACTTCACTTTTAATTATAATAATCATTTGTTGTGTAATTGATCTTAATAAAATTTACATGCATGCTTTTGTTTATTACATCATAGTAACTTTCAAAATGTTATTTAAACAGTAATACAAAATATTTGAAGAAGATTTGAATGAACTTATTGGGGATATGGATGAACAGGAGCTTGCAGTTGAAGTTGAGAAGAACTTTGCAGTATGGTTTCAAAACTGTGTGGGTGTTAATTTTATATTTTTTTGTTATGGTTATAATTAACTCTAATTTAGTGTTTTACCATTAGTCATATAGGCACGTAAGATCCAGATAAAAAACAAGTATATATTTGACCTTTCCAAAATGTCATTCAGGAGAGTGAAATTATATAGTGTATACTTTGTCAATGGTTACAAGTTTCACACAGAAGCTCATGGTCTGAACAAGTCAACAATCAACAGCGGATTGTGTGTTAGTAGCTAAGGAAGTGATTATTACGGTAAGGTAGAGGAAATTTTAGAAGTCGAGTACCATGGTTACCTAATTAAAACCACGATTTTGTTTAAATGTCATTGGTATGATCCAACACCTAACATAAGAGTTAAGGTTCATAAACAATACGACTTGGTCGAGATAAACATCAAAAGAAAATACAACAAGTTCGATCCGTTTGATTTAGCCATGCAAGCCACTCAAGTGTGTTACATTCCTTACCCAAGTTTGAAAACAAACAACTCGGATTGGTGGCCTGTATTTAAAGTTAAACCTCGTGGTTGGACTGATGTACATGAAAATCATTCACCAAAAGATGTTGCTTTCCAAAAAGATAAAGTTGAATCAAATGAAATCATTATACCAACTACAGCCGATACATACAATTATGATGATCATAACATGTCAAGCAGCGGTTCAAATAATGAAAATAACATTGACGAAGAAGGTGAAATTCATGAGGACAACAATGATGGTATTCATGACAATGAGGGTAGTTATGAGTATAGTACATCGAGCAATGAAGAAGAAGAGGAGGAAGAAGATATTGACTAGATGTTTTTGTTTCTTTATATAAGGGTGGTTACATTGTCTAATTTTTAGTTTTTTGTATGCGAATTGGTAAATGTGATGTTATGTATTAGTGCCCTTCATGAGAATTAAATAAAATGAAAGTTTATCATTCTTTGGTACATTGAAATCATTTACTAAAAGAGAGCATGTGTATTTGAGATTTTTGTATGTAAAATATTTTTATTAAATATCCAGTTAAGTAATTGTTTATGTTATAATCCAGTTTCTTTATATTGAAATGGTAAAAAATTATTCAAGATAACATAAAAATAATAAAAAATGTTTATTCTTTCATGTACTATTAAAGACATATAAAATGCAATAAAACAAACCAAATATATTATCAATTCAAAAACATATCATTCAAACCATAGCTTACCAATTCCATTGATCAAAATAACAATTCCTCCATTGATCATAATAACAATAAAACCACTTGTTCGGCAGTTGTGGGTCAAGCCAACGGAAAAAAAACCATAATTTATGTATTCATCATTGTAGTTTGTGCAGCCAAGGAACCTCCTTCCAAGATTCTTTAGCGTCCATGTCGTCCACATTCCAACCAGATGTCCACATCCGCATAGCCTCACGTTACGGCTTGAAGATGACGACGTTGATTTGCCCTAATTTATCTTCTTCCGCTTGTGGGTTTGCGAATATGGGAGTTGGATTGGACGCTTTATTTATGCTGATTAGGGGTGTGTATGGGGCGGTTTGGCTCGGTTATTGGTCAAAACCGAACCATAATCATTACAATTGGTTAATGTATTTCAATAACCATTGGGTAACAGTTAATATTTGTTATGGTTAATGGTTTTTGATGGTTCATGGTTATGGTTATTGGTTAATATCGATTAACCAAAATGGTCCAAAAGATGACATAAAAATAAATATATTTCTCTATAAAACGTGAAAAACACAAGGTCTATCGTTATAAAAAGTGAATGATTGTGTATATATAATTGTATTGATAGAATATTACTTATCCTATCTAACCCTAAATAATAACCCTTTCAATTTTCAATTCTCAATATAATTACATACCATATATTTAATATTATATTATATTAAAAACAATATTAATATTATTGGTTCGGTTCGGTTTATAATGGTTTGGTTTTTAAAGAAAACCATAACCGAACCATATGTATTCGGTTAATGAAAATTAGAAACCGAACCATATCTTTTAGTAATGCTTCGGTTAAAATGGTTCAATTATATCAGTTAATTTGGTTATGGTTCGATTTTTCGGTTAATATGTTCACCCCTAATGCTAATAAATTTCATAATATGAGACTATAATTAATGTAAAATACTTTACAAAAAATTAATTCCTAGCAGAATTGGTAACAAAAGTTGCAACATATAATTGCTCAATACTAAAAATTCCACGAGTTTTATTACCGTTGCAAATTTCCATAGCTAAATATCTATGAATTTGAACTACTCCTTATCAACGTGAATATGGAATTTAATTGTGTAACAAATGTCGTCACAAATTACCTAGGCTTTTTTTCCACAGCAAAACAAGCAAAGGAAAACAAATTCCATAGCAAAATTCCCTAGCAAATACCTAGGAATGGCACTTCCATAGCAAAACAACTATGGAATTGTTTTCCATTGAAAAATTCTATTGCATATTAACCACGATAATAAATTCCATAGCAGCAGTACAACGGAAAGTGTTATCATAAAAAATTTCGTTGAAAAATTGCTACGAATGTTTTTCCCATAGAAATATCGGTAGCATAATACCAACGGATATGGAGCCGGTAGCATTTTCCATAGCAAGTCTCATGGTCGCTACCAGAAATAAATTACATAGACAATGTGGTAGCAACCTTGCTATGAAAACGACATTCCATAGCACAATCCATTGCAAATTAACAATGAAACTTAAATAACCACTTCCTGAACACAATTACATGCAACAAAACTTAAATAACCTTTCGACTAAAGGACCCAACCCTACAATGGTTAGAATCAAACGAGAGCTTCACAACAGGGCCAAATCCTTTACTCTAAGATTATTTAACCTCCAGAGCATGTAACTTAATGTATCCATTCGATAGTTAGCTGACATCAATGTGAGTCCCACAAAGCACTAAGCAAGCAGCATTCGAGCAGTGGAGCCAACTGACTCTACAACACAATAAAATTAGGCAGATCCTCATACGAACTTCTCGATCTCTCAATACCATCATCTCGAATACACCTTCGATATGACCTCACTCTCTTAATAGTGGCTAATAATCCTCACGCTGACCCGCTATGCACTGCACCCACTCATGAAACTTCCATCAACTCTGCAAAACTCGTGTATGATAATCATACATAACATTTGATCCTATAGATAGTTGAACACTCGATTCTACCCTAAGCCCTTCATTAAACAAGAACAAGAAATAAGGAAAAATCAAACATTCTTAGGCTATAGAATCTTAGTTATGTACAACTATGATGCATACACTAAGCAACTATAGTAATGATGTCAAGTTCATATAAGGAAGACCCTAGTCTATTAAGCATCATATAATCAGGCAATTCTATCATGCAATTCCTGAAGATCCCTAGCCTATCACTAGCATGTTATTCTAACATAACACAATATCAAATAACAGTGTGGTAATTTGGGGTCTACTTACTAGCTCCGGTTGATCGTACACATTGTATCCTCTTTGATTATATTGAAAATAATTTGAAAATCATTTTTAAAACCTTTTTCCTTAGTTTGATTCTGGATTCACACGAGCGTTCCTCCAATTGACTCAAACCAAGGATCTAATACCAACTTGTAACATCCCAAAAATTTCAACAAATTTAAACCTTTTAAAACAACCCATTTACTAATAAAAGTGTTTACAAAATCATTGTTTCAAAACATTATTTAAAATCAGAGTCTCTCAAGATCCAATCAGTAGTAGAACCAAGGATGTGTACAGTCACGCCTTTACCTCGCCACGGTCTTCAGAAGAACCGGAAACCGTAAACTAAAACTATAAGCCCATAACTTAGTGAGTTCCCCACAAAGTACCAACACACAAACATGCAACATATACAAATAATAGTATGTACTTGATCCATAGTTAAATGATTGTATTACCCCTTAGCCCACAATATGATTCTGGCTTTCCTATCAGGCCCACAACTCATATTTGGCTTGCTCCTGAGCCCACATCATAAGTCTATCTTGCCCTCAGGGCCCAGAGCTTATGTCTGGCTTGCTCCCTGACCTAATCAGTCATCAGACTAAAATACCCTCAAGCCCTCTATTGTAACGACCCAAAATCAGAACTAAAAATTTCTTTAAAAACATTACTAAATCATATTTATAAAAATTGTATCATAAGTCATAACATAATCTTAGAGTATTAAATTCAAAACATATTATCATTATCAGAGTCAAACATTCCCAGGTTAACTGACTACGGTGTGTGCACTGCAATCTTCCCGAGCCCCTCCTTTGAAAACTGAGTACCTGAAACCAAAACTAAAAAACCATAAGCACAAAGCTTAGTGAGCTCCCCTAATCTACCACATACCATACAATAACATATAAAGCACATACTGGGCCTTGCCCACTGCATCGGATCGAAGTCCGGGCTAACTGGGGCCTTGCCCCCTACATCGGACCAAAGTCCGAAGCTGACTGGGACCTCCGTCCCCTACATCGGACCGAAGTCCGAAGCTGACTGGGACCTCCGTCCCCTACATCGGACCGATGTCCGAAGCTAACTGGGACCTCCATCCCCTACATCAGACCGAAGTCCGAAGCTGACTGGGACCTCCGTCCCCTACATCGGAGCGAAGTCCGAAGCTGACTAGGACCTCCGCCCCCTACATCAGACCGGAGTCCGAAGCTGACTGGAATCTCCGTCCCCTACATCGGACTGAAGTCCGAAGCTGACTGAACATAGCATAAACATATCCACTAGCATGAACACACATATACTACATCAGGCCGTAGCCCGGATCAGATAACACATAAATCCTGTCTGAGCCACGAAGGCATCAAACATGCTAACTACTGCATCAGATCAAATCTGGAAACTACTACTAGCTAAACGGGCTGGCATTATGGCCTTAAACCCGTTCCTACTGGAAGGAAACTCACCTGAGACTGCTGAACTGATGCCGCTAATCCTCTTGACTGCTACCCGACCTCTGACTCCGAACTGCTGCTCCACTAGCTCCTCGAGCTACTAATGTCAATATAACACTTAGTCCAACTGACCTCCAAAGGTCAACTAGGTCAACTCTAGTCAAGGTCAAACTCCTGGTCATAGTCAACCTTTCAGGTCAACCCTACTCGCCGAGTCCACCTAATAACTCGCCGAGTTTATATGCTCAGGGCCTTTCTATTCGCGACTCGACTCGCCGAGTCAGTCCATCACTCGCCGGGTCAACTATTCCCGAGTCCTGACCTGTCCAACTCGCTGAGTCTCCATCCGACTCACTGATTCGAGTTTCAACTAGAAGGGTTTGGGGGTTTCGCGACCTGACTCGCCGAGTCCAAGAATAGACTCGCCGAGCCCAAGGCAATCATCAACCAAATCGTCGAGTTGTTCTTCCAACTCGCCGAGTTCATGCCTAACTTCATCCGACTCGACGAGCTGTTCATCCCACTCGTCGAGTTCCTCCTCATCTTCAAGCTACTCGCCGAGTCCACTCGAAGGACTCGCCGAGTCTATTCAGTCCTTAATCCATGCAGTGGCTTTTCGAGCCAAACAGGGCTTCCAACTCATAGATCCATACTTCTAAGGCCTATCCCCCACGTAAAGTGGCAAACTTTACGTGTAGATCAAGAGATCTAGGCTTAAAACAATCCAAACTAGGGTTTAAGACAAAGAGGCTTCACTATCAACCCAAGAACAGATGCTTTATGACTTTCTGGGCCAAGATACACTCAGATCTGAAGTAGCAACTTCAGATCTAGGCTTCTAACTCGAAATAGTTCTTAAGCATGGCATAAAATCCCCAAATCACATAGCCAAGGTTGATCTATTAAACAAAAGAGGGAAGGTAACGATTTATTACCTTTAAATGCTCAGAAATGTTCCACCGACTCTGGATCCAAGGCCCCCTTCTTGCTCCACAAAGACTAACTTCTCTCTCAAGCTCCAAACGCTTCACTAAGGGTAGATCTTGCTCCAAAACGATTATGGCGGCTAGGGTTTAGTGATATGTGCTAGAGAGGCAGTAAAGGAACCCTAGGGGAGAGAATGAGACGTTTAAATAAGCTCCAAGTCCCGGATTTAGGGTTTTCCTTGCTCAGACCAGACTCGCCGAGTCACCTTGGCCGACTCGCCGAGTCGGTCGCTTATACCTCAACCCGGATCCCGCTCGGACTCGCCGAGTCCCTCCATGGACTCGCCGAGTCTCCCCTTAAAATTGGGGTTTTCTTTCTTTTCTTGGCTTTAAAAACTTTTGGTGTTACAACTCTCCCCCACTTAAACTAAACTTCGTCCTCGAAGTTTGCTATGACCAACTGTCCTGCAAACTGCCTCCAACTCTCTGCCTGGGAAATCTAACACCCCCTTTTGTCCATCACTCCAGCCACTTATAGTGCTGGTCACTACTGTTGGTAGATACTGGATCCTTCTCCTTTCCATAATTTTCTTAACGTTACATCCTCCGACTGAGAATTCTGTTACCCCTCATCCGCCTACCGGATGCACTGAGACCTCCCCGGTCCAACTATTCTGTCAATATCTGAGTTACCGGACTCCTACCGGTCACTACACTCCATCGCAATCTTCTAGTCGCTCCCAGCGACTCCGCAAGATTCTTCAACTATTTATAATTGTTTTATCCACTCTGCTACTCATATTGGAACTATCTGAAATGCTGAGCTGCCTGCAATACTGAACTGCTTGGAACACTAAACTACCCGAAACATTGAACTGGCTGAGACGCTGAACTGGCTGAAACACTGAACTGACTGAAACATTGAACTGACTGAATCACTGAACTGGTTGAATGGCTGCTTCCCACAACTTCTAAACGAAATCTTCCTCTAGAACTAGCTTCCACCAGTCATCCTGACACTGCAACTTTAACAATCTCCCGATCCACCGATCAGGTCCTTACGTCACATCTTGACATCATCAATTCCACGACTAACAGTATGATGGCTCCCAGACTGACGGTAGCCCTTAACATACCCGAACCCCAACGGTCCACTACTATTCTGATCTCATAACTGAAATACTTGGAAATCCGAAATCTAACCCGTGGATTCCCATATCCTCACTACTGCACCCAAACTGGTGGGTACTACTGCTTCCCCCGCGTCCAACAACGTGCTCATGCTGCCTACCAACCTGATAAAGGCTGCGGTTACGCTCGCGGACTTACAACTCTCTAATACGATCTAGCTGCTAGTGAATGCTACGGATACCCCCGCAGACTTACAACACCACTACTACTACCTGACTGCTAGTGAATGCTACGGCTACCCCCGCAGACTTACAACACTACTACTACTACTATCTGAATGCTAGTGAATGCTACGGCTACCCCCGCAGACTTACAACACTACTACTACTATCTGACTGCTAGTGAATGCTACGGCTACCCCCGCAGACTTACAACACTACTACTACTATCTGACTGCTAGTGAATGCTACGGCTACGCCCGCAGACTTACAACACTACTACTACTATCTGACTGCTAGTGAATGCTACGGCTACCCCCGCAGACTTACAACACTACTACTACTACTACTATCTGAATGCTAGTGAATGCTACGGCTACCCCCGCAGACTTACAACACTACTACTATTATCTGACTGCTAGTGAATGCTACAGCTACCCCCGCAGACTTACAACACTACTACTACTATCTGACTGCTAGTGAATGCTACGGCTACGCTCGCAGACTTACAACACTACTACTACTATCTGACTGCTAGTGAATGCTACGGCTACCCCCGCAGACTTACAACACTACTACTACTACTACTATCTGACTGCTAGTGAATGCTACGGCTACCCCCGCAGGCTTACAACACTACTACTACTACTATCTGACTGCTAGTGAATGCTACAGCTACGCCCGCAGACTTACAACACTACTACTACTATCTGACTACTAGTGAATGCTACGGCTACCCCCGCAGACTTACAACACTACTACTACTATCCCGAGGACATCTTGACTATCCCTAGTCTCGCTAGTGATTCCTCATCCTGATTTCTCAAAATCAGCCCTCAGTCTTTGAATACTGCATCATCCTCGACATCTTATATCCTTAATATACTTAGTGCTTCGTCGAGGAACTCTTCGGATGGTTCCCAAACCAACCGTCTACTAATCCGGATACAAGAAGCTATTATTGGGAAGTTTCCAAACTACCAACTCCTGAATCTACACAATCCTGCATGCTGACTCTATCACTGGCTACTAATACGAAAACATCTCTTGCTAACCGTTCTCAGGATCCTCATTCCGATTCACTTGAGCCCCTACAGGTGGTCCTCCAATCCTGGATTCTCAACCAGCTTCTAACCATCTCGATTACTATATCCGAAGTAACCTGATCTAGAGGAGACGACCTCCAATTCACCATTCTAATTCCAAGGTATGCAGATGGCATAAAACTCAACCACAAGCAGGTAATACAATACCCCAACACTTAAGCTTATTGATAACAATGCAGCAACATAACAATAACATCACAAATGATAGATGACAAAAAAGCAAAAGATACATACCTCCATCACTCAGTGCTGCTCGAATCCCTGCTGAAATCTACCGGAAAACTCGGCTCCGAGCTGTAGGCGCCCTTTCCCGGCCGTGATGTCCGTTGGTGGCTCTCGAAGTCCCAGGGGCAGGAGCTGACATCTGCCCTACTGTATACAAACTCGGACAGTAGGCTTTCTTGTGGCCCCTCTGGCTGCAATGGAAACATAACGGATCAAGTCCCTGGGCAATGGTAACAACACAGTCTCTGCTAAAATGACCGATCTGGCCGCACTTGAAACATCCAGCATCGCCACCACTTCTACGCCTGCACACACCCATGTGCGTCCTTCCGCACTTCACGCATCGACTGCGGCTCTGATAGTTCCTCGTCCTCAAATCCGAACCCTTGAGCCTCTTACCCGAACCTGTGGCTACCTGAGTCTCATCCGTTTTCCTCTTCCTTTCCGACTCCCTGCCTGCTGACTGAACAACAGCTGTCTGATCCTGGAGCCTCTCGATCAATCTATCAATGATCCTCACGACCACATCGGGCAGATTCTCGCGAATGGCTCGCAAAACTTCCTCAACTATCCAATCATGTAGAGGTCTCTCTTGGAGACAGGATGCCCTACTCACTCCTGTCCCCTGATGGCAAAAACTAGAAATGGGATCTCCCTCCCTGATGGATCCCCGAACTCCATAAGAATCGGGATCTAGACGAGCCCCAATCTGTCCTGAAACTATCCCGGCCTTAAAGGCCTCAAGATGACTGTCTATGAGCTCCACAATGGCCTCTCTAACCGGACCGAAAATCACTGGAGTCTGATCAATGATGTTGTGCATGATCTCTGCGGAAATGAAATCCCTCATCTGATCATCAAGCTGTCCGGCTCCAAAGCCCGAGCCAGATCCCTCCTCGACGCCTGAACTGCTAACTGGTAGCTCGCGCAATGTCACCATACTGAAAATATAACAATTCCTGATCAACTACACACTACTACTGCGGAATCTCTCACACAATCTACTAGTTCCCTGGTTTTTGTCTTGGCCCCTCTTGAATCGAGTACGGATCCTCTGCTTTCAGTAGTACGGGCCCATACTACCTTCCACATCTATCCGTACTTTCCTCAAGAGTTACCTCAACTCCACCAAGTCCCCTTTACTCTTCTACTGATCTCTGCTACTCTCATCCTAGGCTTGCCCTAGGGAATCTCTGACTTTACCCAAACAGTCCTCAGCTGCTGAAGGCCTCCTTGTAATGCTAATTAGCCACCACCTGAATACCATCACATATGACGAGGCTCAGATAATCCTTCAAGTAAAAGACTCGTCCCTACAACTAGGGTTGTTCGTTTGGATGGATCGGTTTGATCCGATCCAATTAGGTGAATCCAAATTGATTTCGGTTTTTCAAACATGGATCTGAATAGTCCAAACTAAATTTAAATCTGATCCGATCCAATTACAATTCGGTTGGATCGGTTTTTATAATTCGGTTTTCAAAAACCGAAACATTTTAAAACGACATATAAGTATAATATTACCCAACTTTACACAAGAAAAAAAACAAATTATTTAGTTGCAATTTGAAAATTATAAACAACTAATAAGAAGATATATTATAGTTAAATATTTTATAGATAGAAAACTTTTGAGAGTAAATGCATATTAACGTTTTTTTTATCGGGTGAAACGTTTTGAACCTATTTGAAAAAATAAATTACAAAATTAATAAATAACTATAGATATATATTATAAATAGATAAATAATAAATGTTTATTCGGTTTTTTTTGGACTATTCGGTTTTTATTTTATAAACCAAAACCAATCCGAAATCCAAAATAATAATTCGGTTTTGTTGAAAACCAATCTAAAAATCCGAATATCCGAACCAAATAGTCCAATCCAAATTGTCCAATTGGATAATTCGGTTTTATCCAAATACTGAACAACCCTACCTACAACGGTTGGACTCAAACAAGAGCTGCGCAATAGGGTCAAATCCAACACTCTGAGATTATTCAACCCTGATCACATGTGGTGTGACGTATTCACCTAATGGCTAACTCCCATCACTCAGAGTCCCACAAAGCACAAAGCAAGCAGCATTCAGATAAAGGAAACATACTCAGGCAAAACTATTCTCATAACAAGAAACTGTACTAGCATACAATGCTAAGCTCATACTATCAGGCATAACCTACACAGGCTATCCTACTACTGTCTACTCATTACTAGCATGAAATTCTTATCAAGCTGAAACACATAAAGCAGGCACATAAGGCATCATCCTAGATCCTTAGTCCTATTCTAGCATGCTTAGGCACATAAGGCATCATCCTAGATCCTTAGTCCTATTCTAGCATGTTGTTCTGCTGAATCTGAATCTGAAACTGAAACTGAAACTGAAGATCATAACATAACTTGTATGGGTAAATTGGGAGTACTTACTTGAGCTCGGCTGATTGCATGCACCACACCCTTTTCTCTTTTCAAAACTCTTTTGCTTTTTCTAAAACTCTTTTCTTTATACTTTTTCTAAAATTGTTTTCTTTTCCCAAAATCCTTTTATAACCATGGTTTTTCTTTTGAAATCTCTATACCACTTCCTTAGTTTGAGTTCAGACACACTCAGGAGCGCACCCGAATCCCTCAAACCAAGGCTCTGATACCAACTTGTAACGACCCAAAATCAGAACTAAAATTTTCTTTAAAAACATTACTAAATCATATTTATAAAAACTGTATCATAAGTCATAACATAATCTTCGAGTATTAAATTCAAAACATCTTATCATTATCAGAGTCAAACATTCCCAGGTTAACTGACTATGGTGTGTGCACTGCAATCTTCCCGAGCCCCTCCTTTGAAAACTGAGTACCTGAAACCAAAACTGAAAAACCGTAAGCACGAAGCTTAGTGAGCTCCCCAATCTACCACATACCATACAATAACATATAAAGCACATACTGGGCCTTGCCCACTGCATCGGACCGAAGTCCGGGCTAACTGGGGCCTTGCCCCCTACATCGGACCGAAGTCCGAAGCTGACTGGGACCTCCGTCCCCTACATCGGACCGAAGTCCGAAGCTGACTGGGACCTCCGTCCCCTACATCGGACTGAACATAGCATAAACATATCCACTAGCATGAACACACATATACTACATCAGGCCGTAGCCCGGATCAGATAACACATAAATCCTATCTGAGCCACGAAGGCATCAAACATGCTAACTACTGCATCAGATCAAATTTGGAAACTACTACTAGCTAAACGGGCCGGCATTATGGCCTTAAACCCGTTCCTACTGGAAGGAAACTCACCTGAGACTGCTGAACTGATGTCGCTAATCCTCTTGACTGCTACCCGACCTCTGACTCCGAACTGCTGCTCCACTAGCTCCTCGAGCTACCAATGTCAATATAACACTTAGTCCAACTGACCTCCAAAGGTCAACTAGGTCAACTCTAGTCAAGGTCAAACTCCTGGTCAAAGTCAACCTTTCAGGTCAACCCTACTCGCCGAGTTTATATGCTCAGGGTCTTTCTATTCGCGACTCGACTCGCCGAGTCAGTCCATGACTCGCCAGGTCAACTATTCCTGAGTCCTGACCTGTCCAACTCGCTGAGTCTCCATCCGACTCACTGATTCGAGTTTCAACTCCAAAGGTTTGGGGGTTTCGCGACCTGACTCGCCGAGTCCAAGAATAGACTCGCCGAGCCCAAGGCAATCATCAACCAACTCGTCGAGTTGTTCTTCCAACTCGCTGAGTTCATGCCTAACTTCATCCGACCCGACGAGCTGTTCATCCCACTCGTCGAGTTCCTCCTCATCTTCAAGCTACTCGCCGAGTCCACTCGAAGGACTCGCCGAGTCTATTCAGTCCTTAATCCATGCAGTGGCTTTTCGAGCCAAACAGGGCTTCCAACTCATAGATCCATACTTCTAAGGCCTATCCCCCACGTAAAGTGGCAAACTTTACGTGTAGATCAAGAGATCTAGGCTTAAAACAATCCAAACTAGGGTTTAAGACAAAGAGGCTTCACTATCAACCCAAGAACAGATGCTTTATGACTTTCTGGGCCAAGATACACTCAGATCTGAAGTAGCAACTTCAGATCTAGGCTTCTAACTCGAAATAGTTCTTAAGCATGGCATAAAATCCCCAAATCACATAGCCAAGGTTGATCTATTAAACAAAAGAGGGAAGGTAACGATTTATTACCTTTAAATGCTCAGAAATGTTCCACCGACTCTGGATCCAAGGCCCCCTTCTTGCTCCACAAAGACTAACTTCTCTCTCAAGCTCCAAACGCTTCACTAAGGGTAGATCTTGCTCCAAAACGATTATGGCGGCTAGGGTTTAGTGATATGTGCTAGAGAGGCAGTAAAGGAACCCTAGGGGAGAGAATGAGACGTTTAAATAAGCTCCAAGTCCCGGATTTAGGGTTTTCCTTGCTCAGACCAGACTCGCCGAGTCACCTTGGCCGACTCGCCGAGTCGGTCGCTTATACCTCAACCCGGATCCCGCTCGGACTCGCCGAGTCCCTCCATGGACTCGCCGAGTCTCCCCTTAAAATTGGGGTTTTCTTTCTTTTCTTGGCTTTAAAAACTTTTGGTGTTACAACTCTCCCCCACTTAAACTAAACTTCGTCCTCGAAGTTTGCTATGACCAACTGTCCTGCAAACTGCCTCCAACTCTCTGCCTGGGAAATCTAACACCCCCTTTTGTCCATCACTCCAGCCACTTATAGTGCTGGTCACTACTGTTGGTAGATACTGGATCCTTCTCCTTTCCATAATTTTCTTAACGTTACATCCTCCGACTGAGAATTCTGTTACCCCTCATCCGCCTACCGGATGCACTGAGACCTCCCCGGTCCAACTATTCTGTCAATATCTGAGTTACCGGACTCCTACCGGTCACTACACTCCATCGCAATCTTCTAGTCGCTCCCAGCGACTCCGCAAGATTCTTCAACTATTTATAATTGTTTTATCCACTCTGCTACTCATATTGGAACTATCTGAAATGCTGAGCTGCCTGCAATACTGAACTGCTTGGAACACTAAACTACCCGAAACATTGAACTGGCTGAGACGCTGAACTGGCTGAAACACTGAACTGACTGAAACATTGAACTGACTGAATCAC
The DNA here is from genome assembly GCF_002870075.4 of Lactuca sativa. NCBI lineage: Eukaryota > Viridiplantae > Streptophyta > Magnoliopsida > Asterales > Asteraceae > Lactuca > Lactuca sativa. Next base: position 135,536,204 of record NC_056630.2, on the reverse strand, counting down.
TGAACTGGTTGAATGGCTGCTTCCCACAACTTCTAAACGAAATCTTCCTCTAGAACTAGCTTCCACCAGTCATCCTGACACTGCAACTTTAACAATCTCCCGATCCACCGATCAGGTCCTTACGTCACATCTTGACATCATCAATTCCACGACTAACAGTATGATGGCTCCCAGACTGACGGTAGCCCTTAACATACCCGAACCCCAACGGTCCACTACTATTCTGATCTCATAACTGAAATACTTGGAAATCCGAAATCTAACCCGTGGATTCCCATATCCTCACTACTGCACCCAAACTGGTGGGTACTACTGCTTCCCCCGCGTCCAACAACGTGCTCATGCTGCCTACCAACCTGATAAAGGCTGCGGTTACGCTCGCGGACTTACAACTCTCTAATACGATCTAGCTGCTAGTGAATGCTACGGATACCCCCGCAGACTTACAACACCACTACTACTACCTGACTGCTAGTGAATGCTACGGCTACCCCCGCAGACTTACAACACTACTACTACTACTATCTGAATGCTAGTGAATGCTACGGCTACCCCCGCAGACTTACAACACTACTACTACTATCTGACTGCTAGTGAATGCTACGGCTACCCCCGCAGACTTACAACACTACTACTACTATCTGACTGCTAGTGAATGCTACGGCTACGCCCGCAGACTTACAACACTACTACTACTATCTGACTGCTAGTGAATGCTACGGCTACCCCCGCAGACTTACAACACTACTACTACTACTACTATCTGAATGCTAGTGAATGCTAAGGCTACCCCCGCAGACTTACAACACTACTACTATTATCTGACTGCTAGTGAATGCTACGGCTACCCCCGCAGACTTACAACACTACTACTACTATCTGACTGCTAGTGAATGCTACGGCAACGCCCGCAGACTTACAACACTACTACTACTATCTGACTGCTAGTGAATGCTACGGCTACCCCCGCAGACTGACAACACTACTACTACTACTATCTGACTGCTAGTGAATGCTACGGCTACCCCCACAGGCTTACAACACTACTACTACTACTACTATCTGACTGCTAGTGAAGGCTACAGCTACGCCCGCAGACTTACAACACTACTACTACTATCTGACTGCTAGTGAATGCTACGGCTACCCCCGCAGACTTACAACACTACTACTACTATCCCGAGGACATCTTGACTATCCCTAGTCTCGCTAGTGATTCCTCATCCTGATTTCTCAAAATTAGCCCTCAGTCTTTGAATACTGCATCATCCTCGACATCTTATATCCTTAATATACTTAGTGCTTCGTCGAGGAACTCTTCGGCTTGGTTCCCAAACCAACCGTCTACTAATCCGGATACAAGATGCTATTGTTGGGAAGTTTCCAAACTCCCAACTCCTGAATCTACACAATCCTGCATGCTGACTGTATCAATGGCTACTAATACGAAAACATCTCTTGCTAACCGTTCTCAGGATCCTCATTCCGATTCACTTGAGCCCCTACAGGTGGTCCTCCAATCCTGGATTCTCAACCAGCTTCTAACCATCTCGATTACATGAACTAACTGTTGGGAAGGTCCTCGAACTCCCAATTCTGAACTTCTCGATCCATCGATCACTGTGCTACTATCATTTCCTCTCAGAGGCCGTGCACTCATTCTGAGTCTACGTGGCTCTTATCCTTGTATACTCGGAGGGTTCTCCCCTACTTGGATTCGGCTAGATCCTTACTTCTCATTGCTCGAAAGGGTTTCCAACCTTCCTTCCATTAAAAGGGCGATATGCTGTCCGCCGACGTTTACCCTTGCCAGCGCTCCAACTAACTCTTACTAGATCCGCACCCTTCTTGCTATCTGACTGAGCACCCTTCGACCCTTAACTGTATTTGCTTTAGGGACTACATCCCGAGAATCTGCGTTTGGGGTGCACATCCCCAACCCACTTCCTTACTGACCGCTAGCTACTCCACTAAAAACTCTGGGTTATCACTACTGAAAATATAACTGATCATTACCTGACTAACGCCTTCCGCAAATAGTAAGGCACTACTGCATCTTACACATACATGCTATAGTTACTATATCCGAAGTAACCTGATCTAGAGGAGACGACCTCCAATTCACCATTCTAATTCCAAGGTATGCAGATGGCATAAAACTCAACCACAAGCAGGTAATACAATACCCCAACACTTAAGCTTATTGATAACAATGCAGCAACATAACAATAACATCACAAATGATAGATGACAAAAAAGCAAAAGATACATACCTCCATCACTCAGTGCTACTCGAATCCCTGCTGAAATCTACCGGAAAACTCGGCTCCGAGCCGTAGGCGCCCTTTCCCGGCCGTGATGTCCGTTGGTGGCTCTCGAAGTCCCAGGGGCAGGAGCTGACATTTGCCCTACTGTATACAAACTCGGACAGTAGGCTTTCTTGTGGCCCCTCTGGCTGCAATGGAAACATAACGGATCAAGTCCCTGGGCGATGGTAACAACACAGTCTCTGCTAAAATGACCGATCTGGCCGCACTTGAAACATCCAGCATCGCCACCACTTCTACGCCTGCACACACCCATGTGCGTCCTTCCGCACTTCACGCATCGACTGCGGCTCTGATAGTTCCTCGTCCTCAAATCTGAACCCTTGAGCCTCTTACCCGAACCTGTGGCTACCTGAGTCTCATCCGTTTTCCTCTTCCTTTCCGACTCCCTGCCTGCTGACTGAACAACAACTGTCTGATCCTGGAGCCTCTCGATCAATCTATCAGTGATCCTCACGACCACATCGGGCAGATTCTCGCGAATGGCTCGCAAAACTTCCTCAACTATCCAATCATGTAGAGGTCTCTCTTGGAGACAGGATGCCCTACTCACTCCTGTCCCCTGATGGCAAAAACTAGAAATGGGATCTCCCTCCCTGATGGATCCCCGAACTCCATAAGAATCGGGATCTAGACGAGCCCCAGTCTGTCCTGAAACTATCCCGGCCTTAAAGGCCTCAAGATGACTGTCTATGAGCTCCACAATGGCCTCTCTAACCGGACCGAAAATCACTGGAGTCTGATCAATGATGTTGTGCATGATCTCTGCGGAAATGAAATCCCTCATCTGATCATCAAGCTGTCCGGCTCCAAAGCCCGAGCCAGATCCCTCCTCGACGCCTGAACTGCTAACTGGTAGCTCGCGCAATGTCACCATACTGAAAATATAACAATTCCTGATCAACTACACACTACTACTGCGGAATCTCTCACACAATCTACTAGTTCCCTGGTTTTTGTCTTGGCCCCTCTTGAATCGAGTACGGATCCTCTGCTTTCAGTAGTACGGGCCCATACTACCTTCCACATCTATCCGTACTTTCCTCAAGAGTTACCTCAACTCCACCAAGTCCCCTTTACTCTTCTACTGATCTCTGCTACTCTCATCCTAGGCTTGCCCTAGGGAATCTCTGACTTTACCCAAACAGTCCTCAGCTGCTGAAGGCCTCCTTGTAATGCCAATTAGCCACCGCCTGAATACCATCACATATGACGAGGCTCAGATAATCCTTCAAGTAAAAGACTCGTCCCTACAACTAGGGTTGTTCGTTTGGATGGATCGGTTTGATCCGATCCAATTAGGTGAATCCAAATTGATTTCGGTTTTTCAAACATGGATCTGAATAGTCCAAACTAAATTTTAAATCCGATCCGATCCAATTACAATTCGGTTGGATCGGTTTTTATAATTCGGTTTTCAAAAACCGAAACATTTTAAAACGACATATAAGTATAATATTACCCAACTTTACAAAAGAAAAAAAAAACAAATTATTTAGTTGCGATTTGAAAATTATAAACAACTAATAAGAAGATATATTATAGTTAAATATTTTATAGATAGAAAACTTTTGAGAGTAAATGCATATTAACGTTTTTTTTATCGGGTGAAACGTTTTGAACCTATTTGAAAAAATAAATTACAAAATTAATAAATAACTATAGATATATATTATAAATAGATAAATAATAAATGTTTATTCGATTTTTTTGGACTATTCGGTTTTTATTTTATAAACCAAAACCAATCCGAAATCCAAAATAATAATTCGGTTTTGTTGAAAACCAATCCAAAAATCCGAATATCCGAACCAAATAGTCCAATCCAAATTGTCCAATTGGATAATTCGGTTTTATCCAAATACTGAACAGCCCTACCTACAACGGTTGGACTCAAACAAGAGCTGCGCAATAGGGTCAAATCCAGCACTCTGAGATTATTCAACCCTGATCACATGTGGTGTGACGTATTCACCTAATGGCTAACTCCCATCACTCAGAGTCCCACAAAGCACAAAGCAAGCAGCATTCGGATAAAGGAAACATACTCAGGCAAAACTATTCTCATAACAAGAAACTGTACTAGCATACAATGCTAAGCTCATACTATCAGGCATAACCTACACAGGCTATCCTACTACTGTCTACTCATTACTAGCATGAAATTCTTATCAAGCTGAAACACATAAAGCAGGCACATAAGGCATCATCCTAGATCCTTAGTCCTATTCTAGCATGCTTAGGCACATAAGGCATCATCCTAGATCCTTAGTCCTATTCTAGCATGTTGTTCTGCTGAATTTGAAACTGAAACTGAAACTGAAACTGAAACTGAAGATCATAACATAAATTGTATGGGTAAATTGGGAGTACTTACTTGAGCTCGGCTGATTGCATGCACCACACCCTTTTCTCTTTTCAAAACTCTTTATCTTTTTCTAAAACTCTTTTCTTTATACTTTTTCTAAAATTGTTTTCTTTTCCCAAAATCCTTTTGTCACCATGGTTTTTCTTTTGAAATCTCTATACCACTTCCTTAGTTTGAGTTCAAACACACTCAGGAGCGCACCCGAATCCCTCAAACCAAGGCTCTGATACCAACTTGTAACGACCCAAAATCAGAACTAAAAATTTCTTTAAAAACATTACTAAATCATATTTATAAAAACTGTATCATAAGTCATAACATAATCTTCGAGTATTAAATTCAAAACATCTTATCATTATCAGAGTCAAACATTCCCAGGTTAACTGACTATGGTGTGTGCACTGCAATCTTCCCGAGCCCCTCCTTTGAAAACTGAGTACCTGAAACCAAAACTGAAAAACCGTAAGCACGAAGCTTAGTGAGCTCCCCAATCTACCACATACCATACAATAACATATAAAGCACATACTGGGCCTTGCCCACTGCATCGGACCGAAGTCCTGGCTAACTGGGGCCTTGCCCCCTACATCGGACCGAAGTCCGAAGCTGACTGGGACCTCCGTGTTGGGTTTTGAGCATTCTAACACTTCCTAAGTGTACATGCAACCCTAAATACCTTGGATCTATGTTTTCTCTATTATACATGTAAATAAGAACATCCAAGGTATTATCCTAATCTAGCATACAAAAACTATGAATGTAACAAGATAGAATACATACCTCTTGATGTAGCTTGATGTCTTCAAGCTTTAAGAGCTTAGCCCCAATAGTGTGGAAGCCTCAAGTGGAATCACAAATCACCAAGACACCTTGGAATACTTTAGAGAATATGATTACTTGGTTCTCTCTAGTGAAATTGGCTAGCCCTTCTTTAGTGTATTCACACTAGTGCCAATTTCACCAACCAAAGACATCTTTATATAGTATGGAGGATTAGGGTTAAACCCTAATACCTATGACCTTTCATTTCCTAGGATCCATGGGTTAAACACTCCATGGACTATCCATGAAAGCTTAGCCCAACCTAAATGAACTTGGCCCATTCCATATATATAAGAGTCCATATTTAATTAGTTCCTTTTGATCACTTAATTAATTATAAATTAATTCTTGATCAATACTAATTAAATAATATGATTCCATATTAATATATTAGAACTTATAATATATTAATATTAATCATAAACATACTATTCTCAAAAGATTATCCATATAAATTGTGTCGGTGAAGTGCAACCCAAATGGACCATGCCGGGTCGGGTCAAGTACATACCAAATATAGTTATGGACTTAGACATTAATCCAACAGTCTCCCACTTGGATAAGTCTAAAACTATTATTGCGTATGACTTCAAACCTAACTGGCAATCGTAGCTCTTAAAGCTGCTGTCGAACTCTGATCTTGTCAACGAACTTGTCCATTAGATAAGGGATCATATATTCCTCCATTCTAGATATCATATAGACTGAGACATGGATTATAATCATTCTCTCTGTCCATTTGTTGTTTCCCGATTTCCAATTTATGACGACTGACTAATTGAACGAATCAAATCAGTCCTGGCCCGGCCGAGCACTTCCATTTGTCATCATCAAATCATCGAGGGGCCCACAGATATCGCTTTTATCCCGAAGGTAAAAGGAATGGATAAACTTCGACTCATATGGCTTGTTCTACTACTTGTTGAATCATACACAAAGGCACGTTTTATAGCACCGAGTTACCAAATGCGTTTTCGTGCAATCAATGTACAACCAACTCATAGTAACAACTCATATCTCTAGGTTTGAAGAATATAAGATATTATCGTCTCATGATCACTCGTGATAAAATCCATGAAGTGATTCCAATGAGCGCGGGTTGAATCCAATACTCAGAACTTATGAGCACTCATGAGTGTTGTAGCCCTTTGTCCAACACCTTAGACCTCTACAAGCCAACCCATGACAGTCTTAATTCATATCTACTTCCAACATATGACCGACTGTGGATGGTTTGAATAACTTAGTCATTCCGGAAGAATAACCTAGTTTATTCGGGAAGTCAAAACATGCAAAGTGAAACACAATAATAATTGAATCCAATATGGTATCAAATCTTTGAACATAAATAAAACACCTTTTATTTATCACCATATGATTACACATTATTCATTGTATACTGTTTCAGCTATCAACTTTATTCTTAAATTTAAAACAATAGTTGTCCCATGCTCCAAGCATGTACACTATGTTTTCTTAAACACTAGTCATGCCACACACCAAGTATGCATACTATGTTTGTCTATGATCCTTACTTTGTGAACTAGATCAATTGAACATAACTTCAATGATTCTCTTTTCACACTCCCAAATCCTTACCGCAAATGCAAGAATTCCAAATTCATGCCATTTACTGAAATCTGTTAAATTCTAAACTTATATGCATTGATCCTCTCGTAATGATTATGCACAAAGTCATAAAGACTTGGCAACAATCATTACAGAGTATTCCAAAGGAGATCAACTCCTTGGAAATATCCTTCTTGCATTAAGTTTCCTTAATCTTACACAGATTGAAAATTCTAACTTTGAAACATTTCCAGATTCCATTTTGACTATCACTTCTGAACAAGAGTTGCCTCCTTACAGATTATGTCAATATGGTCCTTCCAGAATTATCACTATACTTCCAATTGTCCCTGAGTAACCAATCTTTGGTAAACCTTAGATTGTCCTCGACAATTGTTTAATCCTTTTAGTCATATCCAGTTCTAAACCTTTTCCCTTCTTAATGCCCCAGGCATTTGGAAAATTTTAGAACGGATGAATATAGCACATGTAATCGATCCTATATCCGAAGCATATGGGACACGATTCATGATGTCTTACATAAAGACTAAACCAGTCTTTTGCTATAATATTTCCATTTCAATTTGCCAAGTTCTCATAATTCAGATTATGAAAAGGGATGCCGTAATCATAATTGAATTTTAGAACGCAAATAATGGACCCATATACAGAATTTCCTTATGTTGAGCCATTCCAACATGAAATTCATATATATCCTTGACTAAATGAGTAAAACCTCACGATCTAAGCTTATAGATTTGAGATGAAGCATAATTTCCTCTCCCTTAATTATAGCAAAACAACTTTTTCCCAATTGAAACTTTTGTTTTCTATAATTAACATTGCTGACTTGCAATACTTATCATAATTATCATGCTCCCACTAACATGATGATTATTAGCATAACATTTATGCTCCCACTAGCTTTGACATGTACTCAGAAATCAGCTGGACAGTCTGAAATTTAGATTCATACACCCTTTCCGTAGATAGCTCACCTGTGTGTCTAAGCAATTTCAAGAACCATGAAAAGGGATACCGTAATCATGGTCTCAATTGCTTAGGCATTTGCCATTTCTCACAAGTCCATGTTAGTGTGCCGGTTAACCACACGCGCTCCACTAACGACTTTTGAAAATGCAAATAACACAATTGATATCTTCGTAAAATCTACTTAGTGAAAGCGTTTCCTCACCATCATTTTCATGAATCGGAGAGAAACCTTATGACACTTAGATTTATATGGTGTATGAGTTCCTACCCATATGAATTTGTCAAACCATAATCACAAGACAAAGATAATGACAAATCCAAAACCATATGGATTGAACTCAATCTTAACTTCTTGCCACCTGGCAGCTCAAGGGCCTGCCATTGCTTCCAAGTTGTTATGCAACAAACTGAGAACTCTAAGAACTCATATGCAAAGCCAACTTTAACTGGAATGGGCACAGATATGTCAACACGATAGGTTATAAACCTCAAGTCGTGTGCTAGTGAAGAACTTCAGGTTTTATTCTTGATTATTTCTTGAGACTTTCAAGACTTTTAAGACTCCCACTGTCCTCTTGACATATAAGACTCCCTTGTCAAACATCCAAGAGATAGTGCGGATTCTAATCAAGAAAAACACTTTACCCAATTGGCCTAAGTTGGTCTTTGTTTTATCCAAAACATCACAACTTACCAATTTCAAATGTACAAGAGTAGAAAATTTTTACTCTTACATTTGACAAGTGTTTTAAACCTTCTTTAAGACATGTCACTCAAATGACAATCTTGGAGTATGACTCTAAGACTTGTATTGGAACGAAGTATGACTCATCTTCTTGATTTAACCATTTCAACAATTCAAGTTCCTCTTCTTAGTCATAAGAATGCACTAAGATTTCCTTAGAGAACTAATTTTGATATGGTTTCTTAATCATTAAGATGATCACAAAAACTGATACTAAAGTACTCTCCCATCTTTTCAGATTTGAGAAACTTTTATCCTTCTGCCTAATTTGATTCTTCTTAATCGCTCTGCCTTACATTGGAACCTTTTCCAATGTCTCAGAGTTACACTTAAGCATGTAAGTATAATCATATTTACTGAGCTTTAGTAAACTATGACGAATAATCTTATCGATCTTTTGTGGTGGACTTAATCAGTGCACAAGACTGTGTACTCGATCCTTTAGTCCTTCACTTGACTCACACATCCATGTGAACCAGTAATTAGTCTTAATTTTTCCAAAACTTGAAAGTTCTCATTCATCATGCTATATAACTTGCATGATTCCAAGTCCCGGTCCAAAAGAAACTTGGGTGATGAGAATCTTTCCTTATTTGGTAAATATAGACATTACCACAAATGAAAGAATCAACTTCATATTTCCACTCTTGCTCTTAATGGAATCATATAAGCAACAATTTTTCCTTAAATGCCATTGTAAGGATATTTTAAAATAAATAAAATCAAAAAAAATATTCTTTTATTTTAAAACTTTGCGGAAAAACTTATCCTTACAATCCATATGAAAACTTGTTGTTATCTATTCCTAAGCAATATCTCATAACTCCTAAGAAGTAGCTGAAGAATCCGATTTTTCAAACTATGCGATAGAAATCCATCTATGCAATCAGATTCAACATATTCTTTCTTTAGGTTTCTTCACTTTTCTTTGATTCTTAAAACATCACCATGTGACCCAGTCACATAATGTATCAAGAATTTCATAATAGAAACTTAACAGAGTTAGATAGTGAACTTTACCTGAAGTAGAGTCAAACTTATTGACTTTAACATCCTTAGGTAAATCTGGCAGCTTCGCAACCAATGCCCCTTCCTTTGGCAATATAAACATATGGACCCTTTGATAAAGGTACACGGGACTATCACAGACTTAGCTTTTCTCTTTACCATTTGGTCAACCGAGTTGACTATGGCCGATCCCTTTCCACTGGGAAGAGAGAGCTTTACTAGATATCCAATGTCATCATTGTCAATGTCCATAAAGATTTAGGAAGTTGATCTTAGCAAATAGATAAGATCATTAAGGGTCTTGTCATAGTCTGTTTCATAGGTGTCCCAAAGGAACTCACTATGTGACTTAGAAAGTGATTGAACCACCAACTTTCTCAAGACTTTGACACCCAACTCTCCCGGCTTGTCAATATGTGACTACATCTCCAAGATGTGATCACACCTAGACCTTGCCTTGCCAATAGGGCTTGAGTGAACTTAAACTTTTCAAGAACTTGTGGGTTAGGGAGAATAGTTGGAGGAGGAGAAAGAAGTATGATATCCATGGGGCATCATCTTCATTAGGAAACCTTGTTTCAAAAGATTTGGGAAGATCATATATGTCTAAACCAGACATCTTTTGGGAGATATTCAAGATAGTTGATTTTAAAGTCCTTAATATGACACCCAATATGAAATATTAAGGCTAGGACCCAACAAACTATTTTATAACTCAGAAGAGGGATGCCGTAATCCAAGCTATAAAATATTTGAAGGTAGGTGAATGACGATTCACCAATTTGCACCAAGATAAACGAAATGTATTATTAGGTTTTAATTGGTTTTGAAACTCCTGGATCTTTGAGATTCATTGAACTGTTCAAAGGCATGTTTCAATCTCGAGTGTGCCCTTCAGGTTTTGTGACTGGGATGCCGAGGATCACAAAACAAGGTGTGAAGTAACCATGCAAATCACTTGGTACCCTTAATAAATTACCCCTCAATCGATGTGCCGGTTAACCACACACGCTCCATCGATACTATGATAAATATTAAGTCACCCTTTACCTACCTTGTTAAGTCCAAGTTAGTGTGCCGGTTAACCACACACGCTCCACTAACGACTTAGACAAAGTGTAAAGTGTAATTTCATGGGTTAGCACCTTATTCACATTTTTCCTAAGTAACTAAGATTGGGTATTATTAAGAGTTTAGTTACTTAGTATTATCATTAATACTTTTAATGAATGAGAATTATAGTCTTGTCAAACCTGTTCGGCTAACGACCCTCCACCGGTCAAGCAAGCGGTGGGTGAGAGTGGACACCCATTAAGTTGCCATTTTATAGGCAACAACCTTATACCCACCTTATAGAACGGCTTCGTGAATGAGGCGTACTAGCGGTAAGACTGACTTTACTCTTATACATATATATATATTATTAACTTATAATATTATAAAGTATAAGGGTTGAATTTTAACTTTTAAAATTCTAAGGGCTAACTTGGAATTAAAGTATTCATAAGAGAAAACTTTACAAATTCCAAAACTTGAGGGCAAGTTTTGAAACTATTCAAAACTAATTAATTCCATAACTTATGTGTTTAAAGTAGTTTTAATCCAAAAACTCTTCAAGTTCCATAACTTGAGGACAAGTTATGGAAGACTTTAAACTAATAAAAGAATTAACTTTTCTTTATTTTATAACTTATGGAATTAATTAAGGTTACACCTTTTTTATTTTTTTTTTTTATTTTATTTTATTAAATGAAGAGACTCTTGGTCCTCCATAACTTGAGGACAAGTTATGGAGTCATAAAACCATTTAATTAGAACTAGACTCTTCATTTTTGTAACCTTTGCCAATTTTTATGAGTTTTATGATTCTTAAATGTGACTTTTCATATAACTTGAGGACAAGTTACAAAAACACATTTTAGAATCAATTCTTAGATTAATTTGGATTAAAACCAACTATCACATAATTTTATTCATTAATCTAAATTCACTCATAAAACAAGGTAACACAAAAAACTTTTGGTGATCCATAACTTATTCTTAAGTTATGGAATCCTTTAAAACATTAACACCAAATTTTGTAACTCCAAAAAAAACTTTGAATCAATTTTTTTTTTTTAAAACCGTTTCATATCCATAACATATGGAGGTTTCAAAAAATAAAACTCTTTAGATCAAACTTTTAAAACTAATAAAATAATCATATTATTTTATCTTTTATTAAATTTAACCTAATTCAACTCATAAAGCAAATTATTCAAATTTTACAAATAATTAGTTTTTCACAAGAACAAGCAATTATCTTAAAATTTGACAAACTTCATGTTTTTTTTTCAACTTTGAAAATAAAATATTTGCATCAATATAACAGAAAACAACCCGTGGCTCTGATACCACTGTTGGGTTTTGAGCATTCTAACACTTCCTAAGTGTACATGCAACCCTAAATACCTTGGATCTATGTTTTCTCTATTATACATGTAAATAAGAACATCCAAGGTATTATCCTAATCTAGCATACAAAAACTATGAATGTAACAAGATAGAATACATACCTCTTGATGTAGCTTGATGTCTTCAAGCTTTAAGAGCTTAGCCCCAATAGTGTGGAAGCCTCAAGTGGAATCACAAATCACCAAGACACCTTGGAATACTTTAGAGAATATGATTACTTGGTTCTCTCTAGTGAAATTGGCTAGCCCTTCTTTAGTGTATTCACACTAGTGCCAATTTCACCAACCAAAGACATCTTTATATAGTATGGAGGATTAGGGTTAAACCCTAATACCTATGACCTTTCATTTCCTAGGATCCATGGGTTAAACACTCCATGGACTATCCATGAAAGCTTAGCCCAACCTAAATGAACTTGGCCCATTCCATATATATAAGAGTCCATATTTAATTAGTTCCTTTTGATCACTTAATTAATTATAAATTAATTCTTGATCAATACTAATTAAATAATATGATTCCATATTAATATATTAGAACTTATAATATATTAATATTAATCATAAACATACTATTCTCAAAAGATTATCCATATAAATTGTGTCGGTGAAGTGCAACCCAAATGGACCATGCCGGGTCGGGTCAAGTACATACCAAATATAGTTATGGACTTAGACATTAATCCAACACTCCGTCCCCTACATCGGACCGAAGTCCGAAGCTGACTGGGACCTCCGTCCCCTACATCGGACTGAACATAGCATAAACATATCCACTAGCATGAACACACATATACTACATCAGGCCGTAGCCCGGATCAGATAACACATAAATCCTGTCTGAGCCACGAAGGCATCAAACATGCTAACTACTGCATCAGATCAAATCTGGAAACTACTACTAGCTAAACGGGCCGGCATTATGGCCTTAAACCCGTTCCTACTGGAAGGAAACTCACCTGAGACTGCTGAACTGATGTCGCTAATCCTCTTGACTGCTACCCGACCTCTGACTCCGAACTGCTGCTCCATTAGCTCCTCGAGCTACCAATGTCAATATAACACTTAGTCCAACTGACCTCCAAAGGTCAACTAGGTCAACTCTAGTCAAGGTCAAACTCCTGGTCAAAGTCAACCTTTCAGGTCAACCCTACTCGCCGAGTTTATATGCTCAGGGTCTTTCTATTCGCGACTCGACTCGCCGGGTCAACTATTCCTGAGTCCTGACCTGTCCAACTCGCTGAGTCTCCATCCGACTCACTGATTCGAGTTTCAACTCCAAAGGTTTGGGGGTTTCGCGACCTGACTCGCCGAGTCCAAGAATAGACTCTCCGAGCCCAAGGCAATCATCAACCAACTCGTCGAGTTGTTCTTCCAACTCGCCGAGTTCATGCCTAACTTCATCCGACTCGACGAGCTGTTCATCCCACTCGTCGAGTTCCTCCTCATCTTCAAGCTACTCGCCGAGTCCACTCGAAGGACTCGCCGAGTCTATTCAGTCCTTAATCCATGCAGTGGCTTTTCGAGCCAAACAGGGCTTCCAACTCATAGATCCATACTTCTAAGGCCTATCCCCCACGTAAAGTGGCAAACTTTACGTGTAGATCAAGAGATCTAGGCTTAAAACAATCCAAACTAGGGTTTAAGACAAAGAGGCTTCACTATCAACCCAAGAACAGATGCTTTATGACTTTCTGGGCCAAGATACACTCAGATCTGAAGTAGCAACTTCAGATCTAGGCTTCTAACTCGAAATAGTTCTTAAGCATGGCATAAAATCCCCAAATCACATAGCCAAGGTTGATCTATTAAACAAAAGAGGGAAGGTAACGATTTATTACCTTTAAATGCTCAGAAATGTTCCACCGACTCTGGATCCAAGGCCCCCTTCTTGCTCCACAAAGACTAACTTCTCTCTCAAGCTCCAAACGCTTCACTAAGGGTAGATCTTGCTCCAAAACGATTATGGCGGCTAGGGTTTAGTGATATGTGCTAGAGAGGCAGTAAAGGAACCCTAGGGGAGAGAATGAGACGTTTAAATAAGCTCCAAGTCCCGGATTTAGGGTTTTCCTTGCTCAGACCAGACTCGCCGAGTCACCTTGGCCGACTCGCCGAGTCGGTCGCTTATACGTCAACCCGGATCCCGCTCGGACTCGTCGAGTCCCTCCATGGACTCGCCGAGTCTCCCCTTAAAATTAGGGTTTTCTTTCTTTTCTTGGCTTTCCAAACTTTGGGTGTTACATCTATACAAGTCTGTCATACCACCCGGATCTCAACTCGTATCTGGAATGCACCTGAGCCTTTAGTATGAGTCTGACATGCCCCACCTGGCCCTCAGCTCATAAGTTGAATGCTCCAGGGTTTGTTGGCTACAACACGAAGCAGTACAACCTCAATCCAACACAGTATGTTGACATATAACAGATAACAAACATATACAAATAATCATGCAAATAGAGTCACAGGTAGTCCTACAGATCTACCAGACTAGCACGTCGGCAACTAGCATATAACCATGCAGATCTATTCCATACTCAGCATATTAGTGTATAGCAGGATACCAATCCAATGGGCCGGCCTTGGTGCCTTCGAACCGTAAGTACAGTGTGGAAAACTCACCTGAAGCGGCTGAATATCTCAGGCAGAAGTTCGGAATGTTGATCCGAAAATCCCCGCGCGCCAGCACCATCAAATATTATCCAGTTAATAATTGAACCTCGACCCATAATCAAGAATCTGAATTACCTACGTAATGACCAGGGTAAAAGACTGTTTTACCCCTTTTTCTTACTTGGACCAAAAGCAAGGCCCGATACGGCCCAACTTCCTAAATGGTCCCAAAAACCATCACAAATCAAATTCTAAGAAAGCACATAATCAATCCATGGACCAAGGTCAGAAGTTCAATGGCCCAACAAGGCCCAAACATAAAAACCAAAAATTCACATCCTGGGGAGTACGCTTAGCCTACCGGAAGTGTACGCCCCATGTACTCACTCTCTAAGCGCAAAGTACAAGTCCTTAAAGCATGAAAATCCATTTATGTTGAGCATACTTCTGAGTACGCCCAACGTACTCATCAGGGGCCAAAAATTCACATTAAGCTCTTATTGGGTTAAGTCAAAGGCATCCAACCACTTCTCTTAACCCTAAGTGATGTCTTAAACCATAAATTCAGAACCTTTAAGCTTGTTCATGGCTAAAGAGGTCTAAATCTCCAAAATCCTTCCTTTCACAACACTCAAAACCACTTAACTCTTGCATGGTGCTAAGGATACGATCAAGCAAGCATATTTATGGCTCAATACACTTGAAGACCTCAAAAAGGATAGTTTATATGCTTTGGAGTACTCCATACTCACAAAGATCCAAACATTGGGACAAAAGCTCATGAAAATATTCCATAACAAAATCTATGAATAGAATT
Source organism: Lactuca sativa (assembly GCF_002870075.4). NCBI lineage: Eukaryota > Viridiplantae > Streptophyta > Magnoliopsida > Asterales > Asteraceae > Lactuca > Lactuca sativa. Next base: position 135,520,492 of record NC_056630.2, on the reverse strand, counting down.
ATAAAGTTTGAAGCTTTATAGCTTGAGAATATAGATCATGATGTACTAAGCCTGGATCCATAAATTCCAAGCAATGACACACTTCTCCAAGAAGCTCCTTCTTCGTCTATGAACACCAAAATGCATGAAATACGACCAAGAACTCAAGAACCACACCAAAGGAGGTTAGGATTTCATTTCTAGGTTTTAAGGGGATGGAGGTTGAATATAATAGGGTTTGGTGGTGAGTTAAGGTGCTTAAATATGGTCTAAGGCCCTAAATTATGGGTTAGGTCTGATTGGAGTACGCCCACCATACTTCTGGTATGCCCATCGTACTCCCTTAAAGCTCTGTTATCACTTCCCTTAGTACGCCTAGCATACACCAATGTACACCCCATGTACTGACCTTTACATTAGTACGCCATGTGTACACTTGGGTACCCCCCGCGTACTCGGTTAACCCTAAATTCCCCAAACTTTCGAAGGCCATAACTTCTTCGTTATAAGTCTGTTTCCGACAATCCTTATATCCACGAAAAGGTAACAAGAAGCTCTACACTTCTATCATCTTATCCTTGCCCTAAAACTTTACGAACAAAAATCTAAAATTCATAAAAGGCCTGACTGCCACTTGACGGTTATACCATTTGGCTCCAAAACACAAATTGAATTTCCAGATCATCTATCCTACCTTATCCATACCCAAATAGGTCTAAATCCCCCTTTCTCAAATGCCATAAGCCTTATGATAACCGGTCTTCGTGTCACGGACCCGCATTAGGAAATGATTCAAAACAGGGTGTTACACTCTTGTTCACATATAAACATCATAACTCAAAAAAGAATTAAGTCCATCCGCATATTGTTGTTTGGTAAACTCATCTATGACTTATCCAAGTTCATGATATTATCCTAAATCAATTTGCAAAAAAGTAAAATTAATTAATATACTGAATAACGAATTAGATGTACTAATATAATATGTAGTATTTAAATAGACAAAGTAATTTTTATGCATAAATGAGATGAACTGGATTTTATAGGGTTACTAACTGAAGAATTAATTACAAGCCCAAATCATATTCTGTAGATTTATCATGGTTAGAAGGAGATTAGCAAATAAAAAACCTGATTCAAATTCAACGTCAAAGCCTTGTTGGAAGATAATTTATAACTTTTGTTGGAAAATCTCCGATGATAATTGTGTTTGGGAGTTCCCTTATTGGCTTCTTGGAGAAGGTAGATATTCCTGACTTTTTGTGGTGGGAAAAGCTAAAGAGTCAACAATTTGGAGTGTATATATATATGGAATTGAAATTTTGGGAAAATTTGAATCCCTTTTACTTTGGGACTTGGAGTGAATTAAAGTTATAATTAATATTTTCATCAAGAAAACCGTGACTTTTTAAACTCATTTTTTCCCGTTGCCAAAAAGTCATTTGAAAATGACTTCTAAAGTACCAAAATACTTTCTTAACTTATTGGTTTTTTTAAAAGCTAATAAGATAATTAGTCCATTTAAAGAAGCACTCTCAAGTTCTGTTTTTTTAATATTTAAGACCCAAAACTTTAATATATTCAAATCTACTTAACAACGACAGATGGTAAAATATATCTCAAAAGATGGCGATGATATTCAATAAAAAAAACAAAATCCTGATTACAGTCCATTTAAAGAAGCGCTCCCAAGTTTTGTTTTTAACATTTACGACCCAATACTTTAATGCATTTATAATTATTAATTACTTATCAGGTGTTGTAGGAGATTGATAATTAATTTGTGGTAAGTGGATGAGAAGATGCATTCTTAATTTTATTTATATTTACTGACAAGTATAAAAATCAAGAGAGTAGGCATTCATGAATGGGGATGATGAGAGAGAGTTGATGATGTCCATAATGGTTAAGAGGATAAGTAAGAAGGAAAGGTAGAAGGATATACAATTTTTCATTCACACTTTCATAATACAACTTATCTTAATAAATATATAGTATTATCTTAACATTACTGATCGACACTTACATAATACAACCATATATATATATATATATATATATATATATATATATATATATATATATATATATATATATATATATATATATATATATATGTATCTATAAGAAAAGGTAGAAGGACATTTTAGGTGTCCTAAATGCATAAAATTGTGATCTTGATTGTTGATATAAACTCATGCGTGTGTTTTAGCCTCTTTGATGAAGTTTTAAAGTAAGAACTTGGATTTGGGACCCATTGAGCCATGCAAAAGCTCAAAGTTAACAACTTTTATGGATTAAGGCATGATTTGGATCTAAATCTGAGCATTGGACATTTTGGATTAAAGGATTAAGATCTTTTCTAAGTGGAATGTAGGCAGGGTGAGTATGCGGCACATACTAAGTCAAGTGGGTGTATGCTAAGCGTACCAACTGAGTACGTCGGGTGTACTCAGTCTATTGGGTTTTCTTGAATCGTTGACGTTTTAACCTTGGACCATTGACCAGGAGTTGACCAGGGCTGACCATTGGATATTATGGGCCTTTTAGGATATTGGGCCCTTTCAATTAGGCCCATGATGGGTTTTGGGCCCAATTTGGATATTTGGGCCTTATTGGGCCTTGTGGTGTCATTTAAGAGATGTGGGCTTATGATGCTATCGGATTGGTCTTTGGAGTTTGGCAAAGTAAAGAAGGGGGTAAAATCGACTTTTACCCTGATGGCTTGGTCATTGGTCTAGAAATCGTGTTTGGTCAGGAATCAATTATTGATTGAATATTATTTGATGATGCCATTGCAAGGTTTTCCGGTAGCAGCAGTTCGAGTGCTCGGTTATATTGGTTTGAGGTGACTTTTCCTCACAGTACTTTCGGGTCGAAGGCACCAAGGCCGGCCCATTAGATTGTTATCCTGGTTTATCGTATGTTGGCATGTTGCAGTGATATGTTAGATCCTGATTTATCGTATGCTTCTATACAATTGTTATACTGGTTTATCGTATGTTCGTATGTTGGTATATAGGATGATGTTATGCATAGTGATCTTTAAGATCTGCCTGATTGTCTGTTGACTGGTTATATGTTTAGCTGTGTATATGTCCCTGTGGTATGGGTAGGTTGAGAATGTGTTGCTTTGTTCTGTCAGTCAAAAAACTTGGTAATGTTTATATCGATATGTTGTTATGGTTTGTTGGGCTTATATGTGTTTTGGATATGTATATGTCGACATGTTGTGTGTGGTTGGGTTGAGGCGGACCAGTGTAGACTGAAGGCCAAAAGACCCAGGACGTCCCAGATAGACTGTAGGCCTGAGGAGCGTACCAGTCAGGCCGAAGGCCCACAGAACGTTCCAAATAGCCTGAAGGTTCAGTGAGGCATACTAGTCATGTTGAAGGTTTTGTGAGCGTACGAGATAGACAATAGGCCGGTGGGGCGTTCTAGTCAGGCTGATGGCTCTGTATGTATGTTTTGTGTTGGTATATGTTATTTATTTGTGTCGTGGTATTTTGGGGGAACTCACTAATCTTCGTGCTTACTATTTTGGTTTATGGTCTCGGGTACTTCAGTATACCGTGGCAAGGCAAAGGCATGACCGTACACATCCTTTGTTTTCAACAGATTTGATCTTGGGAGACTTTGATATTAAATAACATTTTAGAAACAATGGTTTTGTAACACTACTATTAGAAAAAAGGTTTTTTTTTTGAAAAGTTTTAAATTTGCTAAATTTTTAGGATGTTACAAGTTGGTATCATAGCCTTGGTTTGAGTAAATTAGAGAAACACTCTTGTGAATCCAGTATCAACCTAAGGAAATAAAAAGGTTTCAAAGATGATTTTTTTTTCACAAGTTGTTTGCAAAATAATCAAGAAATGATGTGATGTGTACGATCAGTCGGAGCCAGTATGTAGACCCCAAATTACCACACTTTTATTTGATATTGTGATATTATAGAACATCATGCTAGTGATAGGCTAAGGATCTTCAGGAATTGCATGATAGAATTGCCTAATTATGTGATGCCTGATAGCCTATGTTTCTTTCTTATATGAAATTGACATCATTACTATAGTTGCTTGGTGTGTGCATTATAATTGTACATAACTAAGATTATATAGCCTGGGAATGTTTGATGTGGCCTTATTTCCTATTTTTGTTTGATGCAAAGCTTATGGTAGATTCAATTATTCGACTGTCTATAGGATCCAATTTTATGTATGATTAGCATACACGAGTCCTTCAGGGTTGGTGGAAGCTTCGTGAGTGGGTGCAGTTCATGGCCGGGTAGCGCATGGAATGATTAGCCACTCTTGATAGAGTAAGGGTAGGGAGAAGGTGCCTCCAAGATGATGAGAGATAGCTATCGAGAATTTCATATGAGGATCTGCCTGATTTTCTAGTATCTTAGTGCCAGTCGTCTTTGTTGCTCGAATGTTGCTTGCTTTGTGCTTTGTGGGGCTCACGTTGATGTGAGCTAACTATCAAATGAATACATTAAGTTACATGCAATGGAGGTTAAATAATCTCAGAGTGAAGGATTAGGCCTTATTGTGCAGCTCTCGTTTGAGTGTAACCGTTGTCGGGTTGGGTCCTTTAGTAAAAGGATTATTTAAGTTTTGTTGCATGTAATTGTATTCATGAAGTGGTTGGCTGACATTGATTGGAACCCTACTGCAGCTGATGGCAGGGGAGGTAGGGAAATCCTAGGAGAAACTAGGAAGTATTTTAGTGCGGTTGTTCGCCATTGAGCATGTATTGGGAGGATATTTTTTAGTAGGTCTTAGAGGACATGAAATGATTCTTGGGGAAAGTCTAGATAGGTGTGGAAGGTAGTATTGGGCCCGTAATACTAGAAGTACAGTATCCATACTCGAATCGAGGAGAGTTTCGGGGGTTCGAAGGACTGTTCGGAGAGACAAAATGGTTTGATACCATGATTCGTGGCAGTGGTTCTGTATTTGTCGATCTTTTGGTTATGGTTTCTCAGGCATGAGAATGGGTATGGAAATTGTTTCGGGCCCTAGTGGTGATATCGGTTGGGTTGAGTAGTACAAACCTAGATTGTTTAGAAATCTCAAGGGTATTGTTCGAGGCTATGCATTGAGTCGCGAGATCTCAAGAAGGAGATGATTGTTATGATCGGCTTGGGGATTTCATCTGGAAGTTGAGTGGTTGATTGATGGATTGGATTGTCGCTATCTGTGGCAAGGGTTATGCTCTTTTAGTTTTTCGAGTTCAGAGTAGGAGTAAGCAGACTTGTGTCTGACAGAGTTAGGATGTAAACCCTGTATGGGGTCTGTTGGTCGTGGTGTTTGGCGATAGTTTTTCAGCATGGGAGTGTGCAAGGAGATTGACGTGGTATGGATGCTTTGTGATGTGATCAAGGGGCTGTGTTCTTTGGATATAGGAAGGTTAGGTACCGGATTGACAATTGGGATTGCAGGCAAAGATGGTATGTTCTGGATCGTAAGTCGGTATTTTCTTATGCATTTTCATGAAATCCTTGATTTTAAGTGGTTATGATTGGAAAAGTTTAGAGGAATTCAGCTGAAATTCAAGATTCTCTTAGGATTTGTTTGATCCTTATCTGGTAAATCATCTTACGTGTGTTATGTAATCTAGGGTCAGGGATGGTCATACCTGGTTGATCCGGTTGATTTATGGGTTGGTTTCAACACCAGTGGGTGGTAGTTCGAATCCTAAGTAGGGAAGAACTGGGTATTCTGCTTAGAGGATCATTGATCTGTTCGAGTTTGTGATATTGGAAGAATGGTTTATAGGGATTTACGGTGTGAGTATGTGGGATCTTGGTTCAGGAATTGTCAAGGCAAGGGCATATAGTATGTGGCGATCTGATGTATGTGTTCAGGAGGTACATGGGTTGCCTCTTAGCAGAAAGTGGTTGGTCAAGGAGCTCGTTATAGCTATTGGATTCCCTTTTGAGATGCCAATGGATAGATGAGGATGGTTCTAGGATCTCTTGGGTTGAGTATCGTTTGTTGAGGGATTTGTCAGCTAGTTGTTGGATTGCTATTTTCACTCTAGAATGGGTAGATGCCAATCGATAAATGAGTTCTAGAGGCGGGTATGCTCATCTCTATGTGGGTTCTAGTTCCCTTGATTAATTTTCAATGTGTTCTCAATCACTGGTAGTTTCATGTGTCATCAAAGTGAAAGTTCTTCAGAAGTTTGGATTGTATCAGTTGGAGTTTAATGGATGTGTTAACCTATCATAAAGTCCAATATGATTTATATTCCTTTGGTCTCTTGGTGAGTTTACCCTCAATGTTGGTATGGAATTTTGGTTCATAGCGGGCTCAGGTTTTGGAAGCAATCAAGATCACCATGGAAGCCTTCTATAGCCAACTGTGTGTTGGTGGAATCCGTTCAGTCTCAATCAAGTATGGGATCTAGTTTCGACCGATCATGAGGATGTCTTATGTTATTGATTAACGCTTGTTGTTTCAATAGAGCTCTGGTATTTCTTCCCATTTTGGACAAGGTTATGGGTTCCCTAAGGATGTGCATTGCGGTAATTCATTGTAGGTATTTCCAAGAGGGGTGTATGTGGTTCGGATAAAGGGGACAGTTAAGTGTTGTTGGGAGTGTCAGTTGTATATCAGAAAGTCCCTATGGAAGGGTGCATTATAAGGGTTGGTTACCAAGGTTGGATATCAGTTATGAAGTCTTAAATCATGAAGTTCATTGTGAATGTCTCGAGTGATTGCTAGGTAGGGGTACGCCTGAGTTGATAAGGATTGGAGGTAAATATGAAAATTCTTGGATTGATCATATTTGCTTGTAAGGGCAGTGGTTGGTAATGGCGTGTTGGGTAGTCAACGATTCATTTAAGGTTTTAAGTGCATCTCTTGGATTGGGATTCAGTTGAAATTCACGTTCGATGTGTTTTGGGTACTTCTTTCCGCATGTTTGGTGGTGTTCTTAGTCAAAGACAAGAAGTGGGTTCAACGAAAGGATGAATATCAATTCTAGAATATGGGTTTTGAAGTTTAGATCTGATAGGTTCCCGGTCTAAGGAATCATATTGATTAAGATGATCCGGTCTTATAGTTAGGAAGTTGTAGAATATGTTGGTGTTGCACGTGTTTCTCTGCATCAGTTATATAGATGAGACTCGCATTGAGAGTCGTCATGATATTTTTGAATCATATGTTTTCATCAAGAAGTTATGGTTAAGGAATATGTGTCTCGGGTATAGTTGGATGGTTCGAAGTCAAAAGTATGTTTTCAGTTCTAATGGAAGAAGGAGACTCTTGTGATTGTGGTTCGGATTGATTCCACCCGGGTGGAGATTAGGCAAATTTTGGGGCTTCGTAATTATATAAATAACGTTTTGGTTCATCAGTTAAAGGATAGATATTTGTTCTTAGTTCAGAGTGTGTGGTTTCCAGGTGCGTGGTAAGGAGTGATTTCGAGGATGAAATCTAATATAAGTGGGGGAGAGTTGTAACGCCCTGTTCTGAATCGATTCCTAATTTGAAGTTATGGCCCGGAGATCGGTTACCATAAGACTTTGGGCCTTAGGGAAGAAGAGAAATAGCCTTTTCGGATGTGGGTGTTATAGATTAGTTGATCCGAGAGTTCACTTGTGTTTTGGAACCCAAGGGTATAATCGTAATTTGGCAATTCAGGCCTTTATGAATTTTGGGTTTTGTTTGGGAAGTTTTATGGCAAGGGTGAGTTGATAGAAGTGTAGGTCTTCTCGTCACCTTTTCGTGGATATAAAGTTCAATGGAAATGGACTTAGGACGAATGAGTTATGGCCAAATGAAGTTCAAGTGTTTTGGAGCTTAGTCGAGTACGCGAGGCATACTCACCAAGTACATAAGGTGTAGTGGGTTAAAGGATCGCGAGTTCTTCTTGAGTACGCCGGGCATACTAAAGGGTATGCGGGGCGTACTCCCTTCATAGGGAAACCCTAGTTTTTAGGGTCTTGACCCTATTTAAGCTTAATTTGTTCTTGAGCCTTTCCCTTATCAGCCTCCTAAACCCTAATATTCGACCCTTAGCCACCATTTTAGAGTTCTTAAGCTTTTATGAGGAATCTTGGAGTGTTTTGTGCATTTTGAATAGATGGAAGGTTTTTGAGGGATCATCGCTTGGAGTGGGGCTTATAGATCCAGAAGTTTCTCTTCTTTTGCAATCTATTGAAGGTAAAAAGCTCTCATCTTGGCATCTCTTTGGTTAGATCTTGTTTGGGGTGGTTTATGGCACAATTTAGTCCCTTTGGTTTGTCTTTATGAGGTTGAGGTTGCCCCAAGAGTTTGGACACTAAATGGACATTCTAGGTGTCCCAAATGCATAAAAATGTGATCTTGATAGTTGATATCAACTAATGCATGTGTTTGAGCCTCTTTGATGAAGTCATAAAGTAAGAACTTGGATTTGGGACCCATTGAGCCATGCAAAAGCTCAAAGTTAACAACATTATATATTAAAGCATGATTTGGATCTAGATCTGAGGATCAGACGTTTTGGCTTAAGGGATTAAGACCTTTTCTAAGTGGAGTGTGGGAAAGGCGAGTACACTGGGCATACCTCCTAGTACGCGATGTGTACTGAGTCAAGTGGGTGTACGCTGAGCGTACCAACTGAGTACATGTGACGTACTTAGTCTGTTGGGTTTTCTTGATGCGTTGACTTTTTGACCTTGGACCATTGACCATAAGTTGACCCGGGTTGACCACTAGATATTATGGGCCTTTTAGGATATTGGGCCCTCTCAGTTGGGCCCATGATGAGTTTTGGGTCCAATTTGGATATTTGGGCCTTATTGGGCCTTGCGGTGTCATTTAAGGGATTTAGGATGATGCTATTAGATTGGTCTTTGGAGTTTGGCAAAGTAAGAAAAGGGGTAAAATGGACTTTTACTCTGAAGGCTTGGTCATTGGTCTAGAATTCATGTTTGTTCAGGAATCAATTATTGATGGAATATTATCTGATGATGGTAGTGCGAGGTTTTCCGGTAGCTGCAGTTCGAGTGCTCGATTATCTTTGTTTGAGGTGAGTTTTCTTCACAGTACTTTCAGGTCGAAGGCACCAAGGTCAGCCCGTTGGATTGTTATCATGGTTTATTGTATGTTAGTATATTGTAGTGATATGTTAGATCTGTATCCTGGTATATAGAATGATGTTATTCTTAGTGATCTGTAAGATCTGCCTGATTGTCTGTTGACTGGTTATACGTTTAGTTGTGTATATGTCGCATGATGTGGGTGGGTTGAGATTGTACTACTTTGTGTTGCCAGTCAACAAACCCAGTAATGTTTATATTGATATGTTGTTATGGTTTGCTGGGCTTATATGTGTTTTGGATATGTAGATGTCGACATGTTGTGTGTGGTTGGGTTAAGGTGGACTAGTGTAGACTGAAGGCCAAGAGACCCAAGGCGTCCCGGATAGACTGCAGGCCTGAGGGGCGTACCGGTTAGGCCGAAGGCCCGGAGAATGTTCTAGATAGGCTGAAGGCTCGGTGAGGCATACCAGTCATGCTGAAGTTTCTATGAGCGTACCAGATAGACTGTAGGTCGGTGAGGCATTCTAGTCAGGCTGAAGGCTCTGTATGCATGTTATTTGTTGATATATGTTATTTGTTTCTATGGTGGTATTTTGGGGGGACTCACTAAGCTTCGTGCTTACAATTTTGCTTTATGGGTTTAGGTATTTCAGTAGACTGTGGCAAGACGAAGGCGTAACCGTACACATCCTTGGTTTTCAACTGATTTGATCTTAGGAGACTCTAATATTATATAACATTTAGAAAACAATTATTTTGTAACACTACTATTAGAAAAATGGTTGTTTTGAAAAGTTTTAAATTTGTTGAATTTTTGGGATGTTACAGTTTTGTATTTATTTAATTTTTTTGTTGATTAATTTTGAAAGGTTTTAATTAGTGTGTATTTATTTTGAAATAAAAAAATGAATGGGTTGGCAGGGTTGAAAAAGATGAGTTTCTATGTGTTTTGGGTTGGAAAAAATGAAAAACAGTAGATAAAATAGATGATGTGGACCTGATGTGGCAGTGCGTTGGGAGGGTTGGGAGAAAAGGGACTCCCTCCACATTAACACCCTTTCTGATTTCTTTCTTAATTTTATAGGTGTCTATAGTGGTTTGTATATATATTTTTTTTATTCTAACTCAACATCTTGGTTTTTTATCTACAAAACAAAATTTCAACAACATTTTAATACATTACCATTAAAATAAAATAAAATATTTATTAAAAAATGTTTAATTTGATTTTACCTTTATCGGAAGCAATTCTGAAAGCTCCTATAAATAGAATACAATTTCTTCATCCATAAAACCCACTTTTTTTAACAGCATCCACCCAAATTGGTCGTCAAGAAATAAAAAACAAATATTGAATTGTTATTCCAGAGTGTCATTCTGGAATTGATCTTCGTATTTCGGAGTTACACTACTACTCCAGAATCCCTTGTAATGTCTAATATAGACTTATTTACTAATTAAAACCTATCCTAAACACACTTTAACATACTTATATGAGTCTTATATGTCTAAAACGAAAAAAAAATTACAAAAAATAGATATTCTGTACTTGTTCTTTGTAATCCGGACATGATCTATGCATTATGGAATACATATAAATGTTTGTAAACTTAAATGCAAGTAAATTAAAAAGTAGAACACATCTGGTTTAATTAATTCATGATAAAAAAAACTATGTCCGAAATGCGGGTAGAACGAGTTTAAGAATTTCAAAATACGGAATACTTATTCCGGATTTTTGTGTGTTGGACACTTATATATATATATATATATATATATATATATATATATATATATATATATATATATATATCAGTAGGTTACTGCAGCGGACTTGATCCATTTTGGTCTGGTTCAAATGGCTATTCCAGACACAGTAGTTAGTTTTAAAAAAATAGATATTTTTTGTTAATTATATGCTAAAATGCAGTTTGATTACTCAGTGTACATACTTTTAAATTTCAACGAAACTAGTGAAGGTTCCCGTTTTGTAGGGGTTAGAAGCATTCAGTTGATTCCAAACGAATGACATTCGTTAATTCATTCCCCTATCATTTCCTTTGAAATAAAAGGAAGAAACATGAACTGAAAAAAAACAGGCATATGAGAAAATTAATTATCAAAAACCGAAAAGAACATATATGCATGCTACTTACGTCAATCTAGAGCTGTCATCCTGAAGAAAGTTTCAGCCTGGAGAAACCTGCATACAAAGAGTTATTATGAAGATACCAAAAAAGAAAAAAAAAACTGTAAACCAAAAACTTTTCTCCTGTGTTAGTAAGAAATATTATAATTTTACATTATAGTAATATGAGGAAATGCCATTATATTTGTATTAGATAACGGTTTTAAAAATTATGTATACATATAATCATTCTAAACATACTCAGAGAGTGATCAACGCTTGTAATTTCAAGTATAATGTTATTTTCAGTACAATTTGAATCGACATAAAATCGTTAATGTAGTCATTTTACCAAACACTTACAAAAATGGTCCATGTTGTAGCAAACTATTACATAAATGGTTACTGTCACATTTTTTTACAGCTTCATAAATGGTCCATGTGACTGTAAATTGATAGAGAAACGGTCCCTGTCTCAGTTAACTATTACAATTTTTGTTTTTGTAATAATAAACTATCACAGGGACCATTTATGTAACAATTTAATGTCATAGTGATTTGTTTTTGTAATATTTAACTGTCACATGGACCATTTATGTAATTGTTTGCTACAACATGAACCATGTCTAGAATGACAAATGCAGATTTTCTGTATTGCATTTTATGATTTTATATAATTGATAAAAATAAATTGCATTTTATGATTTTATATAATTGATAAAAATAAAATATGGAATTTAGGGTGGTACCATAAGTAGAATATGAAGCCAAAAAGACGATGGAAAATTAAGCTCTCTTAATTAGGAATGTCAAAAAGTCTCGTGGGACCCCGTTCACGTGAGGGCCCCATCCAGTTTGGGGGAATTTTTTTAAAAAAATCGGAGGCGGGGACGGGGACGGGGCAAGGTTAACATCTGTTTTAATTTCGGGGGCGGGGGTAGGCAATCCCGTCCCAAAACCCCCATGGGGACCCCGTTAATAAATTACACATATATTTACATATATTAATTATGTAAATATAATAAATAATAACATGATTTTGATCTTCCAAAATTCATCAAAAAATATGTTTTTAAGTTTTTAGTATAATGCTTTTAAGATGCATAACTTTTTTATTTTTAACATATAAAATTTTGCTATAAATAATTATTTGTTACCTAAACAATAGCCTTTTTTAATCCAGATAACAACTTTTTTTAGCAAAAAAAAAAGGCAGCTCAAAATCAATCGGGAGCGGGGGCGGGAACAATAAAGGAGATTCGGGGGCAGGGGCGGGGGCGGGAACGGGGGAACCGGGAAATTTCGGGGGCGGGGCCGGGGGATGCACTCCCCGTCCCGTTTGCCCCTATTGACATCCCTACTCTTAATGGAGTGCCAAAAAGGAGCGGTACTTTGTGATGATTTTATAAGGGACATGATACTGGTGAGGGTAAGGCTTGAAAAGTTCATCTTCTCCTTGGAAAAAAAATTAGCAAACATCAATTGTTTGGAGCCCTTTCTGTTAAATAAAATAAATTTTAGAAACAAATATTAGCCAACTTGAAACTTTTAGATGAAAGAAATGAGGGAAAACTTTTCATTTCCCACAGACCAGCTTCACATAGTTATCAATGCACCTAACTTTCTTGTAGAAAACAACAACGTAGTTACGGCTTTATCGAATCCAATTAACTATGTAACCATGAATGATCTGAAAAAAGGTCCTCATTGTTGATCACTATTTACAAAAATGCAATTTAACAGACAAAAAAAAACAATACAACAAATAAAAGACATCTAAATGCAGTTCGACTATTCGAACACAAAAAAAAATACATTGCTAACTAAAAATAAATAAATAAATAAGAACATCTTGATGATGGGTCACTATCTCCCCCTAATGATGTGAGCAAGCGAAATCAAAACTGATTATGAAAAAACCAACTGTTATTAAGAAAAGATTAAAAAAAATAACAAAAAAGAAAGTACAATGTTATAATAATTTTTTTAGGAGTAATGATCAATGAAGTCAGCTCAATCTTTATCAACCCATCATCTTGCCACCTGCCCATTTTCTTAGCAACAAATCCAAATTTTGTCTACATACTTTCCCATTTCCATCATTGATCAAAGTTTAGAAGCAGATCATATGCATGAGGATCAGCAATCTTGTAGTGTAAATCAAGCCACGGTTGGTTCTTTTCAGGCTATAAGTAATTTAAAAAATATATGATCAATTATGTAAATGAGAATTTCATCCGAGTGTCTTCGTTTTAGCTCCATCAAATAATAAATTAAAAATAGAATAGCAAAGTAGGATATTGAATAGAAAAAGTTACCTTCTAAAAATTGGCAGTGATGCGACTATAAATGTCAACCTCTTTCTTAATTTCTTGATCTCTACTTGTTGGCTTTCGTGTGACTATACCCGAATGAGTTATAAATTTTCATTTTTCTTGGAAATGAATCTTATCCACTTCTTGTGTTCCAGTCGGTCCTACATTGAAGCAAATGACATATGCTTAAAATGAAGTAATAATTAAACCATATGAGGATTTTTCACCTTTTTGTAAGAAAAGTGATACTAAAACTCATGAATGGGGAATAATAAGGTTGAATTAACAGATTTCCTTTTGAATTTTAAGTGTAGAAGAGGGAAAGTTTTTCGGGATTGAAGCTATACTAAGTTGTAACAAATGGATCAAATCAAAATAGAAATGGAAGGAAAACTATTAGTACTCACAATAAAACTTATTAGGGATCGTAAGAGAAAATTTGAAGAAAAATACATGTTAGTCGTTAACGCAAATGTGGAGAAACACCGATGACGGTCAACAGTATAAACGGTGATGATCATGGTCAGAGGCAGCGTAAGAGTTGTTGGTGGTGGTGTGAGGTGACGATGGGCGCATATAGGCAGATGTTGGTGATGGGAGGCGGCATATAGAGTGAATAGGCGATGTATATGATGTTGTTTGTTGTGAGAGGCCGTAATGAGAGGGATGATGGTGAGCAAACCACCGGGCAATGGTCGCAATGGTAATGAGAAAGGATCGAGATGAAAGGAATGACCGAGATGAAGCGGTGAGAAAAACCATAGGCGGTGGCAGTGGTTGTTAAAGAAAAGATGACTCGTTTGTTCAATGAACAGTATCGTTGACAACCGAAATGGACCAAGAAAATTACCGAGAAAAAAAAATTGGACCAATAGAAACAGAAAACTGTTCTTAAAGGGGCCTTAGGATTAATATATTATATTATTATATAATTACAATTATTTGGTAAAATGTCATTAATCCGTAAATACTTTCTCAAATTACAGCCATTGTAACTCATGTGTATATGGTCTTAGTAAGTACTATTTAGTATTTACAAGCTTAAATTTAAATCTCAATTTTTATTATTATGATAATAAATGAAAAACTATAACTGAGATAGGGATAAAATTGCAAGTAAATTTTCGTTTGTTAACAAACTTACTAATTAGGAACAAGATTTTTAATCAAACAGATAGAGTTCTTTTTTTTGTAATTTGGGAAATAAGCATCCAATTGTTGTAGAGTAACATTATGCCATCCAAAAGTACATTATATAACGAGGAATTGCTGTAACACCCCAAATTCCAGAGGTGCTATTGAAGGACTTAAAGTTTAAATTAAGGAAAGGGACTCGACGAGTAGGCATGCTTACTCGCCGAGTCGGAGCGAGAATTTGTCGCGGGTTAAGTGGCCAACTCGCTGAGTCAGCGGCTTGGACTCGATGATTTGGTGTTGAAGAGAGAAAACCCTAATCCCGGGGGTTGTGCCCTATATAAAGCACATTATAACCCACCCTCAACCTCTTTGCTACCCTTTTGAGATCCAGAAACCCTAATTTTCGTGTGAGACTTCAATGTTGAGGAGAATGGAGCTTGCAAGAGGAATTTGGTGGAAGGAGCTTGAGAAATTAGAGGCTAGCATCAAGGGGCTTGAGTAGATCTGGGATCTACATCAGTTTGGGCACATCTCAGAAGTAAGGAGCCATTATCTTAATCTATTTCCTTTTTGGTTCATCCTTGGTGGTTGATTTGGAGTTCCTTAGCTTGTTTGAGATCTATTTCGGGTTTGGAGTTTAGATTTGAGGTTGCTACTCTTGATCTAGACTTGTGATGGCCTAGAATGTCATAACACTCCTGTCTATGAGTTGTTAGTGAAGCCCCCTAGTCCTTAACCCTATCCCTAGTGTGTTTTGGGCTTATATCTCCTTGGTTTCACGTAAAGTTTGCAACTTTATGTGAGGGTTAGACTGTGGAAGAGTGGATCTATGGATTGGGGCCCCTGCATGGCTCGAAAAGCCACTATATGGATTGAGAACTGGAGAGATTCGATGAGTCACATGGGTGTACACGACGAGTTGTATCAACGTGTGCATGAACTCGGCGAGTTGGAAGAACAACTCGGCAAGTCTGTTGAAGATTGCCTTGGACTCGACGAGTCTGTTCTTGAACTCGGCGAGTCTGGTCGCGGACCCCTAACCTCTTCTGGTTAAGCCTCGTATCGGTGAGTCGAGGGACGACTCTATGGGTTGAGCAGGATTGGACTCGGAGATCGTTGGACTCGACGAGTCTTGTGGCGACTCGACGAGTTGAGTCGTGTTATGGGAGTTTTTAAGTATAGGAACTCGACAGGTTGACTCGGCGAGTAGAATCAACCAGGAAGGTTGACTTTGAGTGAGGACTTTGACTTTGACCAAGAGTTGACCAGTTTGACTTCCAAGGGTATTTTGGTAATTTTGGTATTTATGGAATTGGTTCTTTGGTAGTGTTATGTGGTGAAGTTCGTGTCGATGGTCGGAGCAGCTTGGTCTTATCTCTTCAATCGATAATTGCAGGTGAGTTATCCTCACTATATCGACAGGGTCTACGGCACCAAGGTCGGCCCTTTATCGGGTGGAAATCCGGGTGTTGTTTGTTATGTTATTGCTTTGCTAGATCTGCATCCTGGTTTTTAGGACGATGTTATGTTAGTGACCTGGTTAAGGTCGGTACCCGGTATATAGGGTAATATTATGCTAGTGACCGGTTAGGTCGGAATCCTGGTTAGGATGTTGATTTGCTATGTGATCTGCTAGACCGTTTGTCTGGTTAAGGATTGTTATGTGATTAATTATTTTATGTGCACATGGTTGTTTGATGGGGGTTGGGTTGAGGCGGGTCCTGCTTTGTGTTGTAGGCCAACATAACTAGGGCGGACCGGATATTCCGAAGGCCCAGCGAGCGGTCCGGATAGGCTGAAGGCCCAAGAGAGCGGACCAGACGTATCGAGGCTCGGAGAGTGGACCAGGCCGACCGAAGGCCCGGTGTGGGCGGACCAGTCATACTGTAGACTCAGAGAGTGGACCAGGTGGATTGAAGGCCCGGTGAGGGCGGACCAATCACACTATAGACTTGATGTACATGCATAGGCTCGGAAGGTGGACCAGGTGGACTGAAGGCCCGGTGCAGGCAGACCAGTCACACAGTAGACCCAATGTGCATGGTTGTTCTATTTGTAATACGTTATGAGTATGTTTATGTGTGGTTGGTAATTTGGGGGTAACTCACTAAGCTTTCAGGCTTACAGTTCAATGTATTGTTTCAGGTACTTCAGGAGACCGTGGCAAGGGGAAGGCGTGATCGTACCGCTCCTCATGTTTTATGATTTTTGTAATATGGTTCTGGGGGATACTCTGATGTTTAAACTATTTTGAAAATAAGATGTATGAACTTAATGGTTTTTGAATGAACTAAAATGTTTTAATTTGGCTCAAATTTTATGGGTGTTACAAGTTGGTATCAGAGCCTTGGTTTGAGTGAATTGGAGGAACATTCGTGTTAATCGAGTCTCAAATCAAGGAGGGATTTTCAAAATGGTTTTCAAAAGGTTTTTCGAAATAAGTGAATGAGGATGCAGAGGGGACGATCAGCCAGAGCCAGTAAGTAGACCCCAAAATACCATACAAGTTATTTGATTATGTGATATTTTAGAACAGCATGCTAGTACTAGGCTAGGGATCTTTAGGAATTGCATGATAGAATTGTCTGATTATATGATGCCTGCTAGCCTAGGGTTTCCTTTGTATGAAATTGACATCATTACTGTAGTTATTTAGTGTATGCATCATGGTTATACATAATTAAGATCTTATAGCCTGAGAATGTTTGATTTAGCCTAATGTTCTGTTCTTGTATGATTGGGAGCTTAAGGTAGGATTGGATATTTGAAAGTCTATAGGGTCCAGCGTTATGTATGACTAGCATACACTAGTGTTGTAGGGTTGGTGGAAGTTTCATGGATGGGAGGGTTGCGTGAGACCAGTAGGTCGGTTATTGGATAGTGGTGCTCCTCTAGGAGTGGGGATCGAATGTTCGTTATGTATATGTTATTGTTAGGGTGTTGTGCTAATACTTTATACAAGTATGGGTAGGTGTGGAAGGTAGTATGGGCCCATACAACTGAAAGCACAGGACCCATACGCGTATCAAGGAAGTCACAACCCCTAGGGTTTTGTTGGGAGCTAGTTCTCTGGGTTATTATGATGAATGCCTAATATTTTGTGGCATATTTTCAGTATGGCAATTACGAGACGTCTCGGGGCAGGATCCGGTCCGGGATCGGGATCAGGAGAGGGTGATCAGGATGGATCAGTACCACCCGAGTTCATTAGTCAGATGAGTACGGATGAGTTGGATGCCAGGATTCGTGAGATCATGCATGATGAGGTTGCTGCTATGTTTCGGGCTGAGTTGCCGAAGATGTTTGGGTCGATCAAGACCGCCATGGTTGAGTACTTTGATGAGCGCTATGTAGCTCTTACAGAGGCGGCTGTCGCGGCAACTATAACGGCTGTAACATCGGTAGGGGGAGGAACCGGTCGAGGTTTTCAGTATCGGGACTTCGATAATACAAAGCCCCCTACTTTCGATGGAGTTTAGGATCCGATCGTTGCTATAAGATGGTTGTCAGACGTGGAGGGTTGTTTATTCATGTGTTCATGCCCTGCGGATCAAAGGGTGAGGTGTGCTCTGAACCTTTTGAGGCTCAGGGCGAAGGATTGGTGGAGGTTGACTACGGGATCTTATTATGATACGCAACGGGCTGCGGTTACTTGGGATCAGTTCTGGGAGATGTTGAGCACTCATTATGTTCCACGGGTTGAGAGAGAGAGAGGTTGGTTCAGGAGTTCCTGGAGCTGAAGCGGGATTCAGAGTCGGTGACGGAGATCACCAGGATGTTCACTGAGAGGGTGATGTTTTGCCCAGAGTTTGCTTCGGAGTAGGCTCAGATGTCCCGATATCTGAGTATGCTCAAGAGGGACATCAGAAAGTTTGTGTCCACGTAGAGGTGTGATACCTTGTTAGAGCTGCAGGAGGCCGCCAGGTGGCGGGAGTTAGAGATGGAGTTGCAGTTACGAGAGCATAGGCAGGCCCCGGTGCAGTCGCAGCCGGCGCCGAAACAGTCCAAAACCGTTGACTCTAGGGTTGGAGGTCAGAGCAGCCGCACTTGTGAGAAGTGTGGGAAGGGTCATGCTGGAGTTTGTAGATCTGGTGGTGCATGTCACAAGTGTGGGAAAGAGGGGCATTATGTGAGGGATTGCCGTCAGTCGGTCCCGGCTCAGGATATGAGGATCTGTTATCATTCTCATCAGGTGGGACACTTGAGGGTCAACTGTCCACACCTTGTTGCAAGACCGGTGCAGGCTCCAACACCGGCCACTTTGAGGATTATGGGTGGAGGTCAGAGTGGAGCAGAGCCTTCGAGGGCTCAGGGACGCGCTTTCCAGCTTACAGCAGAGGAGGTCAGGGCAGAGCCGGGTGCAGCTGCAGGTATGTTTGCATTTTGATATCTTGTTATTTGTTGATTATGTGGTATTGTAAATTTGTTCGCCTTTTTTGCATGATTCATAGTACGATTGGGGATCTTAGTAGTTAGGAGTTGCAGTTGGTTAGCGTTCAGGAGGATTCTTGGTCGAAAGATAAGGTATATGATCTCGTTGCTTAGAATAGCAACTGCATTGCGAGAAGTGTTCAGTTGAGATTCGAACTTCCTTGGAGTTCGGGATGTGCGATATCGGGAGAGTAACCTGTGGAGGTTGCTCACTTCGGAGGGATTTAGTTCCGGGATAAGAAGGGGAACTTTATCAAGTAAGGTCGATCGAGTTATGCCGGTTTGTCAGCAGAAGTTAGTAGTTGGTACACTAAGTGGGGAGAATTGGAAATTCTCCGATAAAACAACAAGTATCTAGGGTTGGTTAGCTGCTTAGATTTTGATGGGTTTTGAGCATTCTAACACTTCCTAAGTGTACATGCAACCCTAATAAACCTTGGATCTATGTTTGTCTAAGATACATGCAAATAATTATTTTTACAAGGTTCATATCCTAACTAGCATGGCATGGGGAACTTGAATCAAATAAAGCTAGTAGAAATACTTACCTTGTAGTTGTAGTTGTTTCCTTGGAGTTTTAAATCCTAGCACCAATAGTGTGGATTCCTCAAATGGAAATCACAAATCACCACAAACTTGGAACTTTGAGAGAATAGTCACTACTATCTTGAAATCGGCCCTCTTGCTTTACTCACCTCAACTAGTGTAATTTCAAGAACCAAAGCCTCATTTATATAGTGTGGTGGATTAGGGTTACATCCATGTAAACCCTAATACCCATGTCTCTTCATTTCCATGAGATCCATGGGTTAAAGCTCCATGGAGTATCCATGGACTTTCCATGCAAGCGTAGCCCATTCCAAATAAGCATTAGCCCACACTATATAAATATAGAAGCCCATATTTTATTAGTAATATCTTTGATCTCTAAATTAATCCCAGATTAATTATAGATCAATACTAATTAAATAATATGATCTTATATTAATATATTAGAGCTTATAATACATTAATAAGTCATAACTTGTACTATTCTCAAAAGATTATCCATAAATTGTTCGGGTGAAGTGCAACCCAAATAGACCATGACAGGTTGGGTCAAGTACATACCAAATATAGTTATGGACTTAGACATTATATCCAACAGTCTCCCACTTGGATAAGTCTAATAACTATAGTTGCAAGTATGACTTCAGGAACCGATCAGCAATCGTAGCTCTTTAAACTCTGTTGAACTAGAACGCGCCATTTAAGATAAGTGATCATATAATCCTCTGTTCTAGATATCAGCCGGACAAATACATGGAACATGGTCTTACTTATTGTCCAGCATTTGTTTCCCGATTTCCGATTTGTTTGACATAGAACTTAACTGAACACATCAACTTAGTTCTGATCGGGCCCGGTACGTAGGTCAAAACAAAATCATCGAGGGGCCCAGATATCGCTTCTAATCCTAGAAGGAACAGATAAACTTCGACTCATATGTTTGTTCTACCACTCATTGAATTATACACAAAGGCACGTTTTATAACATCGAGTTACCAATGCGTTTTCGTACAATCAATGCATAACCAACTCGTAAGTAACAAATCATATCTCTAGGTTTGAAGACTTATATGATATTACCGTCTCACGATCACTCGAGATCAAATTCCATGAAGTGATTCCAGTGAGCGTGGGTTGAGTCCAATGCTCAGAACTTATGAGCACTCATGATTGTTGTAGCCATGTCCAACACCTTAGACCTCTGCAACCAATCATGACAGTCTTGATTCATACCTACTTCCGACATATGACCGACTGTGGAGGTTTGAATAAAATGATATACTAAACATAATTATTCTGGAATTCAAAACATGCAAACGAAAATATAGTAAACGATAGACAAGAGATAGCAACACTTTACTCATAAATAAAACACCTTTTATTCATCATCTAATGTCAATTACACTTTACAAATTTCATAATTTATCTAACTACTAAAACTTATATCATCCTTCAGCCCTATGCTACGAGCATGCTGGAGATGCTTAACCCTACTCAGTCCCTTCGTGAGGGGATCTGCTGGGTTCTCATCCGATGATACCCTCTTTGCCACGAGGATTCCTTCTTCTATTCGATGTCTGATGATGTGATATTTTATGTCAATGTGTCTAGATCTCCCATGGAAACCGCACTATTGCTGTCACAGAAAAGCTCCATTGGCTCTTTTATAGTTGGTACAACTCCAAGGTCTCCGATTAAGTTCTTTAGCCATATAGCCTCCTTTGCTGCCTCGCTTGCTGCTATATACTCTGATTCACAAGTGGGATCAGCCACTGTCTCCTGCTTGGAACTCTTCCAAGTGATTGCTCCTCCGTTTAAGGTAAAGACTAGAGGTGGCAAAAATTGACACGACACGAAACCCGACACGAAATAAACGGGTTTGGGTAAGATATGTCAACCCGTTTAAATAAACGGGTTGACACGACACGACACGAAAATTAAACGGGTAAGGTTAGGGTTGAGAATTTCAACTCGAATACGACTCGAAAATGACCCGTTTATTTATATGCAAATTTTTTGAATTATTTAAATAAACTAGAAAGATACAAAACCAAAACCATAAGTAAAAGAAAACCTTCGAATTGATTCGTTTTATAATGTTGAAATGACTTAGCCATCTAGATCAAGACTTAATTTCAGTTTTTTCATTCTCTCCCAAACTGCCCAGTCTCTTTCACCACTCTCACATCCTCGCGACCTTTTCATCCGCCTCTCCAACTCCCACTCTTTTAATTTTGTCATCTGAACTTGCTATGACTTCATCTATTCTGCATCCAAACTATTAGTTTTTCCTCTCCGCCTACCTAACTCCTACTCTTTCAACATGCTCAATCTTTTAACCTCACATGACACGACATATATCAAGGTATAGCACTAACCCGAAACTCGACACGAACTCGACACGAAAATAAACGGGTTGACATGACACGAAACGTTAATCAAATGGGCCGGGTTAGGGTCAAGCACTTTCAACCCGTTTAGTGTTTTGACACGACACGACATGATTGCCACCTCTAGTAAAGACCCATCCCGACTGAGAGCAGAAATTATCCCTATCAGTCTAGAAGCTAGCATCACTATACCCTACAACTCTCAAGTCATCACTCCCACCAAGGGTAAGGACCCAGTCCTTAGTCCTTCGCAGGTACTTGAGGATATTCTTTACCGCAGTCTAGTATGCCTTGCCAGGGTTCCCCTGATACCTGCTCACCATGCTCAAAGCAAAAGCTACATCAGGTCGAGTACACGTCATAGCATACATGATCGAACCTACAACTGAAGCATAAGGTAGTCGACTCATTTCTGTTATCTCAGCCTCAGTACTAGGGCTTTGTGTCTTACTCAATTTGGCATTACTCTGAATGGGTAACTCACCTTTCTTGGAGTTATGCATGTTGAATCTTTTCAACACTTTGTCCACATAGGTGCTTTGACTCAGTCCAATTAGTCTTTTACTCCTGTTTCTCAAAATCCTTATCCCTAGGATATAGGCAGCTTCACCAAGGTCCTTCATAGCGAAACACTTCCCAAGCCAGGGCTTTACTTCCTGCAGGGTTGGGATGTCATTTCCTATGAGTACTATGTCATCCACATACAGTACCAAAAAACTGACTATGCTCCCACTAGCCTTGATATAGACACAAGATTCATCTTCACTCCTTGAAAAGCCAAATTCCTTGACTTTCTCATCAAAGAAAAGATTCCATCTGCGAGGTGCCTGTTTCAATCCATAAATGGATTTCTCGAGTTTACACACTCTATTGGGGTACTCTGTACTGACAAAACCCTCAGGCTGAACCATGTAAACATCTTCATCCAACTTTCCATTAAGGAAAGTGGTTTTGACATCCATTTGCCATATTTCATAGTCATGAAATGCAGCAATGGCTAACAGAACCCTAATAGACTTTATCTTGGCCACTGGTGAAAAGGTTTCATCATAATCAACTCCCGGAGTTTGAGAATAACCCTTTGCAACCAGTCGTGCCTTATAAGTGTGTACATTACCATCCATGTCGGTCTTCTTCTTGAAGATCCATTTGCACACAACTACCTTACGATCAGGTACATGGTCAACCAAGTTCCAAACTTGATTGTCATACATGGAATGTATCTCGCTATCCATAGCCTCTTTCCATTTAGCAGCCTCAAGGTCTGCCATGGCTTCCGTGTAGCTGTTAGGCTCATCCAGACTTACTAGTGTCTCATCACTAATAAGTGTCTCACCTTCTGCAGTGATATGGAAACCATAATAATGCTCAGGTGCATTCCTAACTCTCGTGGAACGCCTCAGAGGTACAGACTCGTCAATTGGCTCAACAGAAGTTTCCTCCTCAAGTTGAGGGCTAGCGTTTGAAGTTCCTTCACCACTTGACTCTTGAATTTCTTCAAGATCAATTTGCCTCCCACTGTCTCCTTGGCTTATAAACTCTCTCTCTCTCTCGAAAGACTCCTCTTCTTGCTACAAAGACCACATTATCACTAGGTCTATAGAAGAGGTAACCAAAGGATCTTTGTGGGTAGCCGATGAAAATACACCTCTCGCTTCGGGGTTCTAGCTTGTCATGAGTCTCGCGCCTCATAAAAGCCTCGCAACCCCAAATCTTGATGTGGTCTAAGTTGGGTACTTTACTAGTCCACATCTCGTGAGGAGTTTTGGCAACTTTCTTTGTAGGGACTAGATTAAGAATATGGGCGGCAGTCTCTAAGGCATACCCCCAAAATGAGATTGGTAGCGAAGCTCGACTCATCATGGAACGAACCATATCCAACAAGGTTCGATTACGCCTCTCAGCTACACCATTCAACTATGGTGTCCTGGGAGGTGTCAATTGTGATACAATTCCACATTCCCTAAGATAGTCGAGGAACTCTGAACTAAGATACTCACCACCTCGATCGAATCGAAGCATCTTAATGTTCCTGCCCAATTGATTCTCGACTTACTTTTTAAATTCCTTAAACCTTTCGAAAGTCTCTGACTTATGCTTGATTAAGTAGACATATCCATATCTACTGTAATCATCAGTAAAAGTCAAATAATAACGATTAGCATCCCTTGTGGCGTGTTTGAATGGTCCACACACATCCGTGTGTACAAGGTCCAACAAACCTTCACCCCTCTCACAAGAGCCTGTGAAGGGTGACTTTGTCATTTTTCCAAGTAAGCATGATTCACAACTATCATCTGACTTCAGGTCAAACGACTCCAAGACTCCATCCTTTTGGCGTTGGCCTATGCGTTTCTTGCTTATATGTCCAAGATGACAATGCCATAATGATGCTTTATCCAAGTTATTATTATTAATAGAATCAATACACATCACATTATTTCCTAAGTTATCTACAACAGACACAGGTTCATACACACCATCACAAGGTAATGCTTTAAAATAAAGAACATTATTAAAGAAAGCATCAATAGAACCAACTTCATTATTAAATGAAAAGGTAAACCCTTGTTTATACAATGCATGAAAGGAAATAATATTTCTTGCCATTTCTGGCGAGTAAAAACATTTATTCAAATCTAAATTTAACCCACTGCTTAGCGACAAAGTATAAACTCCAATCTTGGTGACAGGTGTAACTTTCCTATTCCCCATTATTAAGTTTATCCTTCCTTGCTCCACATTCTCACTTCTTCTTAGTCCCTGCAAGTCACAACAAATATGAATACCACAACCGGTATCAAGGACCCAAGAGTTTGAATTGGGTGAGTTAATAGAAATGATAGTGTAAGTACCTACATGGTTGGGTTTAACTTTCCCATCCTTCACATCTTGCTGGTACTTTCGGCAGTTCTGCTTCCAATGTGCCTTTTCATGGCAATAGAAGCATTCAGCCTCTTTTGGGTCAAAAGAAGGAGTGATGAAACCTTTCTTGGTTCCACTTGAAGAAGAGTCATCAAGGGTCCTAACCTTGGTACCCTTCGAAGAACTCTTTATCTTCTTCCCTCGTCCTTTCCTGATTGCCAAGACAGGGGCGGAGTTGGTAGGAGTAGGAGTTGTAACAACTGCCTTACCCTTAAGACCACTTTCTGCGGTCTTTAAGAGTCCTTGAAGTTTGCTGAGTGTGACCTCTTCCTTGTTCATGTGGTATGTCATGCGGAATTGGTCATAACATGAAGGTAAGGAGTGTAAAATGATATCTATTGCAAGCTCCTCGGGGAAGTTCACATTTAGCTTCAGCAAACGGTCCACAAATCTTTGCATTTTCTGCATGTGGCCCGTGATGGGTTCACCATCCTTCATGTGAGTTGTTATCATGGAGGAGATGATTTCATACCTCTCTTGACGAGCACTTTGATGGTATCTTTCCATCAAGTCTTGGTGCATCTCATAGGGGTAGAAATCTTCATAGGATTTTTAGAGATCCGGAGTCATAGTGGCCATCATGATGCATGCCACTTTGGTGGCATCCCTTTCATGTGCCCTAAACTCAGCGATCTCTTGAGGAGTAGCAATTGTCTCATCAATCTCCTTAAGCTCCTTATCAAGGACATATTCCTTGTCCTCGTAGCGAGTAATCATTCTGATGTTTCTGATCCATTCATTAAAGTTGGATCCATCAAAAGTGACTTTCCCACACAAGTTCATAAGAGAAAAGGAGCCAATAGGATTAGAGTTAGAAGCAGCGTTGTTTGCAGACATCTGATAAGAGAAGAAAGAAAAGTTTAGTTTAGATATAAAGATAGTCCTTAAGAAAACACCCAAATGTAGTATTTGTTGGATAAGGTGTCTAAGTCCATAACTTATTTGGTATATACTTGACCCGACCCGGCATGGTCCATCTGGGTTGCATTTCACCCGAACAATTTATGGATAATTTTATGAGAGTTATACACATATGTTTATGAATATATTATAAGTTATAATATATTAATATGAGGTTATGTTATTTAATTAGTCTTAGTCTTAAATTAATTATGAATTAATTTAGAGATTAAAAGGAAGACTAATTAGATTATGGGCTATTGGTTTTATATGGTGTGGGCTAACACTCATTTGTTAATGGGCTAGGCTTGGAGGGAAGTCCATGGATGATCCATGGAGCTTTTAACCCATGGATCCTTGGAAAAGGAAAGGTCATGGGTTATTAGGGTTTCACCCTAACCATGTACACTATATAAGCATGCTTATGGTGCATGAAATGGAAACTAGTGAACTAGTGTGTGTGTGCTTGTGTGTGGCCGAAATTAGTGTGTGTATACACTCTCTCAAAGTTTTCCAAGTGTTTGTGGTGATTTGTGATTCCATTTGAGGCATTCACACTATTGGTGCTTGGCCCTCAAACTCCTTAAGAATCAAACTCATCAAAGAAAGGTATGTAATCTCTTCTAACTCTTTTATGTTGAAATGTTCCCCATGCCATGTTAGATAGGTTATGAACCTTGGAAAATTATTATTTTGCATGTATTTAGACAAACATAGATCCAAGGTTTATTAGGGTTGCATGCACACTTAGGAAGTGTTAGATTGCTCAAAACCCAACAGTGGTATCAGAGCCTAGGCTTGCTTGTTTGATACTTGATGCAAAATAGTTGAAAAAGTCGAAAAACTTGTTGTCTGCCTGATAAACTCGCCGAGTCCATGGGGGGACTCGCCGAGTTCATGTGTATCTTCAACCTACTCGCCGAGTAGGAGCCACAGAGTGCAGATTTTCGACTTTTGCTGCTGGAAATGGACTAGAAAGATTACCCTAAACTGTTTTGGTGTTTTAAAACTTGTTTTAGTTGGTGTAATGGTTGTTCTAATCCATTTACAATAGCATATATCAAAATTCCATGATTTTTTATGTGTTCATATAATTCTTGAAATTTTGATGATCATGTTGATGTTCTTATGAATTTAGAAGATGATAGGAATTATTTGCTGAATTGTTTAGAATTAATTCTTGATCATTTATGTGTTTTAATGGAGTCCATAATTTGTCCTCAAGTTATGGATATCCAAAGGTCACTTTCTTTAACACACACATTTAAACACATAAGTTACATGAAAATGAAGAGACTTCATTTTTATGAACCTTTAATTCATAAGTTATGAAATGAAAAGTTTTGGATAGTTACAAAACTTGTCCTCAAGTTTTGGAATTTGTAAAGTTTCACACACTTTAATAAACTTTAATTCCAACCCTTAGAGTTTTAATAGTTAAAATTCAACCCTTATACTATTTATAACATTAATGGTTAATTATTATATATATGTATAAGAATAAGTCGTTCTACCGTTAGTAGGCCTCATTCACGAAGCCGGTCTATAAGGTGGGTATAAGGTTGTTGCCTATAAAATGGCGACTTAATGGGTGTCCACTCTCACCCACCGCTTGCTTGACTGGTGGAGGGTCGTTAGCCGAACGGGTAGGACAATGACTTTAAATCCTCATTAAAAGTATAATGATTATTATAAAGTAACTAAACCTTTTAATTCCCAATCTTAGTTATTTTAGGAAAAATGTGAACATGGTGCTAGTACATGGAATTCACACTTTGTACCTTACCAAGTCGTTGGTGGAGCGTGTGTGGTTAACCGGCACACTAACTTGGACTAGTAAGGATCACGAAGGGTGAATTAATGTTTGTCATGGATCAATGGAGCGTGTGTGGTTAACCGGCACATTGATTAGGTGATAATATTAAGGGTACCAAGTGAATTAGCATGGTTATTCACACCTTGTTTTGTGATCCTCGGCATCCCAGTCACAAAACTTGAAGGGCACAATCGAGATTGAAACATGCCATTGAAAAGTTCAATGAATCTCAAAAGAATCTAGGAATTTCAAATCCAATTAAAACCTAATAATTCATTTTGTTTTTCATGGTGGAAATTGGTGAATCGTCATTCACCTACCTTTTAAATATATTATTACTTAGATTACGGCATCCCTCTTCTAAGTATAATATATTGTGATTGGGTCCTAGCCTTAATATTACATTTGTGTGTCTTATTAAGGATTTTATATATCTAATCTAAACTTGCTTTCTTCCTTCAGATGTCTTCCAACACTAATGCTTCAGGCTCTAACCCAACTGGTTCTTTCTCTCTCATGAATCTTTGTGGGAGGGTCATCTATGATGGTTCCAACTTCATGGATTG
Organism: Lactuca sativa; assembly: GCF_002870075.4. NCBI lineage: Eukaryota > Viridiplantae > Streptophyta > Magnoliopsida > Asterales > Asteraceae > Lactuca > Lactuca sativa. Next base: position 135,492,319 of record NC_056630.2, on the reverse strand, counting down.
GATTAGGAACATCAGGATGGTTACTCGTTATGAGGACAAGGAATATGTCCTCGATAAGGAGTTAAAAGAGCTTGATTAGTCTACTGCTACTCCTGAGGAGATCGCTGAATTCAGGACACATGAGAGAGATGCTACTAAGGTGGCATGTATCATGATGGCCACAATGACAGCCGAGCTCCAAAAGTCATATGAAGATTTCTACCCTTTTGAGATGCACCAAGACCTGATGGAAAGGTACCATCAGAGTGCTCGTCAGGAGCGGTATGAAATAATCTCCTCCATAATAACTACCCGCATGAAGGACGGTGATTCCGTCACGGATCACATGCAAAAGATGCAAAGGTATGTGGACCGTTTGCTGAAGCTAAATGTGAACATCCCTGAGGAGTTGGCAATTGACATCATTTTGCACTCCTTACCTTCTTGTTATGACCAATTTCGTATGACATATCATATGAACAAGGAGGAAGTTACCCTCAGCAAGCTTCAAGGACTCTTGAAGACCGCGGAAACCGGTCTTAAGGGCAAGGCGGTTGTTGCCTCTACTACTCCTACTCCAACATCTACCCCTGTTTTGGCTATCGGGCAAGGCAAAGGGAAAAAGAGGAAGCACCCTTCGAAGGGTACCAAGGGAAAGTCTCTTGAAGGCTCCTCATCGAAGACCAAGAGCGGTTCTGTCACTCCTTCTGCCATTCCCAAGGATGCTGAATGCTTTTATTGCCATGAAAAGGCACACTGGAAGCGAAACTGCACTAAGTACTTGCAGGATATAAAGGATGGGAAAGTGAAACCCACCCATGCATGTATTTACACTATATTGTCTAATTACTCATCATATTCTAACTCTTGGGTGCTTGATACAGGATGTGGTATTCACATATGTTCTGATATGCAGGGCCTAAGAAGAAGTGAGGATGTGGAGCACGGGAAGATAAACTTGATCATGGGGAATAGGAAGGCTTCACCTGTTTCCAAGATTGGAGTTTATACTTTGTTGCTTAATAATGGGTTAAAATTAGATTTGAATAAATGTGTGTACTCGTCTAAAATAGCGAGGAATATTATTTCTTTTCATGCTTTGTACAAACAAGGTTTTACCTTTTCGTTTGATAATGAATGTGGTGGTATTAATGCTTTCTTTAAAAATGTGTTTTATTTTAAAGCGTTACCTTGTGATGGTGTGTATGAAACTGTGTCGATTGTAGACAACTTAGGAAATAATGTGTTGTATATTGATTCTTCTACTAGCCTAGATAAAGCATCATTGTGGCATTGTCGTCTTGGACATGTAAACAAGAAACGCATAGGCCAACTCCAAAAGAGTGGAGTTTTGGAATCATTCGACCTTAAATCGGATGATAGGTGTGAATCTTGTCTACTTGGAAAGATGACAAAATCACCCTTCACTGGAACTTGTGAAATGGGTGAGGGTTTATCTCGAGTGATCTCCTCAGGAGTATTGGTATAAACCCACACTCACTTGTATCACTTCATGGAATTTATCTCGAGTGATCGTGAGACGATAATATCATATAAGTCTTCAAACCTAGAGATATGAGTTGTTACCTATGAGTTGGTTGTGCATTGATTGCACGTAAACGCATCAGTAACTTGATGTTATAAAACGTGCCTTTGTGTACAATTCAACAAGTAGTAGAACAAGCATATGAGTCGAAGTTTATTTGTTCCTTCTAGAAATAGAAGCGATATTTGGGCCCCTCGATGATTTTGTGTTGACCCATGTACCGGGCCCGGTCAGAACTAAACTGATGTGTTCAGTAAAGTTCTTTGTCAAACAAATCGGAAATCGAGAAACAACTGCCAGACAATAAGCAAGACATAGTTCCATGTGTTTGTCCGGCTGATATCATGAGAACAGAGGATTAAATGATCACTTGTCTTAAAATGGCGCTTCATAGTTTTCGAGAGCTACGATTGCTGGTTGGTTCCTGAAGTTATACAGGCAAATAGAGTTATTAGACTTATCCAAGTGGGAGTCTGTTGGATAAGGTGTCTAAGTCCATAACTTATTTGGTATATACTTGACCCGACCCGGCATGGTCCATTTGGGTTGCATTTCACCCGAACAATTTATGGATAATTTTATGAGAGTTATACACATATGTTTATTAATATATTATAAGTTATAATATATTAATATGAGGTTATGTTATTTAATTAGTCTTAGTCTTAAATTAATTATGAATTAATTTAGAGATTAAAAGGAAGACTAATTAGATTATAGGCTATTGGTTTTATATGGTGTGGGCTAACACTCATTTGTTAATCGGCTAGGCTTGGAGGGAAGTCCATGGATGATCCATGGAGCTTTTAACCCATGGATCCTTGGAAAAGGAAAGGTCATGGGTTATTAGGGTGTCACCCTAACCATGTACACTATATAAGCATGCTTATGGTGCATGAAATGGAAACTAGTGAACTAGTGTGTGTGTGCTTGTGCGTGGCCGAAATTAGTGTGTGTATACACTCTCTCAAAGTTTTCCAAGTGTTTGTGGTGATTTGTGATTCCATTTGAGGCATTCACACTATTGGTGCTTGGCCCTCAAACTCCTTAAGAATCAAACTCATCAAAGAAAGGTATGTAATCTTTTCTAACTCTTTTATGTTGAAATGTTCCCCATGCCATGTTAGATAGGTTATGAACCTTGGAAAATTATTATTTTGCATGTATTTAGACAAACATAGATCCAAGGTTTATTAGGGTTGCATGCACACTTAGGAAGTGTTAGATTGCTCAAAACCCAACAGTATTAAGGCTAGGACTCAATCACAATATATTATACTTAGAAGAGGTATGTCGTAATCTAAGTAATAACATATTTGAAAGGTAGGTGAATGACGATTCACCAATTTCCACCAAACACGAAATATTAAAATATTTAATTTGGTTTTTAGAAATTTCTAGATTCTTTTGAGATTCAATGAACTTTTCAAAGGCATGTTTCAATCTCGAGTGTGCCCTCCAAGTTTTGTGACTGGGATTCCGAGGATCAAAAAACGAGGTGTGAAGTAACCATGAAAATTACTTGGTATCCTTAATAAATTACCCCTCAATCGATGTGCCGGTTAACCACACACGCTCCATCGATACTATGATAAATATTAAGTCACCCTTTACCTACCTTTTTAAGTCCAAGTTAGTGTGCCGGTTAACCATACACGCTCCACTAACGACTTAGACAAAGTGTAAAGTGTAATTTCATGGATTAGCACCTTATTCACATTTTTCCTAAAGTAACTAAGATTGGGAATTTAATAACACAATTAGTTACTTTATAAGATTCATCATACTTTTAATGAGAATTTATAAGTCCATGTCTTACCCGTTCGGCTAACGACCCTCCACCAGTCAAGCAAGCGGTGGGTGAGAGTGGACACCCATTAAGTTGCCATTTTATAGGCAACAACCTTATACCCACCTTATAGACCGGCTTCATGAATGAGGCGTACTAGCAGTAAGACGACTTTAATCTTATACATACATATATATATATATATATATATATATATATATATATATATATATATATATATATATTATTAAGTTATAATATTATAAGTATAAGGGTTGAATTTTAACTTTTAAAATTCTAAGGGTTGGAACTAAAGTTTTAATCAAGACTTTACTTGTTCCAAAACTTGAGGGCAAGTTTTGTAAACTTTCAAAACTTTTCATTTCTTGTAACTTATGAGTTTATTAGGGTATTAAAAATGAAGACTCTTTATTTTTATAACCCATGTGTTCTTTTAATGGTTTTAAAACAAAGTGACTTTTGGTTTTCCATAACTTGAGGACAAGTTATGGACTCCATTAAAACACATAATGATCATGAATTAATCTACCACATAGGTTACAAATAATTCCTATGATCATCTAAACATCATAAGATCAAGAACATGAATATGAACACTTTCATGAATCAAAAATTACACTTAAAACTTTGTAATTTTGATAACAAGTTGTTGTAAATGGATTAGCAAAGACATTACACCATCTAAAACAAGTTTTCAAGTACCAAAACAGTTTAGGGTAATGTTTCTAGTCCATTTCCAGCAACTAAAGTCGAAAATCTGCATTCTGAGGCTCCTACTCACCGAGTGAATAAACCTACTCGCCGAGTAGGATGAATATACACATGAACTCGACGAGTCCCCCCATGGACTCGGCGAGTTCATTTGGCAGACAAGAAGTTTTTCGACTTTTTCCAATATTTTGCATCAAGTATCAAACAAACAAGCCTAGGCTCTGATACCACTGATGGGTTTTGAGCATTCTAACACTTCCTAAGTGTACATGCAACCCTAATAAACCTTGGATCTATATTTGTCTAAGATACATCCAAATAATTATTTTTACAAGGTTCATATCCTAACTAGCATGGCATGGGGAACTTGAATCAAATAAAGCTAGTAGAAATACTTACCTTGTAGTTGTAGTTGATTCCTTGGAGTTTTAGAGCCTAACACCAATAGTGTGGATGCCTCAAATGGAAATCACAAATCACCACAAACTTGAAACTTTGAGAGAATAGTCACTACTATCTTGAAATCGGCCCTCTTGCTTTACTCACCTCAACTAGTGTAATTTCAAGAACCAAAGCCTCCTTTATATAGTGTGGTGGATTAGGGTTACATCCATGTAAACCCTAATACCAATGTCTCTTCATTTCCATGAGATCCATGGGTTAAAGCTCCATGGAGTATTCATGGACTTTCCATGCAAGCCTAGCCCATTCCAAATAAGCATTAGCCCACACTATATAAATATAGAAGCCCATATTTTATTAGTAATATCTTTGATCTCTAAATTAATCCTAGATTAATTATAGATCAATACTAATTAAATAATATGATCTTATATTAATATATTAGAACATAAAATATATTAATAAATCATAACTTGTACTATTCTCAAAAGATTATCCATAAATTGTTCGAGTGAAGTGCAACCCAAATGGACCATGTCGGGTCGGGTCAAGTACATACCAAATATAGTTATGGACTTAGACACTATATCCAATAGATTTATCAATGTTGTTAGCCGAGAGTGTGGCATGATTGGAGCAAGTGGTAAAAAAATGGGGCAGGGAACAGACCATGGTTTCAGGTAAGGTAGTTGGTCGATGTGAGGCCTGGGTTTAGGCCACGGAAAGGATTCCGGGAACGGAACTGGAGTTCGGAACCCCAAGAGGGCTAGAACAGACTGCATGGGAGAGATTCCCGGGAAAGATGGTTCTGGGTGACGTACGATAGTTTTGAGCGGTCCAGATAGATTGAAGGCCAGAAGGCGTACTAGTCAGACCGAAGGCTCGGGGAACGGTCCAAATATGCTGAAGGTTCTAAGAGTGGTCCAGATAGGTTGAAGGCCTGGAAAGGCGGCCCAGTCATGCTGAAGACTCTGTATGTGTTAGTGGATCAGTATGAGGAGAATGAGTGAATATGTCGCCATGCAATAGTAATCGATATGGTCTGGCCCCAAGTATTGATCATGATGATGGAGTTGGCTGGAGGTCATGCGTGGGCCTAGTTAGTTATGTGATCGGATTCGTAGTATATGGTAGTTCGATAATAGCAGTTGCTCTACATGGATAGTGTAGAGCGGAGTTTAGCTCAGTGGCACTTATAGGTGCGGTAAGGGTTGTTGACTAGACTTCCTGGTAAGGAAAGGTATGTAGCTCCGGAAGGAGTATGGGTCCTCTGAAAGGAAGGCAGCAAAGTAAATGGATGATCGAAAGTTCTTCAGTTATTGGTAGTAAGCACTGGGATTTTACCAGATATATGGAAGCACTTACGGGTTGGATGCCTGTTGAGGTTGTGGCAACGTTGGATGATACACAGGCATGTTTTCAGTCTCCTTGGAAGAGGAGGAGGATAGTGGTTCCAGATTGGAGATTGGGACAGAGAAAGGTGAGACAGCAGGTTAACAGACTCGGGAGTAGTCTGGACCGGTGCTGACGTCTGTGTAAGGATATTACAGTCGGGGGTCAAGGACCTAGAGATCGTGATAGGGAGGTGTGAGTGGGTTGCACTCCGTTGTGTCGAACCGAAGGGTTCGAGGGTGACGCAAGGACAAGGTCCTTAGTTCTGAGTATGGTTGTAGGCTTGAGTTATGTATGTGAAGGTATTCCAATCTGGGGTATTCCATCATCAGGATGATCGGACCCTATGATTGATTGGACCTGGTGTGTTTGGTATTCCAAACCAAGGTTGATTGGGCCAGGTACGAGTGGTTACGCGATATTTTTGGTTGATGGGTTATGGGAGCTGAGGGATGTAGTATCCTGTCAGCGCGTAAGGGATAGAACCAGAGGGTGGAACAGGATTCGTTCCAGGTTGCATGTTATCAGGGTTATTGCTAATTTTGGGCGAAGGAAGATGGATTAGTGTCTTGGCAGAGCTCAGTGGGTGTTTGTTGTATCTAGCGTTCGCAGGGCGCGAAGGTGTGTTCCTGATTTGAAGGGATGGTATCATCGGGTGATACGTGGTTAATATGTAGTTCTATTGAGTTGAAAGGCCGAGGGTCGGCTTGGAGTAGTGGCAAGGATGCCACGTGAGAATAAGTCATTTTAAGAGAGATGCAGAAGTAGGGTTTGTAAGAGCATGAGTTGATTGAGAAATCGGAGTCTGCAGTGCAAGGGGTTTGTTCTGAAATGTATACTGCAGTAGGCTTCGATGACGAAGCCTAATTTAAGTAGGGGAGAGTTGTAACACTCCAAATTCCAGAGGTGTTATTGAAGGACTTAAAGTGTAATTTAAGGAAAAGGACTCCGCGAGTAGGCATGATTACTTGCCGAGTCGGAGCGGGAATCTGTCGCGGGTTAAGTGGCCAACTCGCCGAGTCGGCGGCTTGGACTCGACGAGTTGGTGCTGAAGAGAGAAAACCCTAATCCTGGGGGTTGTGCCCTATATAAAGCACATTATAACCCACCCTCAGCCTCTTTGCTACCCTTTTGAGATCTAGAAACCCTAATTTTCGTGTGAGACTTCATTATTGAAGAGATTGGAGCTTGGAAGAGGAATTTGGTGGAAGGAGCTTGAGAAATTAGAGGCTAGCATCAAGGGGCTTGTGTAGATCTGGGATCTACATCAGTTTGGGTACATCTCAGAGGTAAGGAACCATTATCTTAAGCTATTTCCTTTTTGGTTCATCCTTGGTGGTTGATTTGGAGTTCCTTAGCTTGTTTGAGATCTATTTCGGGTTTGCAGTTTAGATCTGAGGTTGCTACTCCAGATCTAGACTTGTGATGGCCTAGAATGTCATGAAGCTCCTGTCTATGAGTTGTTGGTGAAGCCCCCTAGTCCTTAACCCTAGCCCTAGTGTGTTTTGGGCCTATATCTCATTGGTTTCACGTAAAGTTTGCAACTTTATGTGAGGGTTAGACTGTAGAAGAGTGGATCTATGGATTGGGGCCCTGCATGGATCGAAAAGCCACTGTATGGATTGAGAACCGGAGAGACTCAGCGAGTCACATGGGTGTACTCGATGAGTTGTATGAACATGTTCATGAACTCGGCGGGTTAGAAGAACAACTCGGCGAGTGTTGAAGATTGCCTTAGACTCGGCAAGTCTGTTCTTGGACTCGTCGAGTCTAGTCGCGGAACGCTAACCTCTTCTGGTTAAGCCTCGAATCGGTGAGTTGAGAGACGACTCTGTGAGTTGAGCAGGATGGGACCCGGAGATCGTTGGACTCGACGAGTCTTAGGGCGACTCGGCGAGTTGAGTCGTGTTATGGGAGTTTCTGAGTATAGGAGCTCGACGAGTCGACGGGTTGACTCGGCGAGAAGAATCAACCAGGAAGGTTGACTTTGACTGAGGACTTTGACTTTGACCAAGAGTTGACCAGTTCGACTTCCAAGGGTATTTTGGTAATTTTGGTATTTATGGAATTGGTTCTTTAGTAGTGTTCTATGGTGAAGTTTGTGTCGGTGGTCAGAGCAGTTTGGTCTTATCTCTTCAGTCGGCAATTGTAGGTGAGTTATCCTCACTATATCGACAGGGTCTATGGCACCAAGGCTGGCCCTTTATCAGATGGAAATCCGGGTATTGTTTGTTATGTTATTGTTTTGCTAGATCTGCATCCTGGTATTTAGGATGGTGTTATGTTAGTGACCTAGTTAAGGTTGGTACCCGGTATATAAGGTAATATTATGCTAGTGACCGGTTAGGTCGGAATCCTGGTTAGGATGTTGATATGCTATGTGATCTTCTAGACTGTTTATCTGGTTAAGGATTGTTATGTGATTAATTGTTTTATGTGCACATGATTGTTTGACGGGGGTTGGGTTGAGACGGGTCCTGCTTTGTGTTGTAGGCCAACATACTTAGGGCGGACCGGATATTCTGAAGGCCTAACGAGCGGTCCGGATAGGCTGAAGGCCCTAAGAGGGAGGACCAGACGTGCCGAGGCTCGGAGAGTGGACCATGCTGACTGAAGGCCCGGTGTGGGCGGACCAGTTGTAATGTAGACTCAGAGAGTGGACCAGGTGGATTGAAGGCCCGGTGAGGGCGGACCAATCACACTGTAGACTCGATGTACATGGCTAGACTCGGAGGGTGGACCAGGTGGACTGAAGGCCCGGTGGGGGCGGACCAGTCACACGGTAGACCCGATGTGCATGGTTGTTCTATTTGTGATATGTTATGAGTATGTTTATGTGTGGTTTGGTATTTTGGGGGTAACTCACTAAGCTTCCGGGCTTACATTTCTGTGTATTGTTTCGGGTACTTCAGGAGATCGTGGCAAGGCGAATGCGTGATCGTACCGCTCCTCATGTTTTATGATTTTTGTGATATGGTTCTGGGGGATACTCTGATGTTTAAACTATTTTGAAAACAAGATGTATGAACTTAATGATTTTTGAATGAATTAAAATGTTTTAATTTGGCTCAAATTTTATGGGTGTTACAATTGCAATCTGGAATGTGGACAAAAAATTATTCCTAATTTCAAGAAAAAGTTGGGAAACCAATGAATAATTCTAAAATTTTGAAAAAATATTATGTTTTTTTAACTAAAATCTAACAAAATTCGAAAAAAAAAATTGTAATGGAAAGTAGATGCGATAAATGACTTAAAAATGGACATTTGATTGAAAATGATCATGTTAATAAAAATACTTTATATAGAGTTTTTTCTAGATTAAATCGTAATTTTATTTAATTTCTGAAAAATATCTTGTATTTTGTTCAACTTTTTTTCTGAAAAAACCTTCGTATTTGACAAGTTTTTGATAAAAAAAAAACTGTTAAAATAGTTAAATTGAAAAATCTGAAAAAATAGTCTATTTTAAAATAAAAAAAAACAAAGTTAATGTTTAATACGAAAAAAAAAGCATAATATATAAAGTCTTTTATGATATTAACATGATTGAAAAACAGTGTTATTTGACATTTTGAAATAATCATTTCATACATAAATAGAAAATATATTTTGAAACTTTTTTCAATGCAAATGAAAAAAATATATACTATATATTTTGATCGGTCCTCATTCGAACAAAATAATAATTTCGCAAAACACCAAAATTTTGATTAGTTTAGTCAATATCCTAAATAATATGTATGGGTTATTATTGTGACGGTAAATATTGAAGGTCAAAAGTTGTGGTTGTGGGTATGCTTAAGTGGCTATTGTTTTTTCTTTGAATTGAAATTTGAAAATGTCGCTTTTTGTGAAAATGAAATGAAAGCGACACTCAAAATGTCGCTTTTCGTGAAAATGAAATGAAAGCGGATAAGAATGTCGTCCAACGAGCAAGACACATATCACGGGAGTTTATAAATATTATCACGAATTCAATAATTCGAATTAAATTATTAATAAAAAGTTAAATAACTATTTTTTATGCTGAAAATGTTGGACTATTTATATTTACGTAGGATTTTCGACATTTTATTAAAATATTATTTGTAACTGCTAGATTTATGTATTGTATACTTATGTATGGTCTTAAAGCTATTTATAAAAGGTTTTGTACGTAAGTGGTATATTTGACAAATTACAACAAATTTACTCATGTCTTTTGTAAGAACTGATGTGTCCTACTTAACTATAGTTTTGTCATAAGGAACACAACAAATGTATTTAGAATCAATCAAAGATAGTGCATAATAAATTTAACAAATTTATTGTTCAGAAATGTAGTTTTTGACGTATACTTTGTGCTATAAATTTAACAAATTTATTGTTCAGAATGTTTCTCTGTTACACGAGGTTTATGGAATTATGGCATAGTAAATATGAATATAATAAAACTAAATTTTAGTTGTTTCATTTTAACCGATGCTTATAAAACATTCTTATTTACAAATATGAAACACAAAACAAGAAAAAAAAAAGTTCACTAGTCAATAAGAATCAAACGATATACAAGTGAACAACAAATTGTACACAAACGAATTCACAAAGTATCACCATTCCCAAACAATATTCAAAGAAATAAATTTACCAAAAACCACACAAATGAAGGGAAAAGATAAAAAAGAATTTGAAGAACAAAAAAGCAAATTAAAAGCCTTGATCGATGAGATAATCGCCAAGCCTTTCAACAATGATGTTGCACTGACCTGGTGTCATTGGTTCATTATATAAGCCAATGATCAAAGCCATTCCCGTCTTCTTAATTGTAACGCCTCCTGATCCCTATACCAATAATAGTTGCAAAAACAGATCATATTGATTTTCAAGTTCAAACAGTCGATTATGAAGCCAAAAAAAAGGGGGGATTTAATTATAACCTTTTTCCCTCGAATAACAGATCCTGCTTCGCCTTGAATCACCATATATTTGGTCCCACCAAGGTATAAACCAGTAGGAGCAAGTGATCCAGGTTCATTGAAGTCATTTATGATACATGTAACTTCCTCTGGCTTGACCTACAACAGTATTACCCAAAAAAATGGATTTTCATTCAGTCATTCATCCTTACTTATCGAAGGTTAATTAGAAGATTTCACATCCTAACAGCTTAAAAAACTTGAAAACTTAATAATTGAAACTCAAAATGATCAAAGTCAACTAGAAAACAAGGATTTCACTAGAAATTAGCCAATAAATCTGAATTCAGAGGGCAGCGATTTGAATCAGATCCGAACCTTAGTCGAGAACTAAAAACTGAATTGAATTAAGCGAAAATTGTGGGTTAGAGGAAGAGAGAGGAAGTGAACCTGAGGGAAGTTGGAGGACTGAGCCCAGATGCTACCGTCGAGGCCGATAATGGCGGCGGCGGTGAGGTGGTTGCATTCGATCTCGCACATCAAGTGATCATCGACATAAGTTTGCCACGACATCTTGTTATTCCGATTATTACTTCGACTATTGTGCAAAACCTCCACGACAATCGGGGGTGGAAGGAGATAAAGAGTGCCCGGAAACGATGAAAATGTGAAACGCACTTATCACGATGATTTCTCATTTTAAGCGTGTGTAATCTTTGTTTTAAAATAATTAGTTGATTCAATTTTATCTTTTTCTAAAAAAAAAAATTCAATTTTATCAATATAAAAAATAGAGTAAATTAGGCTAAAGTTCTAAAAATTTTGTCATGGCTCCAAGGCTTGTACCTGCCGTTAAATTTTACTAAAACGTCGTTTTAACTCATATAAGTGTATAAAATAGAATAATAGTTGAAAATACATATAAAAATATTAATTATATACAAAATTGCCGCCTTAAGTCACGTCTTACAAACGACGTGACTCGCTAAATCTCGGAAAAGCTTGAGGCATGACATTGCTGCCAAGTCACGCCTTACGTTATTTAAAACATTACTATTTAGTCTTTAATTTTTGGGAGAAGGGAAATCTCCAGAAAAATCCTAAAATTTTACCCTAATTTACGAAAAGTCCCAAAGTAAAATTTGATTACGAAAAAGCATGAATTAACGGTAAAAATGGCGATTTGACCCATTTTTTCCGATTTACCGGTTTTATTACTTACATGTTTTACTAAAGTCTCATTATTTTACCCTAATTTGCGAATAAGTCCCAAAATAAAATTCACTGATGATTTGGCCATTTTCTTCATTTAACATACATTTTATCGGTTTCATTGCTGACTTAGACACCTAGTCATTAAGTTAGTTGATAAGATGAATATGATGGGTTATATAATATCATATTTACTGTAAAATGTGATATCCATCTCATCGGCTCATTTATGATTATGTATCTACGTCAGCAATGAAACCAATAAAATGTGTGTTTTCAAGAAAAAAATGCAGAAAAATGAGTTGATGTCTGATGAGATGGATATATTAGGTTACATAAGATTAGATAGACAATTTGATATTCTTATAAACGTAAAAAATAACGCAATTGTTATTAGTTTATGTAATTATTGTAGTCTTCGTTGGATGCATTTTATGTTCCAAAAAGATATACAATACATCATGATATCGAGTTTTATGTTAAACATAGCATTATATAACTCAACATCTCCATCTCATCATCTCATTTAATGACTAGGTGTCCGGGTCAACAATGAAACCGGTAAAATGTATATGTTACATAGAGCAAATGGCCAAAACATCAGTAAATTTTATTTTGGGACTTATTCGCAAATTATGGTAAACTAATGAGACTTTAGTGAAACATGTAAGTAATAAAACAGGTAAACCGGAAAAAATAGTCAAATCGTCATTTTTACCGGTAATTCATGTTTTTTCGTAAACAAAATTTAATTTGGGATTTTTTCGTAAATTATGATTAAATTTTAGGACTTTTCTGGAGATTTGCTTTAATTTTTTTGAAACTTGGATGATCCCTAGTATGTATTATTGTTGGACGTTGGGATCCCTCCATAAATAAAAAGACTAAATTATCCTTATTTAATTTATTTTTTTATTTTTTTTATTGTTTATTTGTTATTTTTTTTATTAAAAATATGATCAAAGTAGGATCTACTTTACACCCTTACCTCACCTCCTAATATCTCTCTTTCTAAACCCAACCATAAAAACGTCAAATTCCATTGTTGTGTCCTCATCTCTTAATGTTCTCATCATCGTTGTCGGCCACCATAGTGAAATTTATTTCTCTCTAACTTTTGTCATCCATCGATTTCTTCCACCTATCGGTGCAACCAATCTTGTCGGATCTGTAATCCACGCGCCAATAGAACGCACAGAGCTTGGTGTTGGTGTGTATGAGACCGATAAGAAGAAAGAGAGGTAGCTAGAGTCTGGTGGTCGTTTAAGAACCAGAAGCGACCTTCCTTCCCCAACCTTGCCGACCCTAGTCTCTAGTAATGAAGACGCCATAATCTTGCCGCTTTTGTTTCAATTCCATGTATCCACGTCTAATATATCCCTTGTTTTACTTAAATCCAACTCGTTTGTGCTAACCTTAGGTTAACCGGAAATACACACAATAAGGTAGATTAGGAAAGGGGACAATCTTGGTCGAAAGTTGTTTGTCTTCAATTAAGTCGTCTATAGAAAATCGTATTCTCTTATTATTATTTTCTCTCCTCCTTCTCCACTAGATTCGAATTCAACTAACCAAAAAAGAACACCTTATAATCTTTACAGTAGAGTTTTAGGTTTGATTTTGGTTTCCGGTGGGATTTCATGTGTTTTTTTGTTGTAGATTTTGATTTGCTTTTATTTGCAGGTTCGAATTTGGTTTTGGTTGTAGATTTCGTTTACAAATTTTGATTTGGTTTTAATTTCATTTCAGAACGATGGTGGTGGCGTGAGTGGAGTGATGGTGGTTACATAGTGATGGGTGAGTCACCTGGTATATTAGGGTAGAGAGAGAAAAATTAGGTTTGCAAATTTCATATATTGTTTATTTTATATAATAATAATAATAATAATAATAATAATAATAAATAAAAAAATTGTTAGATGAGGAACCATTTGTTTTTAATAAATAAATAATTAGCAAATTAAAAAAAAAAAAAAGATAATACAGTCTTTTTAGGTCCGACAGAGACCAAACACGCAACCAAATTACGTTTTAGGGGCCGTCTGAGTTAAAAAAAAAAATTAGGAATCAAACGTTTAGATTACCCCAAACCATAGGACCAGTCATGTAACTTACTCAAAAAATATATGTTAATACTTAATTGTTAATAGCTAAAATTATAAAAAGTCTTTGCTATTTTTCAGATTCATAAGGTTTGTCTTTTTTTTCCCGTTATATGAATCCTCCTCAGGGGCGGACGCAGAAATTGATAGTAGGTGTTGCCGATTTTTCTCCAGCCAAACATAATATAAAAGCGAAAAATAATTTATTACGTCCAATAAAAAAACGATCCATTACATAAAAAGTTAAAAACATAACAACGATCTGTTACAATTTAAAATTGTCATTTTCGTGCCGACGTCTTTTGAAACCGCTCCATTATTTTTTCATTCTTAACTTTCACAAGTTCTTTGGTCTCAACCAGTGTTGTAAAACTCGCCGAGTTGGCCGATTACTCCTCCGAGTACTCGCTACTCGGCCCCTTACCGAGGCGAGTTACAAAATCCCGAGTACTCCCTGATCGGCTCCTTACTGACCTGAGCAGTGTTGTAAAACCCGATCAACTCGGTGATTAATATGTATAATATACTTAATGAGTTATTATTTAACACACATACATGTGATTATTACTGCATATATATCTTAAATTTTCAGTAATTATTCACAAAGTGAGACCATTATGTGTTTTTCAGTTTTTGTGTATTCACATGTATTTAATTTTGTTATATGTTTCAATCAACTTATGATTTTAATGTATGATTTTGACATATATAATTTTCCTAAAAGTATTTCTACATGAATTACCAAATCCGAGTACTCCCCGAGTACTCCTGAGTACTCGCTACTCAGTAGTCGGCCGAGCAGGTACCGAGTAACGAGTTCTACAACCTTGGTCCCAACATAGCAAAGCAACACGTCGTTCAAAAAGTCATCGCCAATTTTGTTACACAAGTCGGTCTTTAAGAGCTTCATCTTCGAAAAACATTTTTCTACACTTGCGATCACTACCGATAATATCAAAATCAACTTTAAAAGATTATAAACCAAAGGATAAGACTGATGTTTCCCCGTACTAACCATCAAATGAGAAAGGTCGGAAATTCCTTTCAAACTAGTGAAGCTATCATCTTTGATGCAAGAGTGATAAAATATGTCAAGTTGTCCTTCAAGGTCTATCATATCTTAATCATCGAAATCATACTTGTAAAACCTACCCAACTTCAACAACTTTGATTTGTCAAATTGTGCAAATGAATCACAAGGGCTCAAAGCACCCATGTATTCTAGTAGTTAGGGTGGGGGTTTCAATAAATCGATCCTGATATTCTATAAGTTGCATAGCCACCACCGTGTTGAAGATTTCAACCTCAAAATGAAATCTATTAATTTTTGTGGTCTTAGACAAAAAAGGATACCTTTTGTAACATTCCAAAATTTGGAGCCAAAATTTTCATTTTCAAATAAGTAATTATAAAAACCAGTAGTCTAAAACATCAATAGTGCCAATCCATATCAAAACCAGTATGTCAATTAACCAAAATATGTCATGAAAAAAATATCAGAGTACAACTCCCAAAGATCTCATATGCGGAAAATCAGAGTGTGATGCGATGCAATCATGCCGGCTCCATTCCTTTTGAAGAAGAAGTAACTGAAACCAAAACTGAAAACCGTAAGCATGAAGCTTAGTGAGTTCCCCCATCGTACCACATACCATACAATAAATATATTGTCGGGCGTATCTGGGTGCTCGACCTACCCTGTTGAGCATACCTGGATGCTCAACCTACCCATGTTAGACATACCAGGGTGTCCGACCTACCCCTGTCAGGCATACCTGGATGCCCGACCTACCTATGTCAGGCATATCTGGGTGCCCGACCTACCCTCCGGTTTATTTCAACTGGTTACATGGTCTATTTCACCCCTCCTACCACTACCACATAATATCATACCATAAACATGTTGGATTAGGTTTCTAAGCCCATAACTATATTTGATATGTACTTGACCTGATAGTAGCATGGTCCATTTGGGTTGTCTTCACCATAACAACTTGACTTGATCACTACAAGAAAAAGGGCTTTTGTGACTAAAATATTCGGGATTGATTAATCAGTCTTGGATATAATGTATGTAGGACTAATTAGTTAGTCTTAGATATTATCTGGGACTGATTTTAATGTGTGAATCATTAAAGGCTGGCCTATCTTATTCTAGACTAAAATTCAGTCCCTAATCTGGTTGCGTCAGTTTAGGTTTGTTAGGAAACACATTAGGGACTGAATTTCAGTCTCAAATAGTTTAGCGTAAACTTTGAATTTTGAGGGAAAGTTATGAGGGACTGAATTTCAGTCACTGGTAGACTTGGGTCAGTTTTGATTGTGTAAGGAACTTATTAGGGACTGAAGATCAGACATTGATACAACTGCACCAATTTATCCTATGTACATGAAACTTTCTAAAGACTAAATTTCAGTCCTTAATAAACATGCACTATTTGACATTCAAATGAACACTTAAGACTGGTTATATCTTGGTATCTAAGTGTGACATCCCCATTTTCACGGCCAGAAAAAGACTGATTTTGTTTATGCTTTGTTTGAAAATCAGAGTAACATTTTAAATAAAAGTGTTGCGGAATTTGTCCCAAAACAAAATATGATAAAGATTTATCAAAAGCATTTCCAAGGAAATGTATTTCATTAAAAGACTTCGGATGTCACTTTGATACAGATCAAAAGCATAAACAGTACAATATAAGTCTTATTACATTATTTCATATCTATAGGCCTATATCCGTAATCCCTCATCCCAAAACATCACATTTATGTTCATGCGCCACTACCTGTAATACAAGAAACTGAGTGGGTCAGGCTGGGGAGCCTGGTGAGCACATAGGGTTTTCAACCCACAATAAATAAGTTTATTAATTTCATCAATCAACAATAACCCGATTACCCGTTCCCGTTATCCTCACTTTACGTACCTAAACACCTATCATAAGGGACCTAGCCTAAGGATCATCATCGGGATGGACACTACTGCTAAGGGGATTCCTCAGCAATAAATGTCCTAAAGGCAACCATGTGGGGGATGGAGTACACCGGTGAACACATCGTTCACAAGCACCTACAGGTTGCGAGCCTACTAGCGTTCCACTGGACTGTCTAGAAGAGTCCGTGGTCGTCATCCATACTCCGCTAGATGACAGAATCAACAACATCAACATCGAGGCCTCTCATCATTTTATCACACATCACCTATTACATCTAACCATGTTTTACCCCCAACATTTTCGTAGATATAAAATACATATACAGTTTAAATCATTGAAAACATGTATAAAAACGTTCATCCAGCATAGATAGCAAGTATTCAGATAATATGCACACATAGCACGTAATTTATATAAAATACTTCATATCTATGTGTAAGTTGAAAGTAACTATGCACTCACCTGAAAGGTGGTGACTCAACACTCGGACAGCGCTTCGATACTCTTAAAACAATTTTTCCTTCGATAAAACCTAGTATCAATACCACTAGGGTTTAGTCTAATGTCAACCATGATAAATTAATAGTCTGACTATTATTACTATTATATAAGCGTTAAATAATACTCAATATAACTCATAATAATACCCCAAATAATTATTTTAAGGATCTAATAACATTACTATAATTATTTGAAAGGTATATTAAAAATTGCATAAGCGTAGCTCACTTACAGCAGATTTAAAAAAAAAACAGGAACTTTATTTGGAACAGCGTTTCGAAACCGAAAGACTTTTTTTCTCGGGACTCCGGGAGCCTCAGGGCTTCCTTTGGGAGCTAGGGGGTTTATCTAGGGTTTAAGGGTGGTTTGGGGTCTTAGAGAGAGAAAGAAACTAGAGAGACTGATTTTTAGAGTGAAAAATGAAGCTGCCTCGGCCCCCCTTTTATAGCCTACGAGGCCTCGGTACGTTGGGCGTACCTCGGACCTACGCGGGGCGTAGTCATCGGATAAGGTTACCAGCAAGCCTCCAGTTGTCTTACACTCGGAGCAGATCAAAGCGAGGATACATGGGGCATACAAACTGCGGACGTTGGGCGTAATGCAAGGCGACGTGTCCTTCATCCGAAGCGAGCCGTGATCAGCAAGCGACGGTCAGGATTGAGCCACATCATCGATCGAGCAACAGATTTCGCAAATTGCATTCTCAACTTCTAAAAATCATAACTTTGGCATACGAGCTCCGTTTTCGACGTTCTTTATATCCACGCGAAGGTGGGAACATACTCCACATCTTTCGTTTAGACTCCGTCGGCTAATTGTGTCTCTATTTTAAAAGTTATATTATCAGCAGGCCGGGACATGATTGGTCCGTTAAATTCTCATAACTTCTTCATCCGACGTCCGTTTCATCTTTTTCTTGTTACGCTACTCTTAACGAGATCTTCGATTCTCATTTAGGTCATGTCGGCTAAAAATTGCTCGATCTAATATTCGAATTTCGGGTTGTACACAGTTAATCCGAAACTTCGAAAAATCATAACTTCTTCATACGAAGTCAGATTTGGGCGTTCTTTTTATCGATGTTCTTAGTTTAACATATTCTACGACTTTCGTTAAGACTACTAAGGCTAAATCTCGCTCTATCGCAAATTCACTATTTACACTTCCCGGTATCGTGTCGGTTCCGTCGCGAAACTTCGACGGGTCATAAATTCTTCGTTATAACTCGGATTTCGGCGTTCCTTATATCCCTAGAATCCTTGTTTCAACCACTACAACTTTATGTAATGATATCAGACTTATCTCACAATTTAATTTCGACGCTTATTTTTATTCTTTATTAATTATACATTTATAATTAAATAATAAGTACATAAATACACATAATTCACATAATACTCAAATATTTCATCTTTATTACTTCAAAAAGAGTTACAATAGTTGACCTATACTATTACATTGTCAAAAATGCTTAGCCCTGAAACCCGGGCGTAACAAGTCTCTCCTCCTTAGGATGATTCCGTCACAGAATCATGCATCAGCAAACAGATGTGGATAGCGACTCATCATGTCATCCTCTGTTTCCCAAGTGATATTCGGCCCATTCGAGTGTTTCCATCGGACTAGCACTAAGTTGACCATCTTGCGTCGTAACTTTTTAGTCTTACGGTCAACAATTGCCTCAGGCTCTTCGGTCAGCCTTTTGTTCTCATCCATCCTTAACTCTGAGATTGGAATTATGTCGGGAACATCTCCCGTGAATTTCCTCAAATAACACACATGGAAGGTGTTATGAATACCATCGATTTCTTCGGGAAATTCCAGCTTGTAAGCTTGGTTCCCAATCTTCTGAAGATCTTTGTGTTGGATTAGTGTCTAAGGCGGTAACTATATTTGGTAAGTACTTGACCCGATTATGCATGGTCCTTTTGGGTTGCCTTCACCATAGCAACTTGACAGGGTGATTTAGAGAGAAGAGATATTATTATTAATGTATTATAAGAATAATATGTTAAAGGAATAATAATATTATTTGATTAATATAAGTCATAAATTAATTAGGAATTAATTTTGTGACTTAAAGAGATTAATTGAATAAAGGGGCATAAACTGTCAAATGTGTGAAAGTTGTATTTTGAGCTGATAACCCTTATGGATATGGGTTGGATGATTTTAGGGATGTGGATCACCTAGAAATCGTCCAAGGCTTTATCTAGAAGGAATATTGGATTGCTTTGAGGCTAAGTTATCCAATTAGGGTTTTAGGGTGAAACCCTAGGAGCTCACAAGTATAAATAGACCCTTGGGGTTGTGGAAATCGGTACCCCTTGTTATTGGAGTAACCCTAGAGCCGATTTCCCTCTTCCTCACCTCTCTCAAATCATCTTCTTGCTAGTTGGTGTTTGTAAGCCATTAGAGGAGTGACAATTGTGACTCTAAGATCCAAGAAAAAGAAGGTTTTCAAGCAAGTAACTCAAGGTATTATTCTAGATCTATTTTTCATATGTTTTGATTGTTAGTTTACATTAGATCTAGCCATGAAAGTCTTGGATATATTGCATGTTCAATTAGAGAAACCTAGATCCAAGCTATAGGGTTGTATGTGCACATAGGGAAAGTTCTTATGTTCAAAACCCATTAGTGGTATCAAAGCCATGATTGGTTTCAATTGAATGTGATGCTTAACTATTTTGCTTGCTGGAAATCATTTTTCTTCACCTCTGTTCGACCCAACTTGGCGATTCAGTGTCTGGACTCGGCGAGTTGGCCCTACTCGGCGAGTCCAAAGCTTGACTCGGCAAGTCCGAGCGTCAGACAGAGGATACTTTGGGATTTTATTGTTGTTTTGTCTTGGATTGATACCTAAATCATTTTATTATGTAAAATCCGAATTTTAACTTAATTTAATGATTATCCTTGACATAAATATAGATAATTTCAAATCTTTTAAATATTGATTATTTATGTGATAAATATGGACTATTTAAGATTATTTGGTAATTATCTAATGACTAAAATTAGATTAGGTAAAATATAGATAATTATGAAATTAATTGTTTAATTTGAATTATTTGTTATTTGATCCCTATTGTTTTGAAAAGTTCAATATCTATCCCGAAGTTTTGAAATTTGAATTTTGTGATTAATAGTTTAATTTAGAAGAATTTAAATTTCAACCCCTAGAGTTTTACAAGTTTAAAATTCAACCCTATACTATTATATTATTAAAGGCTATATATATATATATATATATATATATATATATATATGTGTGTGTGTGTGTGTGTGTGTGTGTAAAATTAAAATGCTAGTCTTACTGTTAGTAGGCCCCATTCATGAAGCCGATCTATAAGGTGGGTATAAGGTTGCTGCCTATAAAATGGCTTAATGGGTGTACACTCACACCCACCGCTTTCTTGACCGGTGGAGGTTCGTTAGCCGAACGGTTAGGATAGGGAAACTCCCTCTCCTCATTAATAAGTATAATGAATATATAAAGTAGCTAAACTATTTTATAAAATTCCCAATCTTAGTTACTATAGGAAAAGTGAATTGATGCAATCCCATGAAATTGCACTTTGTACCCTTGCTAAGAAGTTAGTGGAGCGTGTGTGATTTACCAGCACACTAATTGGTTCTAAGCAAAGGTGGAAAAGGGTGATTCGTTGTTTATCATAGTTCGATGGAGCGTGTGTGGTTTACCGACACATCGAATAGATGATTGTAACAATGAAGGCACCATGTAGATTTGCATGGTTATTCACACCCGCTTTGTGATCCTCGGTATCCCAGTCACAAACTAGAGGGGCATATCGAGATTTAAACATGCCATTGAAAGGTTCAACTAATCTCAAATAAAATCTAGGAATTCTCAATAAAAACTTAAGGTTATGTTTTCAAGGTGAAGAAGTAACGAATCGTCATTCACTTACCTCCAAATTATTTGCATGTTGGATTACGGCATCCCTTTTCTAATATGTAAATAATGTTGTTGGGTCCTAGCCCTAATTTTTCATTTTGGGTGTTTAATTAGGGATCCAATTCTAATCAAACTTTGTCCTTTCTATTTGTAGATGTCGAACGCAAACAACGTTGCTGCTAAATCATTCACGTTAATGAGTCTTTGCCAAAAGATGACCTTCGATGGTACGAACTTTAGCGAATGGATAAGATACATTCGCACCATTGCACACTACGAGGACAAAGAGTATGTCCTCGACGAAAATCTCAAGAAGGTCAACCCAGAAATCGCTACTCCCGAAGAGATGGCTGTCTTTGAGACACACGAACGTGATGCAACGAAAGTCCATTGCATCATGATAGCCACTATGAACCAAGAATTCCAAAAGTCCTATGAGGACATGTATCCCTATGAAATGCATCAAGACTTGATGGAGAGGTACCACCAAAGCGCTAGGCAAGAGCGCTATGAGATCATCACCAACATGATCACCGCTAAGATGGGAAATGGAGAATCATTAACTGTGCACTTGCAAAAGATGCAAAGATATGTCGATCATCTTCGCAAGTTAAATGTTAACTTTGGGGAGGATTTGGCCATCGACATTGTTCTTCACTCCTTGCCTTCATGATACAACCAATTTAGGATGACCTACCACATGAACAAGGAAGAGGTCACCCTAAGCAAACTCCAAGGACTCCTAAGGACTGCTGAGAGCAACCTAAAGGAAAATTTTGTTGCACCAACTCCCGCACCAACTGCTGCTCCTGTTCTGGCTATAAGGAAGGGAAGGGGCAAGAAGAGGAAGGCTCCGTCAAAGAGCCACCGCAAGGGAAAGTCCCAATATGGTTCCTCTTCTAGTGGGACCAAGGTTGATCTCGCTAAGCCCAACCCTAACCCGAAGGAGGCCGAGTGCCATCATTGCCACAAAATAGGGCATTGGAAGAGAAGCTGCCCGGAATATCTGCAAACCATCAAGGATGGAAAGATCAAGCCATCTTTTGCAGGTATATACACAATTAAATCTAACAATTCACCTCATACTATTTCTTGGGTTCTTGATACAGGATGTGGTTACCACATTTGTTCTGATTTGCAGGGACTAAGAGGAGATAGAGATGTGGAGCAAGGAAGAATAAATCTAATCATGGGGAACAAAAGATCGTCGCATGTCACCAATATTGGAGTGTATTCTTTAGTGCTTAGTAATGGATTAGGTTTAGATTTAAATAATTGTTGCTACTCGCCAGATATGGCAAGAAACATCATTTCATTTTATGGTTTGTTTAGACAAGGATTTAGATATTCGTTTAATAATGTGAATGGTTCTATTTATGCTTGTAATGCCTTGTAATGGAATTTATGAAACTGTTATGGTTGTAGATAACCTCGGAAATGATGTGTTGTGTATGGATTCTTCCAATAGTATGGATAAAGCATCTTTGTGGCATTGTCGTCTTGGACATGTCAAAAAGAAGCGTATAGCCCAACTCTAAAAGGATGGAGTGTTAGAGTCATTCGACATTAGGGAAGATGACACGTGTGAGTCTTGTTTACTTGGAAAGATGACCAAGTCACCCTTCACTGGCACTTGTGAGAGGGGTGATGGTTGATTGGATCTCATACATACCGATGTATGTGGGCCCTTTAGATCCACCACAAAGGATGGAAACTGCTTCTACGTGACTTTTACCGATGATTATAGTAGATATGGGTATATTTACTTAATCAAGCACAAGTTTGAAACGTTTGAAAAGTTCAAAGAGTTCAAGAATGAAGTGGAGAATCAATTGGGAAGGAAAATCAAGATGCTTCGATCCGATCGAGGAGGAGAGTACCTAAGTCTTGAATTCCACGACTATCTCAAGGAATGTGGAATAGTTTCACAATTGACACCACCTAGGACACCGCAGTTAAATGGTGTGGCAGAAAGGTGCAATCGAACCTTGTTAGACTTGGTTCGTTCAATGATGAGTCGTGCTTCGCTACCTATCTCATTTTGGGGGTATGCCTTAGAGACTGCCGCCCATATCCTTAACCGAGTCCCTACAAAGAAGGTTGCCAAAACACCTCACGAGATGTGGACAGGGAAAGCACCCTCGTTGGCACGTATCAAGGTTTGGGGTTGTGAAGTTTTTGTAAGACGAAAAACTCATGACAAGCTCGAACCCCGTAGTGAGCGATGTATTTTCATCGGTTACCCGCAGAAATCCTTTGGATATCTCTTCTATAGACCACGTGACAATGTTGTCTTCGTTGCGAGGAGAGGGGTTTTCCAAGAGAGAGAACTCATAAGCCAAGGAGACAGTGGGAGGCAGATCGATCTTGAAGAGATTCAAGAGTCGAGTGATGAAGGAACCTCTACCGCTGGCGCTCAACCCGAGGAAGAAACTCCGGTTGAACCAATTGACGAGTCATTACCTCTTAGACGTTCCGAAAGAGTTAGACTTTAACCCCAGTTGTATGGTTTTCATATTACTACCGAAGGGGACACGTATATTAGTGATAGTACACTAATAAATCTAGATGAACCTAATTGCTATAAGGAAGCCATGGCAGGACCGGAGTCTGCAAAATGGAAAGAGGCGATGGACAGTGAGATTCAGTCCATGTATGACAACCAAGTTTGGAATTTGGTTGACAATGTGCCCGGACGTAAGACGGTTGGACGCAAATGGATCTTCAAGAAGAAGACCGACGTGGATGGGAGTGTGCACACGTACAAGGCACGATTGGTGGCGAAGGGCTTTACTCAAACTCCCAGAGTTGACTATGATGAGACCTTCTCACCAGTTGTGAAGATAAAATCTATTAGGGTGATGCTAGCCATTGCCGCATTTCATGATTATGAGATATGGCAAATGAATGTCAAGACCGCTTTCCTTAATGGGAAGTTGGCTGAGGATGTTTACATGGATCAGCCAGAGGGTTTTATCGATCTGAAGCATCCAAATAGAGTGTGCAAGCTTGAGAAGTCTATTTATGGACTTAGCAAGCATCTCGTAGATGGAATCTTTGCTTTGATGAGAAAGTCAAAGATTTTGGATTTGTACAAAGCAAAGATGAATCATGTGTATATGTCAAGGCCAGTGGGAGTATAGTTAGCTTCCTCGTTTTGTATGTCGATGACATACTGCTCATGGGAAACGACATCCTGACTCTGCAGGAAGTTAAGTCCTGGCTCGGGAAGTGTTTCGCTATGAAGGATCTCGGAGAGGCTTCCTATATTTTGGGAATAAGGATAGTGAGAGAAAGAAGTAAGAGACTAATAGGACTTAGTCAGAATACTTACTTAGATAAGGTACCAAAACGTTTTTAGTATGGAAAACTCGAAAAAGGGAGAGCTACCGATACAAAGTAATACTAATTTGAGTAAGACTCAAAGTCCGAGTACCGAAGCCGAGATAGCTGAGATGAGTCGAGTACCTTACGCTTTCGCAATTGGCTCGATCATGTATGTTATGACTTGTACTCGACCTGATGTCGCCTTTGCTTTGAGCATGGTCAGTAGATATCAAGGGAATCCTAGAAGAGCGCATTAGATTGCGGTCAAGAACATCCTTAAGTACCTTCGGAGGACCAAGGAATGGTTTCTAGTCCTCGGAGGGAGTGATGACTTAAAGGTGCGAGGGTATAGTGACGCCAGTTTCCAGACCGACAGGGACAACTACCGTTCACAGTCGGGATGGGTCTTTACCCTTAATGGAGGAGCGGTAACTTGAAAAGTTCCAAACAGGAAACTGTAGCTGATTCAACGTGCGAATCAGAGTACATTGCAGCGAGTGAAGCGTCAAAAGAGGCAATATGGTTGAAGAACTTCATTGGTGATCTTGGAGTTGTGCCTGCTATAAAGGAGCCCATGGAAATTTTTTATGATAATGAAGGAGCAGTTTCCTTGACCAAGGAACCAAGGGATCATGGTAGATCTCGGCATATCGACAAAAAATATCACTTTATTAGACATCGAGTAGAAGAAGGACACCTCGTGGTTAAAAGGATATCATCAGAAGATAACCCAACAGATCCGCTTACGAAGGGATTAAGCAAGGTTAAGCACTTACAGCATGCTAGGAGTATTGGGCTGAAGGATGATATTAGTTTAGATTAGATAGTTTTTAGAAACATGTAATAGATAAATGTAATTGACATTTGATGATTAAATAAAAGAGTATTGTTTATAAGTAAAGTTACTGTCTTATGTTAATTGTTTAGCTATTATTTCAATTTGCATGTTTTGACTTCCAGAATAATTGAGTTTATTAAGAATAATCGAATTATCTAAACAGTCCACAATCGTTCATATGTTGGAAGTAGGTATGAATGAAGATTGTCATGAATTGGTGTGTAGATTGTCTAAGTGGTATTAGACATAGAAAAGGTTTGCTGCAACGTTCATGAGTGCTTATGAACAAGTTTTGAGCATTGGAATAAACCCGCGCTTGCTGGAATCACTTTGGAGTGATCGCAAGATGATAATATCATATGGTCTTAAAACATAGATATATGGTTTATTATTTCCTAATTGGTTGTACATTGATAATGCAAAACCGCATCAGTAAATTGATGTCATAAAACGCATTGTTGTGTATAGTTGATTAGTCGATAAGTAAATGCATATAAGTCGAAGTTTATCTGTTACTTTTATTCTAAGAGGGTAAAAGCGATATCACGGCCGCTCCATGATTTGATTTGACTTATGTGTCGGGCCCGGTCAGGACTGAATTGATGTGTTCAATTAAGTTCTATGTCGAATAAATCTGAGATCGAGAAAAATAGTTGCTGGACAATAAGTATGACAATCGTCTGCACGATATCAAAACAGAGGACTGTACGATCCCTTATCTAAAGGACAGATTATTGATAAGATCAGAGTTGACAGCGTCGTCGAGAGCTACGATTGCTAGTCAGATTGTGTTTGCGTTTATAGTTACTAGACTTATCCAAGTGGGAGACTGTTGGATTAGGGTCTAAGGCTGTAACTATATTTGGTAAGTACTTGACCCGATTATGCATGGTCCTTTTGGGTTGCCTTCACCATAGCAACTTGACAGGGTGATTTAGAGAGAAGAGATATTATTATTAATGTATTATAAGAATAATATGTTAAAGGAATAATAATATTATTTGATTAATATAAGTCATAAATTAATTAGGAATTAATTTTGTGACTTAAAGAGATTAATTGAATAAAGGGGCATAAACTGTCAAATGTGTGAAAGTTGTATTTTGAGCTGATAACCCTTATGGATATGGGTTGGACGATTTTAGGGATGTGGATCACCTAGAAATCGTCCAAGGCTTTACCTAGAAGGAATATTGGATTGCTTTGAGGCTAAGTTATCCAATTAGGGTTTTAGGGTGAAACCCTAGGAGCTCACAAGTATAAATAGACCCTTGGGGTTGTGGAAATCGGTACCCCTTGTTATTGGAGTAACCCTAGAGCCGATTTCCCTCTTCCTCACCTCTCTCAAATCATCTTCTCGCTAGTTGGTGTTTGTAAGCCATTAGAGGAGTGACAATTGTGACTCTAAGATCCAAGAAAAAGAAGGTTTTCAAGCAAGTAACTCAAGGTATTATTCTAGATCTGTTTTTTATATGTTTTGATTGTTACTTTACATTAGATCTAGCCATGAAAGTCTTGGATATATTGCATGTTCAATTAGAGAAACCTAGATCCAAGCTATAGGATTGTATGTGCCCATAGGGAAAGTTCTTATGTTCAAAACCCATCACTTTGAACGGTCCAATAAACCTTGGACTCAACTTTCCTCGTTTCCCGAATCGTATAAGTCCCTTCCACGGTGAGACTTTTAGCAAAACCGAATCCCCAACTTCGAAGGTTATCGGTCGTCTTTTCATGTCAGCATAGCTCTTATGACGATCCTGAGCTGCTAACATTCTTTCCCTAATAACCTTCAACTTCTCAACAATCTCATGGACTATCTCGGGGACCATAAACTGCTTTTCTTGGCTTTAAGCCAACAAGACGGCGTACGACACTTCTGTCCATACAAGGCTTGATAAGGTGCCATCATGATGCTTGAGTGGAAACTATTGTTGTAGGAAAATTCTACCATAGGTAAGTGCTCGTCCCAGCTACCTTGGAATTCGAGGATACATGCTCTCAGCATATCTTCCAGTGTCTGAATCGTTCTTTCGCTCTGACCATCGGTTTGCGGATGGTAAGCAGTACTCAAACACAACTTTGTACCCAACTCCTCTTGTAGACTCCTCCAAAACCTCGACATGAAACGACTATCACAATCTGATACGATTGTAAGAGGAACACCATGAAGTCTTACAATTTCCTTCACATAAGCATTTGCGAGCTTATCCATAGACCACTTCTTGTTGGCTGCTATGATGTGTGCACTCTTGGTGAAACGATCCACGACTACCCAAATCATGTCGTGTCCGTTCTTCGTCCTGGGCGGTTTAGTCAAAAAATCCATGGTGATGTCCTCCCATTTACCCATGGGTATATGTAAAGGTTCTAAACTCCCATACGGTTTCTAATGTTGTACCTTAACTCTCGCACATGTCACACACTCGGCCACATACTTCGCAACATCGAGCTTCATCGTCGGCCACCGGTAGTAGGGTTTTAAGTCCCTATAAATTCTAGTGCTACCGGGATGAATCTAGTACATGGTCTTGTGTGCTTCTTCCATCAGAAGGTCTCTTATTCCTCCCGTCTTAGGTACCCAAATCCGATCTTGGAATACCTTCAGTCCTTGACTATTTGTACCGAACACTAACGTTTTGCCCAAACGTTCTTCTTTTTGGTCATTATTTTCTAAGGCTTCTTCTTGAGCTTTCATGATTCTTTCCACAATCGTCGAGACAACTTCAATTCTCAACGCTCTTGGCCTCTTCCTTTCGAGGTTGACTTTCCGACTGAGAGCATCAACAAAAACATTGGCTTTACCAGGGTGGTAAAATATCTCGCAGTCGTAGTCTTTAAGCAATTCCAGCCAGCGTCGTTGCCTCATGTTCAATTCCTTCTGATTAAAGAGATACTGGAGACTCTTATGATCAGTGAATAACTTGCACTTCGTGCCGTAGAGGTAATGCGTCCATATCTTTAGAGCAAATACTACCGCCGCCAACTCCAAATCGTGAGTGGGGTAGTTCTTTTCGTGCTCTTTCAATTGTCGAGATGCGTATGCTATCACCTTTTCTCTTTGGGTCAGAACACAACCCAACCTGACTCCAGAAGCGTCACTATAAACCCCGAAATCTTCGACTCCATCGGGTAGAGAAAGTATCGGTGCTTCACATAACTTCTTCTTTAGTTTCTCGAATGCCTCATCGTGTTTCTCACTCCATGTATATGTAGCTCCTTTATGGGTCAATGCTGTCAATGGAGCAGCTATAGAAGAAAAGCCTTGTATAAATCGTCGATAATATCCGGCTAATCCTAGAAAGCTTCTAATTTCTGTGGGACTCTTTGGACGTTCCCACTTCATTACAGCTTCGATTTTTGCAGGGTCAACCATTATCCCTTCTTGGTTAACCGCATGACCCAAGAACTGGACTTCTCGTATCCAAAAGTCGCATTTGGAGAACTTAGCATAAAGCTTCTCCTTCTTTAATACCTCCAACACTTCCCGTAGATGCTTGCCATGCTCCTCTTGGCTTTTTGAGTAGATCAGAATGTCGTCGATGAACACTATCACGGATTTATCGAGGAATGGTTTACAAACCCTGTTCATCAAATCCATGAATGCTACTGGAGCATTGGTTAGTCCGAACGACATAACCAAGAACTCGTAGTGTCCATATCTCGTTCTGAATGTAGTCTTCTCAATATCCTGCTCTCTTACCTAGCTGATGATATCCTGACCTAAGATCGATCTTTGAGAAGTAGCTTGAACCTTACAGCTGATCGAATAGGTCATCAATCCTCGGTAATGGATACTTGTTCTTCACCGTTGCCTTATTCAGCTCTCGGTAGTCTATATACATTCTCATACTTCCGTCCTTCTTCTTCATGAATAACATTGGAGCTCCCCAAGGTGATGAACTAGGTCGAATGAAACCGTTGTCCAAAAGCTCCTGAAGTTGCGTCATAAGCTCCTTCATCTCCGTCGTTGCTAATCGGTAAGGTGCCTTCGCTATCGGTGTTGTTCCTGGTAACAAGTCTATACGAAACTCCACTTGCCTATCAGGTGGTAATCCGGGAAGATCTTCGGGAAAGACTTCTGGATAATCACACACAACCGGTATATTCTGCACCTCTTTCTTCTCCTTCTTAGCATCGATTACGAATGCCAAGTATGATTCACATCCTTTGGACAAACATTTCCTGGCTTTCATTAGGGAGATGATTCCAGAATTCACTCTGCGTTTGTCCCCGTACACCATAAATGATTCCTTTCTAGGAGGGTTTACCCTTACTATCTTCTTTCGGCATTGAATCTCAGCATCGTTGGCGCTAAGCCAATCCATACCCAAAACGATGTCGAAACTGTTTAACTCTATGGGTAATAGCTCCTCGTGGAATTTGTTTCCGTTTAGGTCAATGACAATGTTCCTAATACGATTACTAACATGTACGAATTTGCCACTGGCAACTTCTACAATCAGGGCATTATCAAGTTTTTGTACCGGCAATGCTAATTTCCCACCAAATTTATGCGACACAAAGGAGTAGTTGGCTCCGGAATCAAATACTATATTTGCAAGCAAACCATTTACAAGAAAGGTACCTGGAGCGATGTCTGCTGCCTCCTTCGCAGCCTCGAGCGTCATCTGGAAGGCTCTCGCCTTCGGCTTCGGTGGTATGTTGGGTCTTCTTACCTCCTTCTTCTTCGGGCAGTCCTTCAAAATGTGCCCTTCCTCATTACAACCATAACAGGCCTTCTGGATGAGGGTGCATTCATTGGCATAGTGCCCAGGCTTTCCGCATTTGAAACAAGTGACCCCTCCGTCACACTTCCCAGAGTGCTTCTTCTTACACTTGTCACACCACTTTGCTTCTGATCCTCCTCCTCTCGAACTAGGCTTCGAGAATCTACTCTTCTTGTTGGAATTCGAGGATCCATCGAACTTCCGTTTCTCACCAACCTCATCCCTTTCCAGACCTCTTTCCTTTTGTTGGGTCTCCACATTCTTAGCTGCTCGAACGGCTGATTTCAGAGTGGTTGCCATCTTGATTGTTGGGCCAAAGTCAGTCGGCAGTCCGTTTGCGAACTTCTCAATTTTGGAAAGTTTGGTTTGCACTAGGTACGCAAACAAATTCATCTTTTCCGTGAATGCAACAGCATAGTCATCGATACTCATTCTCCCCTTCTTCAAATTTTGGAACTCATTGTTCAGATCAATCAGATCTATCTCTGAACAATATTGCGCCTTCAGTTGTTCCAAGAACTCATCCCATGACATTTTCAGAGCTTCTCCTCGCGGCATTGTATATGCCAATAGCTTCCACCAGCTCAAGACTCCAGTTTTCAATTGCCTCACAACGAAGACAGTCTTCTGCTTCTCGCTGCAGTCGCAGCTCTCAAACACCATCTCCATCTCGGAGATCCAATCCATAATCTCAACAGGCTTTGGGCTTCCTGAGAGACTTGGTGGTTTCGCACCCAAGAAATTTGTGTACATCCGCCCATCCTTGTTTTTTCTCCCTTCTGGGCCATCCCTTTTCTCACCTTGAGTCCCTACTTGACTCACTTGGCGGCTGTAGTTACCTTCCTCAGATTGCTCGGGAATTGGCTCGGTCGGCTCAACATGTATGGTAGGTTCGTCCCTATTTTCGTGGAGCATCTGTCTCATTTCTTCCCTTTGTTCAGCTAGCATAGCCCGAATCATAGCTTCAACTCCAGCCATGGTGACTGGCTTAGGTGCAACTTCTTCTACAACAGGTATTTGCTGAACCACTGGGGGTTGGTTTCTATTCCCATTAGCGTTTACGTTTCCGCTACGGGTCCTTGCCATCTTCATCTATACACCGAATAAGGTGAATTTAGATCTTTATTTAGGATAGACGTTTAAATCATCCTTATCATTCCGAAACGTTTACATGCTAGTTCTAATATCGTAGTCGTACGTTTAGAATCCTAAACACATAAGGTTCCCAGATCCGGTAGGCAACAGACCATAGATCCGAACAAATAACAGCATATAATGCACAAAGCATTTAGCACATAAAAGCATTTTAGGCACAATTCCTAAAATAAGCTAGTGCTCACACCTCACAATTATCGCTTAGCATTCTAAGTTTAAGTCTAGAAAATCCTACAAATTCCTAGTTCGCTTAAAGTAATGCTCTGATACCAACTGTGACATCCCCATTTTCACGGCCAGAAAAGACCGATTTTGTTTATGATTTGTTTAAAAATCAGAGTAACATTTTAAATGAAAGTGTTGCGGAATTTGTCCCAAAACAAAATATGATAAAGATTTATCAAAAGCATTTCCAAGGAAATGTATTTCATTAAAAGACTTGGGATGTCATGTTTGATATAGATCAAAATCATAAACAGTACAATATAAGCCTTACTACATTATTTCGTATCTATAGGCCTATATCCGTAATCCCTCATCCCAAAACATCACATCTATGTTCATGCGCCACTACCTGTAATACAAGAAACTGAGTGGGTCAGGCTGGGGAGCATGGTGAGCACATAGGGTTTTCAACCCACAATAAATAAGTTTATTAACTTCATCAATCAACAATAACCCGATTACCCATTCTGGTTATCCTCACTACGTCCCTAAACACCTATAATAAGGGACCTAGCCTAAGGATCATCATCGGGATGGACACTGCTGCTAAGGGGATTCCTCAACAATAAATGTCCTAAAGGCAACCATGTGGGGGATGGAGTACACCGATGAACACATCATTCACAAACACCTACAGGTTGCGAGCCTGCTAGCGTTCCACTGGACTGTCTAGAAGAGTCCGTGGTCGTCATCCATACTCCGCTAGATGACAGAATCAACAACATCAACATCGAGGCCTCTCATCATTTTATCACACATCACCTATTACATCTACCCATGTTTTACCCCCAACATTTTCGTAGATATAAAATACATATACAGTTTAAATCATTGAAAACATGTATAAAAACATTCATCCAGCATAGATAGCAAGTATTCAGATAATATGCACACATAGCCCGTAATTTATATAAAATACTTCATATCTATGTGTAAGCTGAAAGTAACTATGCACTCACCTGAAAGGTGGTGACTTAGCACTCGGACAGCGCTTCGATACTCTTAAAATAATTTTTCCTTCGATAAAACCTAGTATCAATACCACTAGGGTTTAGTCTAACGTCAACCGCGATAAATTAATAGTCTGACTATTATTATTATTATATAAGCGTTAAATAACACTCAATATAACTCATAATAATAGCCCAAATAATTATTTTAAGGACCTTATAACATTACTATAATTATTTGAAAGCTATATTAAAAATTGCGTAAGCGTAGCTCACTTACAGCGGATTTTAAAGAAAACCGGAACTTTATTTGGAGCAGTGTTTCGAAACCGAAAGACTCTTTTTCTTGGGACTCCGGGAGCCTCGGGGCTTCCTTCGGGAGCTAGGGGTTTATCTAGGGTTTAGGGGTTGTTTGGGGTCTTAGAGAGAGAAAGAAACTAGAGAGAGAGTGATTTTTGGAGTGAAAAATGAAGCTGCCTCGGCCCCACTTTTATAGCCTACGAGGCCTCGGTACGTTGGGCGTACCTCAGACCTACGCGGGGCGTAGTCATCGGATAAGGTTGCCAGCAAGCCTCCAACTATCTTACACTCGGAGCAAATCAGAGCGAGGGTACGCGGGGCGTACAGACTTCGGACGCTGGGCGTAATGCGAGGCGACGTGTCCTTCATCCGAAGCGAGCTGATCAGCAAGCGACGGTCAGGATTGAGCCACGTCATCGATCGAGCAACAGATTTCGCAAATTGCATTCTCGACTTCTAAAAATCATAACTTTCGCATACGAGCTCCGTTTTCGATGTTCTTTATATCCACGCGAACGTGGGAACATACTATACAACTTTCGTTTAGACTCCGTCGGCTAGTTTTGTCTCTATTTTAAAAGTTATATTATTAGCAGGCTGAGACAAGATTGGTCCGTTAAATTCTCATAACTTCTTCATCTGACGTCCGTTTTCGCCCATCTTTTTCTCGTTATGATACTCTTAACGAGATCTTCGATTCTCATTTAGGTCGTGTCGGCTAAAAATCGCTCGATCTAATATTCGAATTTCGGGTTGTACACTGCTAATCCGAAACTTCGAAAAATCATAACTTCTTCATACGAAGTCAAATTTGGGCGTTCTTTTTATCGATGTTCTTAGTTTAACATATTCGACGACTTTCGTTTAGATCGCTAAGGCTAAATCTCGCTCTATCGGAAATTCACTATTTACGCTTCCCGGTATCGTGCCGGTTCCGTCGTGAAACTTCTACGGGTCATAACTTCTTCGTTATAACTCGGATTTCGGCATTCCTTATATCCCCGGAATCCTTGTTTCGACCACTACAACTTTATGTAAAGATATCAGACTTATCTCACACTTTAATTTTGACGCTTATTTTTATTCTTTATTAATTATACATTTATAATTAAATAATAAGTACATAAATACACATAATTCACATAATACTCAAATATTTCATCTTTATTACTTCAAAAAGAGTTACAATAGTTGACCTAGACTATTACATTGCCAAAAATACTTAGACCTGAAACTCGGGCATTACACTAAGATTGATTATTTAGTCGTAGATACCATATATCAGAGATTGATGAATCAATCACGAATACTATTTGGAAAGAAAATTATTAGGGACTGAAATCCAGTCTTGGAGACTAACCGCTTTTGGATTTTAATATAAATCATTAGGGAGTGATTTTTTTAGTCTTTGATAAATGTTATTTAGTCATATATACCATATATGACTACCATCACCACCATTACCATCACCGCCACTGCCACCACCATCACTCACCACCATGACCATTTGCACCACCACCGCCGCCTCCCCCACCAACCGCTACTACTACCATCACCACTACCCCTGCTTTGCTACCAGCTGCCACTACCAGCCGACACTAGCACCACCACCGCCGCCGCCATCACTGCCACCCACCAGCACCTGAGGGTCTTATCCCTAATTTTAGTTGTTCTAGCCCAATTTATTTTAAATACGTGTTTTTCAATTGAAAGTTGTTGGGAGCATAACCGCTACTCCTCTAGACGTGTACTCGTCTATAGGAATGGATGTATGTGGGTGGATGGATGGATGTGGGATTCATGATACTCTAGGGTAAGCTAGAGTATTTGTGTGAGTTTGTAGGTTGGTTGGGGGTAACTATTTTTTTCAAATATTCAAATACAAATAAAAGTACATTCTACGTATGACCAACAAACGGAACCAAAAAATTAAAAAATAACTAGCTGAGTATGAAATAATGAAAAAAAATTATAACCAAAATCAAAACAATTTAAAACAAGTTAAAGAAAATTGAAATAAAAAAATAATTATAAAAAGGAAAGGATATACTTTCTTGTGGATCGTATAACAAACATAATCACTTCCCAGAATTAAGGATGATAGATTTATGGTATGAAATACAAGCTAAGATTTCTCGTATTTTCATGTTCTGATTTTGCAAGTATTTTCATCCTCCAAATCACCTCCACTCTACCTCTTGAAAGTTTTCTCCTTGGATCGAAATACATGGTAAGATTTTTCGTATTTTCATGTTCTGATTTTGCAAGTATTTTCATCTTCTTTTTTTTATTTTTCCGTGGAAATATTTCTCATGAACAGTAATTATGTGATTTTAACAAGTCATGGCGGTTCAGAAATCTTAAAGAACACAAAAATAACTCTATAAGAATATTGCACACCAGGTGTTTGTAGAAATGCCTGAAAGAGAACTTGATGTCAAATTCTTCAAGAACACAAAAATAATTTATGAGTTCGTTATTTGTGTTACTTGATTTTAACATGTAGTATGAGTTATCTAAGAATTACTAAAATTTGTTTTATTTTTGTCATATAAAAGCATTCTCACATAGTTTTATTCTTACATAATTCAATTTCATGACAGTTATTCTCATAGAATGAATGAAGTACATGATGATCAATGACCCGAAGGTTGGATGAATGTGTGTGGGATAGACATGAACAATCCTCAATGGTCACCGATCTTCCACAAAAATGCACTACTCATTGTCATATTTTGTTAGATTAATCTATAATAGAATGATAAGAGTATATTTAATAGTATATTTCAATAGAATAATCTACATATTATATTTGTTTGTTATTAGGGAGTGTTTCATTATTACAGAATAAAATATAAAGTTTTTTATTTTTTCGAAGATGTGATAGAAAAAATTTAACTTGTATCTAAAAATTTGTTTATTCTGCGAAAAGTAAGTCTCTTTATCAGTTTATGGCTTGCATTTTCATAGAATATCATTATAAAAAGAATGTCATTCTGACAGAATAAAACCGGGTATGATTAAAAATTATGTTAGAATTATTTAAACAAATCAATTTTAAAAAAAATCAAAATTCAAAAATTAAGATAATCAAAGATCCACTAAAATCTGAAAATTTGTTTTTTTAAATTTGGGCTTCCTAATTTTAAGGCAATTCAAATGTACAATATTACCCTTCTTTTAATTAAATGGCATTATTCTATTTTTCTTTTATTTAATAATAGAGGTAAATCACTTTCTTAAAATAAGTAAAATGATTGGCCCACGATCATTCATACAATCACACAATAATTAGTTAAAATAGAATAACATAAGCCTATACACACACACACACACACACATATATATATATATATATATATATATATATATATATATATATATATATATATATATATATATATATATAGGGAAGAGTTATATGGAAAATGAATGATTAGGGCAATATATATTTGAACCAATGAAAACATGACAACACATCACTTCTACAATAACTTCCACAATACATTACTTGTGAAAAAAGAAATGGACACGTGTCATTTGATTATTGGTTTCGGTAGATGTTGCCCTAGTTATTTGTTTTCCATAGAACTCATTCCTATATATATATATATATATATATATATATATATATATATATATATATATATATAATAAAAATACATAAACGATTAAATCAAGTAAAAATCACATAATTCATCTAACACATATATCAAAGAATACAAATAATAGGTGCATATAGCATTTAACATCTAGATACTTTATATCTATGTGTAAGCTGAAAGTAACTATGCACTCACTTGCTAAAGTGGATGACTGAAAGTTGGGCAACGCTTCGCTTCGACACTTAGCCTTTCTTTTGATGTGACATAGGTTCAATTATTAGTAAGTCTTAGTTTATTATTTTGTAT
This sequence comes from Lactuca sativa, assembly GCF_002870075.4. Lineage (NCBI taxonomy): Eukaryota > Viridiplantae > Streptophyta > Magnoliopsida > Asterales > Asteraceae > Lactuca > Lactuca sativa. The sequence continues at coordinate 135,455,475 of NC_056630.2, read as the reverse complement.
GGCTAATGATAGTCTAAATTCCTTAACAATCCAAATGTCTACATCAAGATCTATCAAGTAAGGAGCAACCGGGTAAGATCATATTGTATGTAGTGTCTGTTTGGTATACAAAGTAAACTGTTCGGAAATCCCACTTTGAACACCTCACTAAATCTAGCTTAGAGATCATCCTTGTAAATAGATCAATCAGTATAATGACTTGGAATCACTGATAAATCTTATTTATGGATTCATAACAACGACTATGAATATAAATATAAATTACATTAAAATAATGTTGAGTGTAATTTAACTTATAGAAATTTCCTTGACAAAAGTCCAGAAATTGCACTGACAGAACTCCAGCCTGATAACTATTAGTCATCGGGCTCTCAGGGACCTGAGGGCTTGCCAAAACACCCTAAATACTAAAGATTTTTCGGACCAAATGCAGAAAGATTCGAGAGAGATGGGTGGAAAAGGTGAGGAGAAAGAATGAGGGTGTTGTCGTCTATTTACATGTATTTTTTGAGAAAAGCACACCACATAAGACAGTTGTGCGTCGCGCCCAATCGTGGTCAACACTCCTCCTCCAGGCGACATGCATGTGGCGATTAGTGAGTGTCTCGAATTGGTATTAGGAGCAGGTACGAGCTGGAACTTTAAAAATTCATATCTCTCTCATACAAGCTTCATTTTCGATGTTATCTATATCCACGCGTATGTATTTTCGAGTACTAAAACTTTTATTTAGGACACCATCAACTAATTCTCAGTCGATCTTAAATTTAACAGTCTACGAAGATTACACTAAAAAGGATTGTGTAAAATTCATAACTTCTTCATATGAACTCTGTTTTCGCCTGTCTTTATATTGACGAACTCCTTATCACAAGATCTTTAATTCTCGTTCAGATTGTTTCGGCTAAAAATCAACTGATGTAAAATTCAATTTGTATGCTAACACAATTACGTTAAAATTTTGAAAAATCATAACTTCCTTATATGATGTCAGATTTAGACGTTCTTTATATGCACGTTCTCGGTTTTACAATCACTACAACTTTCGTTTAGATTGTTTATGCTAATAAGCGACCTATCTAAAATTCACTTTTTACGATGCACTCTGTCATATCGGGTTGAACACGAAACTTCAAGTAATCATAACTTTTTTCATACGACGTCAGATTTAGGCAGTCCTTATATCCTTAAAATCCTCATTATGATTACATCAACTTTCATCAAGGCTATTTATCCTAATTAATATTTAATTTTAATATTTTTTCGCTCTTATTTATTAAGTTTTCGTCTAATATTATATACATATAATATAAGCACACAAATCACATAGATTCAAACAATTTCCTTTTATTTATTCATCAGATCAAATGATTATAATTGTGGACCGACGTCGATTACATATTCTAATAAAGCCTAACGAGAAATGTAGGTTACAAATTACCCCCATTCCTCAGTCATTTGTGTTTGTCTTCATAACAATAGCCAAAAATTATTGGATGATGGATTATTTGGGGTGAGGAAAAGAGAAGACTAAAAATGACAAAGTGCCATTAGCCAATCTATAATACCTTCTAATCATCCATTGTTCATAGATCTCATCATTTATTCCATAACTTATAAGATCCCTATCACCATCATTATCATCTCTATGGATAGAAAATGGATCAATTGGTTGCCCTAGTGCTAAGTTGCATTGTATAATTCATCAATTTGGAACATGAATTGAAAGTTTTTGTGTGTAACAATCATATAACTGATCAAAAATGAATTCGTAGAAGACTTAGGGAAAGATAAGCTCCCTGATTAGTATCGATTTGCACAAACGATTTTGCTTGATTTCATCTCATGTGATCTTGCCTTAGGTGGTTTCGAAGGGTTCATTGACAAAGTGTCTAAACAGGTTGAGGCACAGAGCTGACACTCTTTAGAATTCTACCATCAGTAATAGAGTTAATAGAGTCGGTGAGAGTGTCTGAATATCAGACGGAGAAAGATGAAGTCTTTAATAGCTCTTGGATTTCTACCCTATGGATTTATTTTGCATTTTCTTTAGCAAGCCCCTTAGAGAAAGGCGGTGATCTTCCAACGTTATTTCGGTGAAGGAAAGGATAGGGTGGCTATGGTGATGAAGATGAATACATGATTAAGGGAATGGGTATCTGATTAGGGTTTTAAGGGGTGAGGGTTGATGTGGTGTGATATTTTTATATTTTTACATTAAAGTTAATTAAAATAAATATAAAGGATATAAAAATTATTTTATATAGGTGAGAGATGAACCATAAAAAAAAATTAAAACCACAAGAACCATGCATGCTACGAGGAAAACAAAGAAAGATAAGAACAAGAATTAATCTAAAAAAACCATATAGACTGTTTATTTCATTTTGTCTAGTTACTATTAATATGTTACAATGTAAAACTTCAACTTTTTATTATTTATTTGCGGTTAATTTTATTGAATTAATGATTATGTTCTATTCATAAGTCAATACTAAAAACTCTAAAATAAGTTCTACTCATTCGTCAATACAATGGAGGATAGTTTTTTTGTATATTTATATTGACCAATCAATATGTATTAAGTGTTCAATATATCATAACACTTTAAACATTTAATCCCTTTACAATGATCATATTTATTTTTAACCCTAGTTATATTTTAGTTTTAAATATTTTTCATTTATTTAACTATTTAATTATTTCTGTCATAGTTTTTCATTTGTAAAATGTTTATATATTAATTTTTAATAATAAACTTAATTTAAAATATTTAAGATTAAAATACAATATGTTTAAAAAACGACAAACTAAATGAAGAAGTTGTATTAAACATTTTAGAAAGACGAAGATCAATAAGTTAAATTCATTAAAAAAAACTAAATAAAAAGCTTAACTATTGGAGGGGTCACTTAATTAGAGGTCAAAATAATTATAACAATGAAGTGACAAAAATATTAAGTTATAATTTAAGTTTACAATTAAAAATGCTATAAAGGTAAATATATTTAACCCATATGGTTGTTTTGGCCTTCCTACAACCTAAAGGTAAATATGTTTAACCCATATGGTTGTTTTGGTTGATCAGGTTTGATCAAAGTGGAAACCTATGCATTAATTTTAGTTAAAATTTTATACAGCGTTTAATGGGTTTTTAAATCATTTTGAATCCATTAATTCTCAACGCTTTATCGGTGACAATCACATTTCTTGGTCTTTTTAAAAGACAATCTACTATGTTCCAGTAACGTTTAATCTAATGTGCATGCCGAATGTCGAAGAGTAGCCAATGTCGTGAATTCGAAAGCTATTGCTAGAGCCTAGAGCTACTGTATTCCAATAACGTGAGCACATCAACAAACAAAACATATTGAACTTTACTTTCACTTTGTTCAAAGAAAAAAAGTAGCCAAAATACAAGTTTGGGTATTACACGTGCTTTCTCAAGATCAACATGCTGTCATCTTTACAAAAGTTCTCCCAAGAATTTCATTTGATGATTTACGCAACAGTTTAAACACCTCGGAGGGGGTTTATTAGATATACATATTAGCATCCTTATTATAGAACAATCACCTTCTACACAAGTAGATTGCAATTAGAATAAAAATAAATTATATTCCTTATCACATAACATTTATAAATGTCACATGATGAATGAAAATGAGGGGATTGATTCAAAATCTATTAATCAAAAAGAAATAACTCTTTTCAAGGGGAAAAAGTAGTAGGTGAACAAAGATCTAGAGGCCTTGTTCAACGAGATAATCTCCAAGCCCCTCAACAACCTTGTTGCATTGTCCAGGAGCCACAGGCTCATCATACAGCCCAAACACCATTGCTTGACCAGTTTTCTTGATGCATATGCCTCCAGCTCCCTGACAAATCATCAAACAATTTCTTAATTCTTGAAATTGAATTGTTTTTCAAAATCGTGTTTTCCATTGAAGGAATTACCTTCTTTCCACGGATGACTGCTCCAGGCTCCCCCTGGATCACCATGTACTTTGTGCCCGCAATGAATAGACCTGTTGGAGCAAGGTGACCTGGTTCATCGAAATCTTTCCCAATAGCAGTCACCTCCTCAGGCTTCAACTGCACATTTCATCATATTTAAATCCTTATCAACAGAAAATGATTATAATCATCCAGATCAATGGCGTACAGCTCAAAACACATAATCATGAACGAATCACGATCGAAAATATAAGATTTACGGGATACAGATGTGAGATACCTGGGGGAAAGCAGAGCTCTTAGCCCAAACACTACCGTCGGCACCAATGATGGCTGCGGAGATGAGATGGTGACCAGTACCTTCGATATCACACATCAAATGATCATCCACATATGATTGCCACGACATTTTCAAGTTCTTTCGACTGCGTGCTACGATTCTTCGATTTGTTTGTGGAATTGACGATTGAAAGCTGAGATCTAAATTGAAATGAATTAGGTTTATATACAGATGGAGGAGAAGAAGAGAAATTTACGCTTGATTGGAGAGCAATGTTCTCTCTATCGTTCGTTTCATACGTCCATTGAATCGCCGCCATTCCCGCCTGCTTGCCTTTCTTTTAGGATCCCTTCGTATATACATTCCTTTCTTCTGCCAATTTATATTGAATTTTAAATTATTAAAAATATTTCTTTTTTATTTTTTGGTAAGTTAATTTTGCTTTTATTATTATTATTATTATTATTATTATTATTGTTATTATTGTTATTATTATTATCTTAGTTATGAATAAATTACACGAATGGTCCCTATGGTTCAGGGTAATTTGTACTTTTAGTTCTTAACTTAATTTTTTAACTTGAAAGGTCCTTACTGTTTGTTTTTGTTATATGTTTGATCCCTTTTTTTTTTACCTAAAAAGATTATTTTTCCTTTGGTTTTCTAATTTATTTAAATAAACACACCCCCAACCCCACACCCTCACCTTACATTACATACCTCATCATTTTTCCCTATTTAAATAATAGTATTTTTAGGTAAGATAGGGACCAATTGCGTAACAAAAACAAACTGTAGGGACCAAACGTATAAAAAACAAACAGTAGGGACCTTCCAAGTTAAAAAATAAGTTATGGACCAAACGTGCAAATTACCCAAAACCATAAGGACCATTCATGTAATTTACTCCTTAGTTATATTACATGTTTGGTACGAAGCGTTTGACAAACACTCTGTTTCGAACAATGTTTTAAAAACCGGTTTGAACCGGCTGGTCGAACCGGTTAGACCGGGAACCGGGGAAATGAGCGGTTCAACTATCACCAGTTTTATGTATATTTCTGAATCGGATCGAACCGACTGGTTTTTACAAAAATCCGGTTGAACCGCTTCAATTAAACCGGTTGAACCGGTTAAATTAAATAAAAACACATGGATATGAAACCATTTACATAATAAACTTTAGCATTTTTTTTCACATTTATTAAAAAATTTCTTAATAAAAACAAATGATAAATGTTATGAAGTTTTTTTATACGTTTATATTCATTTAGGACTTTGTTTTCTTTTTTAATGCATGTGGATTGATGTAAAACTTACGGCTATGAGTTATTTTAATGTATTTAGATTTTGATCTACAACTTGTTTTCATGTGTATTTTAATGTTTGCACTTGTGGACATCAAATTATTTATTTGTGTATATTTATGTGTAGGAAAATATGAAAAAAAAAATGAAAATTATAAAAACCGGTTTATTCAGCGGTCGAACCGGAAACCGTTCACCATACCGGTTCAACTAAAAACCCGATTTTTAAAATATTAATTTCGAACAAAAACCTCATTTGACACTATAAACTTTTAACGTTTAATTTAAATGAAACACTACAAATCTAAAAGGGTAAAAGCTATTTCACGTAGTTTTTAACAAAAACACTGCCAACTACTAGTTTTCTACTAACTGTTATCTGTTACCAGCTAGTTTTGCCAAACATACCCATATATACTCGTATTGAAAATGCCTTAGAGAATTTAAGAGAATTTTGATATTTTTTGTTTACTAAGTTATTAGTCTGTAACATTTTCATCAACTATTTCTTTTAGTGTTTAGAATGGATAAAATAAAAAAGAAATTTTGTATATATTTTTCTTTAAACTTATAATATAATATTTGTCCAATCTAATTTTTAAATATCATAATTATCATTTTAAATATTTAAAAATATAATATTTATGTAATTCTGTTTTTTAACAATTCTTAATAATTTATAATTAGTTTTAATTTTTTTTGAATCATTATAATTATAAAAATATTAAAATTGACCTTATTGTCGGTACTTCTTAGAGGGTGTTCGTTTGTTCATCTAAAAAATATTTTTTAACTTATTGACTTCTTGAAATGTTGTCTTCTAAACATCATCATCCCGAGTTCTCATCTTATGGTAGCCTAAACGCAGATCAATCTTGGAAAACCAAGATATACCATGTAGTTGGTCGAACAACTTATTGATCCTCGGAAGTGGATAACAGTCCTTCAGTATTATCTTGTTCATCCCCCGATAGTTGATGCATATCCTGTGGAAGTCATCATTCTTCTTCACAAACAGTATTGATGTTCCCCAGGGTGAACTACTCGGCCTGATAAACCCCTTGTCTAATAGCTCCTGTAATTGTGTAGACAACCCCTACATCTTAGGTGGTGCTAGTCGATAAGGTGCCTTGGCTATCAGAGCCACACGTGGTACCAAGTCAATCCGAAACTCCACTTGCTTTTCCTGAGGCAATCCATACAAATCCTCAGGAAATACATTAGGATACGATTGACACATCATCAATAGTCTTCTTCCCCTCTTCTCCAACATCCAACACATCGACCACAAACCCGAAACAACCCTGATGTAGATATCTCCTAGCTCTCGCGGCTGAATAAAGAGTTGGTACACGTTGAGTCCCCTCATTGTGAATAAATAGTTATCCACCACTTGGGGTTCAAACTTGAACTAGCTAGTGCCTGCAGTCAATCATCCCTCCATTGGGGATCAACCAATCCATACCTACGATAACATTTCTCTCACGTAAAAGGTATAAGAACCAAATAAATCGGATACCGCTCACGAAATAACTCCAGCACAAACCCTAATGACCCCGTGATACACATATTGGACGATCATCGATAGCCTCTACCTCTAGCGGGTAATCAGTCTCTCCAGGAGTGTCACCAAACCTCTTGTTGAGAGCAAGAGATACAAATGATTAGGTGGTGCCAGAATAAAAAAGGACCATGGCTGAAACACCATTCACTAGGAACGTCCCTAAATAGCAACATACATAATTTTCATAATATATTAATAAATCAATTAATTCAATTTATTACCCAAACAATAAATCAACCTTTATCTCTCTCTAAAATAATCATGTACAGTTGCTAGGTTTGAGGGCAACCCAAAAGAACTATGCTACTATCAATTCAAGTATATACCAATTATAGTTATGGACTTAAATACCTAATCCAACAATATTAATTAGAAATTATATTATCTAATTAATAATTAATTAGAAATTAATTGGAATTAATTTTGGGATGAATCAGATTAATTAAAAGTGCAGGGTATGTTTGGTTATTTATTAAAACTTGAGGAAAGAAGCCCAAGGACATCATTGGATGAGGTGGAGGAAATCACTTGGGCAAGCCCAAGGAGTTTCGTCCAAGCCCCTTGAGTGAGGGTGTGACAACCCAAAGCTTATTCCGTTATATTACCCCATTTCCGTTAACGGAATATTCCATTTTATAAAAGTTCCGTTAATTTGAGGTCGGCAAATAAATAAATGTTTTATTTATTTATTTATATCTTATGTCGTTATCGTCATGATAAAATAAATAAAGACAATTAACTTACATTTCCATTTGATTGGAAAAAGTTAATTTTTATTACGACCATTTAACCCGGGTAAAAAGTTTAAACCTCGTTAAACACTAGTATCGGGTAGTCGTATACCGGGTGCAACACTTAGGGCATATATATAGGGAGTTGAATACTCCATAGGACCCTTTTACCACCCTAAACCCACTTCTTCTCTCTACTCTCTCTCATCAAGCTCGATTTCGCCTCAAATCCGCGAGTTTCCGCCTCCAAATCGTAAGTTCTTGCACCTTAGCTTGTTTTACAACCCATTGCATGTCATTATAGCTCAAAAATCGTCCAAGAAGGCAAGGAGTAAGGAGTTTACGGCCCAAGAACACTCTAGGGCTGTAAACCCCTAAAATGATGCCAAACTTTCCCTAAAACTCCTCCTTAAGGTTGGAAACTAATTTAGGATTATGCCTAGAAGTGTTTGAACCTCAAAAAAACAATTTTTAGAGCATAAAAGAGGGTTTACGGCCCAAGCACATGCTTAGGCCATAAACACCCTCTAACCATGCAAAAATGCCCAAAAACACTTCCAAATCATGTTTAAGCTTGAGATATGACTTAGGGAATTTCCATTTCGAGTTTGGAACAATTAAACATCATCATTTGAGGGGAAAACTAGAGTTTATGGCCCAAGCATATGCTTAGACCGTAAACTCCCCCAAACCATGTCAAATGAGAGTTTAAGTCCCCTAAATGGCCCTATACCTTCACTAGAAATTGTTGGGGTTGAAACAAGGACCTTAAAATCAAAGATTGGAGGGTGCACAAGAGTTCACGGCCTAAGCCATGGGGCTTACGACCGTAAACTCCCAAGGAGTGGCCTTTGGGCCGTGAAATCCAAGGGAGTAAGCTCTTGGACCCTTAGACACCCCTTTGGCCTTGTATAATTCCCTAGAACCACTTCTAAATCCATATGAGACTTGAAAGATATCAAAAACACTCCTCCCATGAGTTTACGGCCGTAAACTCATGGGGGATGTGGCCTCCCAACCATGAACTCACATAAAGTGAGTTTTAGGAGAGTAAACTCCTTATCCAAGCCATTCACACCCTTAAATGTTACCCGGGACACCCCTAGCACTTAATCAAAGTGTTTTCCGCACCTTAGGATGCGTATGCTTGTTTAATTAGTATTATAATTACTAATTGTATGTAAACATATGTTAATAGGTCACTAAGTGTACGTGTTCAAGTCTTTACTTGACACCGGGCACCCAACCGACACCTTCGTCGGATCCACTTACAACAGGTGAGTTCATACCCCTGAATGAACCTTTTTAAATGTTTTTACATGTTTTATGGGGGGGGGGGGAATACAAGTTAAACATGCCAGTTATCATATCAATCACATGTGATTGATAACCCGCATGCACAAGGATTTGTTACACTGTCAACTGTTTTACCAAGAATGATACTGTAAATGGTTTTCCTAAAATGTTTTCACTTGTTCAAAGCTCTTCTCAAATTGTTTCTCGCGCTGCATGTTTTATTTCAAATTCCGTTACAGCAACATTATAAACAAAGGTTTTATGTACTTAAAATGTTTTATCAAAGTTCATTTAAAACTTATTTTACAAAAGAATACCAAGATGTAATTTTCTCAAGTATAAAGGTTTTCCCAAGTTTTTCATCAAAGTTTTCTCCCATGTTTTTATACTTCTACTTGATTAAGATACTACTGCTTCACTTCTACTTAGTTTAAACTCCTACTTAATAACGCTTTCACTTCGTGATACACTTATACTTGTTAACGCTTCTACTTCACTTATACTTGTTAATGCTCCTACTTCACAATACGCTTATACTTCACGATACGCTTATACTTCACGATACGCTTATACTTCACGATAAGCTCCTACTTGTTAACACTTATACTTTGGGAAACAGTTCTACTTCGTTAAACACTTAAACTTCGTTAAATGCTTCTACTTAGTTAAATGTATGCATGTGCTTGTATATATATATATATATATATATATATATATATATATATATAAGTAATGTTTAAAGGACTTAGGAAGGCTTGTTCGCCCTATTTCCTTTTCTTTGTTGAGATGTATTCTGGTGGGATCGGATGTCCGTCCGAAGGTCGTTTGATCATTAGTTATATATTATGTATACAAGCATAGACATATAGGTTTACATTAGTCAGTTCAGTTGTGAGTCTCTATCATTAGTCTAGTATTTTACATCAGATCTCACTATACGAGATACATCTTCAGTACACGGCCTTCTCCGTTGTCTAGTTGGTAACCAGAGTCTCTTGTAGGGAGAGCGGACATTGTGTGTATAGATCTATACGGGATTGACACCCCCACACCCTGACTGCTAGCTACAGTCCACAGCCTACCAAGCCAAGGGGTGACAAATGTCATACTTACACAGACGCTTGCAGGTCGTCTAGTTCTCTAGTGTCTATCAGTATGGTTACGAGTATATCGGGGTTACCTTATAATTCATGGTCTTAAAGTAACGAGTTTTTAACACTGTATTCACTGTTTTAGACCGTGCTACCTGTATCTTTCATTTGATACTGTCTAGGGTCTGTATTCACTGTTTTAGACCATGCTAGTTGTATCTTTCATTTGATACTGTCTAGGGTCTGTATTCTCTATTTTAGACCTTACTGATGGGTTTTATGCATAAGAAACAATCCTATGTGCTCATACAAACCCTAATGCTTGGATCTAGGTTTCTCTATTGCACATGCTTTGAATCCAAGACTAATAAACTTGGATCTAACATATTGTAAACTGAATTAGGGTTTATAGAATTACCTTTGATTGTTATATAGCAATAACAATCAATTCCTTGCTTGGATTGGCTTTAGAAAGCTTAGTGCCTCAAGTGCTGCACCTCTAATGGAGTCACAAACACCATATACAACTTGGATGAAGAGGAGAAGAAAAGAGGCTGCCCAAAAATGACTAGAAACCCTAGAGAATCAGTTCCCCACGTTTTTGGGGCCTAAGGGGTCCTTTATATACTTGTGTGGGCTGCTAGGGTTTCATTCAAAACTATAATGGACAACTTAAACTCTAAGAAGCCCATGGAACCTTCTGGATAAGGCCATGGACGAAAATATGATGGGCTCCCATCATAATTTCGTTCACCCCTTGTTCCTTTAGCATTCCTTAGCCCAATAACTCAATTATCCAATAATTGCAGTCCAGTCCCCTAAATTTAATTAATCTCTTATAGCCACAAAATTAATTCTTAATTAATTCTTGACTAATATTAATCAAAAAATATGATTTCTTTTTTAATATATTATTCTCATAATATATTAATAAATCATATTTAAACCTCTCTCTCCTTAATTCATCATACATATTGCTATGGTGAAGGCAACCCAAAAGGACCATGCTCATAATCGGGTCAAGTACATACCGAAATAGTTATGGACTTAGACACTAATCCAACAGTCTCCCACTTGGATAAGTCTAATAACTATTTTCCGTATGACTTCAGAACCTGATCAGCAATCGTAGCTTTCAAAAACCGCTGTCAACTCTGATCTTATCAGATAGCGTGTCCTCTAGATAAGGGATTATATATTCCTCCATTCTCAAGATATCATATAGACAAAAGACATGAATTTCAATCATTCTCTCCATACTGTTTCCCGACTTCCGATTTATGACGACAGATAACAGACTACAATTGAACACATCAACTTAGTCCCGGCTTGGCCAAGCGCTTAGGTGTCATCACCAAATCATCGAGAGGCCCACAAATATCGCTTTTATCCTACTTTGGGTAAAAGGAATGGATAAACTTCGACTCATATGCTCGCTTGCATTCACTCATCGAATCACACACAACAATAAGTTTTATAACACCAAGTTACTGGTGCATTTACTTATTATCAATGCGCAACCAACCAGCAAATAGCAACTCACACGTCTCGGTTTCAAAAATATACAATATTATCGTCTCACTAATCACTCGTGACAAATCCATGAAGTGATCCAAGTGAGTGTGGGTTTAATCCAATACTCTAATCTTATCAAAGCATTCATGAACTCTGCAGCAAACTTGTGCCATGTCTAAACACTTCAGACAATCTACATACAGATTCATGACAGTCTTCCTTCATACTTACTTCCAACGTATGACCGACTGTGGAGGTTCGAATAACCCAGTTATTCTGGAAGTCAAAACATGCAAACTGAAACATAACAATAATACTTAATCCTATATGGCCCCAAAATTGTGAGAGTAAATAAAACACTTCTATTTATCCACCATATTGATTACTCATTATTTATCATTTAATGTTTCGGATAATCAACTCATTACTTGAATTACAACAACAATTGTCCCATGCTCTAAGCATGCACACTTTGTTTCCTATGGTCCATGCTTTGTGAAATAGATCAATTGAAAACTTTTCCAATGATTCTCATTTCACAATTCCTTAATCCCTATAGTTAGTGTAAGAACACAAGGTTCTTGTCACTACTAGAATACGCTAGATTCTAACATTTTATGCAATGATCCTTTCGTAAAGTCATAGCACAAAAGTCACCAAGACTTGGCTAATGAAGTTACAAAGTACTTTCTTAGAAATTGTTACAAGACATATCCATAGACGTGAAGTTTCACATTCAAAGTACATTCCTTTGAACATTCTTCATGCATAAAAGTTTCTAATCTAGACATAGATTCTCAATATCCAACACCCAATATGGAAACATTTCCTCATCTGCCTTATGACAACTTATTCTTAATAGAATCTTATCTATTCATAATAATGTCAATATGATCCATCCAATACCATACTTCCAACTACTCACAAGCGACCAATCCTCAGCGAACTTTGGATCGTCCTTTGATAGTTGTTTAATTATTTTAGTCAAAACCAATTCTAGTCCTTTTTCCATTTTAATGCGCTAGACATTTGGAAAAAATTTAGAATGGTAAAATATTATAGTATTTGCAATCTATCCTATACCCGAAGCGTATGGGACACGATGCATAATGTCTTACATAAAGATATGATACTTTATCAATCTTCTGCCATAATATTTTATGTCTCACATTCTCACAATTCGAACTATGAAGAGAGATGCCGTAATCATAATCAAAATTTGAGAACACACTATGTATCCTTTGACTAAATTTATTAAATTTTCTCAATCTAAGCTTTAGATTTTGAAACGAAGTATAATATTCTCTCCCTTAATTATAGCGAAACAACTTTTAAACCCATACAACTTTGCAAATTGAATCTTTGTTTTTCTATAATTAATATTGCTAACTTGCAATACTCGCCATAATAATCATACAATCATAACACTTACGCTCCCACTATCATGATGATTATTATCATATAAGCATAACACTTATGCTCCCACTAGCTTTGACATGTATTCAGAAAACAAATGAACTTCCAGAAAACAATGCCTATTGAATTTCTGAAATTCATATTTCTAATACCAGATGCTTCGATAAACCTTTATCTAAGCTTCTTATACACCTTTGCCTTAGATAGTTCATATGTGTGTTTAAACAATTTAGAACTTATGTTACTAAGTTCCAAATGTTCAAACTAATTGCCAAATCTCACAATTCAAACTATGGAAAGGGATGCCGTAACCATAATCGAATTTGAGAATACAATTTTCACAATTGCTATCTTCTTAACATCTATCTTAGCGAAAGAATTTCCTCACTGTCATTTTCATGAAGGAGGGAATCTTATGACACTTAGATTTTATGGTGATGAGTTCCTATCCATGTGAGTTTGCCAAAACCAAGCTTACGACAAATCCAAACTCATATGGATTGATCTTTCTTAATCTTTATTTCTTGCCTTATGGCAACACGAGTGCCCACCATGTCTTCCAAGTAGTTTAGTAACTTGTCCTTACATATCAATGTACTTTCGATCGACTAAGGCGCTAGTATGCATTCAAATGAGAACTCATAGAACTCACATACTTAATTGGAATGGCACAGAAACAAAATAATGTCAGCACGATAGGTTGTAAACCTTAAGTCGTGTGCTAGTGATGATCGATAAGGTTTATTCTTGATTTGTTCTTGAAACCTTTCAAGACCATTAAGACTCCCACTGACTCCTTGACATATAAGATTCTCTTGTCAGGAAACATTTCTTGACAAAGCAAATATTCAAGAGTTAGTGTAGTTCTTATCAAGAACACTTCACATAATTGGTCCTAGTTGGTCTCTATCTTATCCAAGACAGCACAACTTACCAATCTCAAATGTGCAAGAATAAGAAAACTTTTCCAAATTCCACATTTGATGAGTGTTATAAACCTACTTAAGACTTTTTACTAAATGTCACAATCTTAACTCTAAGACTTGATATTGGAACGAAGTATGATTGACTTCTTGACTTAACCATTTATACAATTCTTGTTCCTCTTCTTAGATATGCAAATGCACTAAGACTCACTTAGAGGATCAATTGAGACATGGTTCTTAATCATTAAGACTTATCATAAAACACAATAAAAGGTACTCTCCCTTCTTCTTAGAATAGAGAAACTTTTATCTTTCTGCCTACTTGATTCTTCTTTATTCGTTCTACTATTCATTGAAACTCTTTCAATCAACTCAGAATTACACTTAATCTTATAAGTATAATCATATTTACTAAACTTTAGTAAATCATGATGAATATCTTTGTCACTTTTGTGGTGGACTTGATCAACGCACAACCTAGTGCACTTGATCTCCTAGTCCTTCAATCGACACTTTGTCAAAGAATTAGTCTAAGTTTCCCAAATGTGAAAGTTTTTTCATTCATCATATAATACACATTGCATGATTCCAAGTTTCTGTCCAATTGAAACTTGGGCGATGAGAAACTCTCCCTATTTGGTAAACTTTTGACATTTCCACAAATAACATAATTAAGAATCAAACCCATTGTTGCTAATATAGAAACATTCAAACATCAATTTTTTTCATACATGCCATTGCAAGGATAAATAAATAAGATAAAATCAAAATTCATTTTATTGCGGAAAAAATTTGTCCTTACAATGCAATTCAATTGAAAAACTATGTTATTACATATTTCTTAACAATCTATTCTAACTCCAAGTAGTAGCTCAAGAATCCATTCTTCAAGTAATGCGATCGAAATCCATTTCTTCACGATTAGATTCAGCTCACTTCTTCCCTCAAGCTTCCTCTCTTTTCTTCGATCCTACAAAACATCAAAATGTAATCTTATCACATCATGTATTAAGAATCTAGAATAAGAACTCAAAAGAGTTAGATAATGGATTTTACCTGAAGTAGAGCCATACGTCTTGACTCTCCCATCTCTTAGATCTCTCAGGTAGTTAGGGAAGCTTCGTCTCCAATGCCCATTCTCTTAGCAATAAAAGCAAATGGACTCCTTTGGCACAGCACATCGGACAATCATAGACTTAGTTCTTTCTAGACTTCCAATGTTGCCAGTGTCCATTGAAGTTTGGGAGTTTGATTCACCAGACAAATTTGCTTGACCAGCACGCCAAATCATTGCTGATTCAGCAGCTATAAGCAAATAGGTGAGATTAATGAGGGTCACATCGTGATCCATCATATAGTACTCTTTAATGAACTCACTATATGATTCAGGAAGTGACTGAAGAACCCAGTCAGCAGCCAACTCGCTTGAAATCTTGACTCCCAACATGCTTAACCTATCAATGTGTGATTTCATCCCTAGGATGTGAGCACACACAGGTTTCCCATCTTCGTGTTTACTTGCCAAAAGGGCTTGAGTGAGCTTGAACTTTTCAAGCCATTGAACTTCTGGGTCAGGGAGAACAATTGGAGGAGGTGGAGGAAGTGAAGCATGACTCTCATTTCCTTGATCGTATCTCGGAACGTCATCTTCATTTGGAAAGCTTGTTCTAAAGGATTTAGGAAGACCATTGTAAGATTCAGACATCTAGAAAATGGGAAAAAAATTCAAGTTAAGTTGATTGAGTCCTTAATAAAACACCCAAATGAGTTATTAAGGCTAGGATCCAACACAATACTCTACAACCTAGAAGAGGGATGCCGTAATCTAGTTGCAGAATATTTGAAGGTAGGTAAATGATGATTTACCAATTTCCACCATGAAAAACGAAAAGGAAGATTAAGTTTTAAATGAATTGAAACTCCTAGATCTTTTGAGATTCATTGAACTTTTCAATGGCACGTTTAATCTCGATTATGCCCTACTATTTGTGACTGGGATGCCGAGGATCACAAATAAGGTGTGAATAACCATACGAATCACGTGGTGCACCCAATGCTACAATCACCTAATCAATGTGCCGGTTAGCCACACACGCTCCATTGATCTATGACAAACATCGAGTCACCCTTCGCCACCAATGTCATCCCCAAATTAGTGTGCCGGTTAACCACACACGCTCCACTAATGTTTTACAAGGGTACGAAGTGTAATTCTATGGATTGGCATACAATTTCACATTTTTCCTAAAGTAACTATGATTTGGGAATTTGAAAAAGCATTTAGTTACTTTGTACTTCATTATACTTATAATGGAAGGTTTCTGTCCTATCCTACCCGTTCGGCTAACGACCATCCACTAGTCAAGAGTGCGGTGGGTAAGAGTGGATACCCATTCAATCGCCATTTTATAGGCAATTTCCTTAAACACCCCTTATAGACCGACTTCGTGAATGAGGCCTACTAACGGTAAGACTGACTGTTTACTCATACATATATAATATTAGACTTTTAATGTTATATATTGTATAGGGTGTATTTTACACCTGTAAAATACTAGGTGGTTTAATTTAGTAAATTATACCTTTTAATTTAAATGTAAACCAAAACTTTATGGATTTATTAAATCACTTTTACTAATACACTTTAATTAATTAACAAACCATAAGGGTGTGATTCGAACTTTTCAAATTACTAGGGTTTTAGAATTTAACATTTCAAAATTAAACTTATAATCAACTTTAAATTCCAAAACTTGAGGGCAAGTTTTGAAACATTTCAAAACATTAGGGATCGAATAACAAATAATTCAAATTAAACAATTAATTTCATAATTATCTATCTTTGACCTAATCTTATTTTAATCATTAGATAATTACCAAATAACTTTAAATAATCCATATTTATCACATAAACAACCAATATTTAAAAGATTTGAAATTATCTATTGTTTTGGCAAGGATAAACATTTAATTAAGATAAAATTCGGATTTTAGCTTCATAAAACAATTTAAGCATCAAATCTAAGTCAAAAAAGCAGTTAAATCCCGAAATACCCTCTGCCTGACGCACTGACTTGCCGAGTCAGACCTGGACTCGCCGAGTAGGGCCAACTCGCTGAGTCCAGATACTGACTCGCCGAGTTGTGTCGGGCAGAGGCCAAAAATTCGATTTTTAGCAAACAAAACAGTTAAGCATCACATACAACTGAAACCAATCAAGGCTCTGATACCACTGATGGGTTTTATGCATAAGAAACAATCCTATGTGCTCATACAAACCCTAATGCTTGGATCTAGGTTTCTCTATTGCACATGCTTTGAATCCAAGACTAATAAACTTGGATCTAACATATTGTAAACTGAATTAGGGTTTATAGAATTACCTTTGATTGTTATATAGCAATAACAATCAATTCCTTGCTTGGATTGGCTTTAGAAAGCTTAGTGCCTCAAGTGCTGCACCTCTAATGGAGTCACAAACACCATATACAACTTGGATGAAGAGGAGAAGAAAAGAGGCTGCCCAAAAACGACTAGAAAACCTAGAGAATCAGTTCCCCCATGTGTTTGGGGCCTAAGGGGTCCTTTATATACTTGTGTGGGCTGCTAGGGTTTCAGTCAAAACCCTAATGGACAGCTTAAACTCTAAGCAGCCCATGGAACCTTCTGGATAAGGCCATGGACGAAAATATGATGGGCTCCCATCATAATTTCGTTCACCCCTTGTTCCTTTAGCATTCCTTAGCCTAATAACTCAATTATCTAATAATTGCAGTCCAGTCCCCTAAATTTAATTAATCTCTTTTAGCCACAAAATTAATTCTTAATTAATTCTTGACTAATATTAATCAAACAATATGATTTCTCCTTTAATATATTATTCTCATAATATATTAATAAATCATATTTAAACCTCTCTCTCCTTAATTCATCCTACATATTGCTATGGTGAAGGCAACCCAAAAGGACCATGCTCATAATCGGGTCAAGTACATACCAAAATAGTTATGGACTTAGACACTAATCTAACACTTACTAGCTGTATCATTCATTTGATACCGTCTGGGGTATGTGTCTCCTTTTGTTAGACTGAGCCAGACATGTCGTTCAGTCGATACTCTCCTGGAGTCTATGATTCCTTTTGCCTTAGTCAGCAGTCCTCACTGCCGAGGCATATGTTATTTTCCCTGATATTCTCCTACTTTCTTTAAAATCAAATCTCGTATTTTGATAATGATAGTGTTTAAGGGAAAACTAACTTTTTACAACATAACTCTGTCCAGTCTTGCTAGAAGACTGCTTTTAATTAGAAAATATAGGATTTTCTGGAAAGGACTCTAATACACTGTAGACTCTAAAACTACTACTTTTGTAAAGTTATTTCGAACTTACACAAATGACACTAAATACTTATGAACTCGCCAGCATTTATAAAAATGTTGATACCCGCTTTCAAATAACTTGTATTCTCATGTCAGCAATAGACAGGTACATCCCCGGAGCTTTTGATGAAGACTGTTTAGTACCAAGCTGCACTTATACTATTACTTGTATTACTTTGACGTTCTATATAATGTAAACCATGTAAAATTATTACTATTAATGCAATGGTTGTTGTACTTTGATTACTATACTGCATATGGTGTGATACTTGACATGACGTCATCCACCCCAGAATGTTTCCGCCGTTCCGGTTTTGGGGTGTGACAGAGGGGATGTGCTGCTTAGTCACCAAGCAAAGGGATTTAGGGTTTCCTCCTTAACAGGCCATAACCCTTCACAATTTCATGCAATTATCCTCATTAGATGTTTTGGGAGAAATTATTCTCCTCTTTCCTCTCATCCTTTTGCTTGTGTTGGGTGTGATCCCATTAGAGGCACGATAATTATGGTACTTGCTTCCAAAGGATCAACAAGAAGGTTTATTTGTTATCTGCTACAATAACAATCAAGGTATCTAATCATAACCCTATTTTGGTATTTTTCGAAAATAGCCGAGTGTTCTTAGGATTTCCTTTTGATGTTCATAGTTATAGATTCAATTGAGAAAACATAAATCTTTATTAGGGTTGCATGCATACTTAAGAGCTTAAGTTTATTTGTTTTGCATAAAACCCATCACACCAACCACGAGATCTGTCCTTTAGAAGACAGGATGCAAATATGACCCTTGACCCCTCGGGGAAGAAGCTAGTCCAAAAGGAATTCGCGATGTACACCAACCATCACCTGCTAACAATGGGGTCCTTCTTCCCGAAGAACTTAGGAGCCCCATAATAATGAAACTCTCAAAAGGCCAGATAGCGTGCACCCACCATAGTCACATTCTCAATACGGAATGTGCCCATTCGCTCATCCAACATCTCCATAATGACCTCCTTGATCGTACCAAAGAGCACAAGAGTTTTCTCTAGAACACTGCGACTGATCTCCGACGAAATGAACTCTCACATCTGATCATCCAAGAGTCTGACCGTAGAGCCCAAACCCAATCCATCACTATAACCTAAACTACCTCGATTGACCACCATACTGAAAATAAATAATACAAACCATCAGAAAACACTTGTAGAATTTCCACACTCTGCAAGTTCCTTAGTATGGATCATGTGCTTTCAGTAGTACATGCCCAACACTACCTTCACGTCTATCTGTACTTTCCTCAAGGACCACCCTGAATCCTCTAAGTTACTCCCTTGCTACTAAATAATCGCCAGTTCTGATAAACCACGTGTTCGGCATGCTAACATACTTCTGTAACACCTGTCCCAGGTATTATTTGATTTTTTTCCAAGTTTTAGGGATTTGAGGATGGGACTCGACGAGTTGTATCACCGACTCGTCGAGTAGAGGACTTTTCAAGGACACGGGATCTACACCCTACTCGACGAGTTTGATAGAGAACTCGACGAGTAGGCACTGTAAGGGAAAAACCCTAATTTTAGGGTCTTCACCTTCTATAATCTCCTTAAGAGCCTTGAGGCTGACCTTCCAGCAACTTCCAAACCCTAAGAACGTATGTGCTAAACCCTAATCCCCATTCTCTTTCATTTTGTGAGCTAGAGTGACTTTTGAAGCTTATGAAGAAGGAGATAATGAGAAGAAGGAGAAGATCCAACAAACCAAGCCCGCACTCTTGAGCTTGACCATCTTGTGGACTATTGTAAGTCTTCAAGATTCGATTTTTATCTTAGAATATGGCTAGATCTTGAGTTTACTCTTCATTTCCTATCCTTCTTGTTGATTGCATGCATGGGGTTCATAAAGTTTGCAACTTTATTGATCTCTAGGGCAAAATGGTCCCAAGGTGGCCTAGATCTAGCCTTTGGTCAAGCAAGGACGCCATGCAAGGGTTTTTAGGGCATTTTCCCTCTTTTTGGCCATTTTGACCTAAGGACATGCATGTCTATAAAACCTCCATCTTTGGAACGTTTTGAGGACTAGAAACTCTTCTAGAAATGAGGGATTCCAGATACCTAGAGTTTTGGACCTTATGGCAAAGCTTTAGAGCTTTCCAACCTTTGAGAAGGGCCTTAGAGCATTTGGAATGGTTATAGAGGGTAAATTTGTAAACTTTCTCCTTCTAGACACCTTAGGGCTTCAGATCTAAGCCCTGGAGTCCCTGCATTCGGTGTATCATCATAACAAGAAAACAGGAAGGGGCACTCGATGAGTTGCCCTAGCAACACGACAAGTCTGATTGGGTTTTCCCCACCTTCTGGATATCAAGTGAATTAGTCGAGTTGGCTAGGGTTTCAACAGGTTTTTTGGACTTGATAGGAACTCGACGAGTCACTAGATGCACTCGACGAGTTGAAGTCAGCATGGACTGTTGACCTTGACTTTGACCAAGGTTGACCAGGGTTGAATCTAAGGGTAATTTTGGGATGATGAAAAGGCCATCTTATGATTCTTATAGGCAGTTAAGTTGGAGCATCACATGGGACGTATCTGATTCTAGCTTGTCAGTTCAGTGTTCGTGAGAGGTGAGTCTTCTCACCATACCAATGGGTCTAAGGCACCAAGGCCGACCCATTTTATGTTATGTAATACACTAGCTGTAGTAGAGATATGTGGTATGATAGTTAGCATTATGCTAAGTGGTATGCTAGTGATTATATGATATATGTATTGAAGACCCCGGGGAGAGCCTGTGGTAGTTGGATATAAGACCATATGGGGGAGCCAATGGCATTCCTAGGTAAAGACCATGTGGGGGAGCCCGTGGCATGATGGTATAAGACCATGGGGGAGCCCAAGACATCCTTATATGTTTATGTATGTGTTATGTAGTATGATAGATACTTCTGTGATATATGATATGCTAGTTGTTTATGTATGTTATGTTGGGTTTTGAGCATTCTAACAATCCTAAGTGTACATGCAACCCTAAATACCTTGGATCTATGTTTTATCTATTATACATGCAAATATGAACTTTCCAAGGTATTCATCCTAACTAACATAATAACATTGATTCATATGAATATATCAAGTTAGAATTACATACCTCTTTGATGTAGAATGTCTTCATGAAGCTTGAGTGCCTAGTGCCCCAAGTGTGACACCTCAAATGGTCACAATACCAAATACACTTGGAATATATTAGAGAGAAATCCACACTTCATAAAAATTGGCTAGCCCTTTCACATAGTTACCGATTTTGTCAACAAAAAGATGCTTATATAGTTAGTGACAATTAGGGTGAACCCTAATTGTCATGGCTTTCCATTTCCTTGGATCCATGGGTTCAAATATACCATGGAGCATCTTATGGGTTTAAGCCCAACTTGACAATCCATGAAGCATTAGTCCACTATACAAGTATGGATGATTTACACAATCAACCCATATATTTAATTAGTCTTCTTTTGATCACTTAATTAATCCTAGATTAAATCTTGATCAATACTAATTAAATAATCTTATTAATATATTAGAACTTATAATATATTAACAAACCTTAAGTGTTACTTCTCTCATTATAGTCTATCCAAATGCATGATGCCATGAAACCCAAATGGACCATGCCGAGTCGGGTCAAGTATTACCAATTATAGTTATGGACTTAGACATTAATCCAACAGTCTCCCACTTGGATAAGTCTAAAACTATTATTGCAAGTATGACTTCAAGAACCGACTAGCAATCATAGCTCTCAAAAGCTTTTGTCGAACTCTGACCTTGCCGATGATCTCTAACCTTTGTCAATGACTTGTCCATTAGATAAGGGATCATATATTCCTCCATTATAGATATCATATGGACTGAGACATGGATTATAATCATTCTCTCTATCCATTTGTTGTTTCCCGATTTCCAATTTATGACAACTGACTGATTGAACAAATCAAATCAGTTCAGGCCCGGCCGAGCACTTACACTTGTCATCACCAAATCATCGAGGGGCCCACAGATATCGCTTTTATCCCGAAGGTAAAAGGAATGGATAAACTTCGACTCATATGGCTTGTTCTACTACTTGTTGAATCATACACAAAGGCATGTTTTATAACATCGAGTTACCAATGCATTTTCGTGCAATCAATGTACAACCAACTCATAGTAACAACTCATATCTCTAGGTTTGAATAATATAAGATATTATCATCTCATGATCACTTGTGATAAAATCCATGAAGTGATTCCAATGAGCGCGGGTTGAATCCAATACTCATAACTTATGAGCACTCATGAGTGTTGTAGCACCACCTTGTCTAACATCTTAGACCTCTACAAGCCCAACTCATGACAGTCTTGATTCATATCTACTTCCAACATATGACCGAATGTGGATAGTTTGAATAACTTAGTCAATCAGGAAGAACGACCTAGTTATTCAGGAAGTCAAAACATGCAAAAATGAAACACACGGATAATTGAATCCAATATGGTCTTAGAACTTATGAATATAAATAAAACACCTTTTATTTATCACCATATGATTACACATTATTCATTGCATACTGTTTCGGCTATCAACTTTACTCTTGAATTAAAACAATAGTTGTCCCATGCTCCGAGCATGTACACTATGTTATTCTAAACAATAGCTTTGCCATACACCAAGTATGCACTCTATGTTTATCTAAACATTAGTTATGCCATACTCAGAGTATGCACACCAAGTTTGTCTATGATCTTTACTTTGTGGAATAACCAATTGAACCATGATTCTAATTTCACACTCCCAAGTCCTTATGGAAAATGCAGGAATTCCAAATTCATGCCATTTACCGAAATCTATTAGATTCTAAACTTATATGCACTGATTCTCTTGTAATGATTATGCACAAAGTCACAAAGACTTGACAACAAACATTACAGATCATTCCAAAGGAGATCAACTCCTTGGAAACATCCTTCTTGCATTAAGTTTCCTAACCTTACACAGATTTATTGAACAACTTTCACCTATGGGATCATTTCTATATTCCCCTTTTTGACTATCACTTCTGAACAAGAGTTTCCTCTTTTCAGAATATGTCAATATGGCCCTTCCAACAATTAACACTATACATCCAACTGTCCTTGAGCAACCAATCTTTGGTAAACCTTAGATTGTCCTCAACAATTGCTTAATCCTTTTAGTCATATCCAATTCTAGACCTTTTCCCTTCTTAATGCCCCAGACATTTGGAAAATTTTAGAAAGGATGAATATAGCACATGTAATCGATCCTATATATGAAGCATATGGGACACGATTCATGATGTCTCACATAAAGACTAAAACAGTCTTTTGCTATAATATTTCCATTTCTATTTTCCAAGTTCTCATAATTCAGATTATGAAAAGGGATGTCGTAATCATAATCGAATTTTAGAACGCACATAATGAACCCATATATAGAATTTCCTTATGTTGAGCCATTCCAACATGAAATTCATATATATTCTTGACTAAATTTGATTAAAATCTCAATCTAAGCTTTTAGAATTGAAATGAAGTATAATTTCCTCTCCCTTAATTATAGCAAAACACCTTTTTCAACGAATTGAAACTTTTGTTTTCTATAATTAACATTGCTAACTTGCAATACTTATCATAATTATCATGCTCCCACTAACATGATGATTATTAGCATTACACTTATGCTCCCACTAGCTTTGACATGTACTCAGAAATCAGCTGAACTTCTAGAAAAACAATACTTTATTGACTTTCTTACCAAAGTTCAGATTTCTGATACTAGATTGCTTTGATAAAACTTTATCAAAATTATACACCTTATCTTAGATAGCTCACAGGTGTGTCTAAACAATTTTAAGAACTATGAAAAGGGATGCCGTAATCATAGTCTCGATTGTTTAGATCTTTGCCACTTCTCACAAGTCCATGTTAGTGTGCCGGTTAACCTCACACGCTCCACTAACGACTTTGAGAATGCAAATATCACAATTGCTATCTAGCTAAAATCTTTTTAGTGAAAGTGTTTCCTCACCATCATTTTCATGAATCGAAGAGAAACCTTATGACACTTAGATTTAATAGTGTATGTGTTCTTATCCATGTGAATTGTCAAAACCATAGTCACAAGACAAGGATAATGACAAATTCAAACTCATATGGACTGAACGCAATCTTAATTTCTTGCCATCTAGCAGCTCAAGGTCCCGCCATTGCTTCCAAGTTGTTGTGCAACTAATTAAGAACTCTAAGAACTCATATGCAAAGCCAACTTTAATTGGAATGGGCACAAAATATGTCAACATGATAGGTTATAAACCTCAAGTTGTGTGCTAGTGAAGAACTTCATATTTTATTCTTGATTAGTTCTTGAGACTTTCAAGACCTTTAAGACTCCCACTGTCCTCTTGACATATAAGACTTTCTTGTCAGATATTTAAGAGATAGTGTGGATTCTAATCAAGACAATCACTTCACACAATTGGCCTTAGTTGGTCTTTGTTTTATCAAAAACATCACAACTTACCAATTTCAAATGTACAAGAGTAGAAAACTTTTACTCTTACATTTGACAAGTGTTTTAAACCATCTTTAAGACATGTCACTTAAGTTACAATCTTAGAGTATAACTCTAAGAATTGTTTTTGGAACGAAGTATGAATCATCTTCTTGATTTAACAACTACAACAATTCATAACTCCTCTTCTTAACTATCAGAATGCACTTAGAGGATGAATTGTGATAAGGTCTCAAAATCATTAAGATGGTCTTAAAACATGATACTAAAGTACTCTCCCATCTTTTCAGATTTGAGAAACTTTTATCTTTCTGCCTAAGTTGATTCTTCTTATTCGCTCTGCCATACACTGGAACCTTTTCCAATGTCTTAGAATTACACTTAAACTTGTAAGTATAACCATATTTACTGAGCTATAGTAAATTATGACGACTAGTCTTATCAATCTTTTGTGGTGGACTTAACTAGTGCACAAGAATGTGTACTCGTTCCTTAGTCCTTTACTTGACTCACACATTCATGTGAACAAGTAGTTAGTCTTAAATTTTCCAATGCTCGAAAGTTCTCATCCATCATGCTATACAACTTGCTTGATTCCAAGTCTCGGTCCAATTGAAACCTTAGGTGACGAGAATCTTTCCTTATTTGGTAAATTTAGACATTACCACAAATGAAAGAATCAAAATTCACTTTCCAATATTGCTATCAGTGGAATCTTATAAGCAACAATTTTCCCTAAACGCCATTGTAAGGATTCATAAAATAACTAAAATCAAAAGATTTACCTTTTATTTTAAAACTTTACGGAAAAAATTATCCTTACAATCCATATGAAAACTTGTTGTTATCTATTGCTAAGTAATATATATCATAACTCTTAAGTAACAGCCCAAGAATCCGATCTTCAAATTGTGCGATAGAAATCCATCTACGCGATCAAATTCAATATATTCTTTGTTTAAGTTTCTTCACTATTTCTTTGATTCTTAAAACATCAACTTGTGACCCAGTCACATCATGTATCAAGAATTTCAGAATAGAAACTTAGCAGAGTTAAATAGTGTACTTTACCTGAAATAGAGTCAAACTTATTTACTTTAACATCCTTAGGTAAATATGGCAGCTTTGCAACCAATACCCCTTTCTTTGGCAATGGACCCTTGATAATGGGACTATCTCAGACTTAGCCTCTCTCTTTACCATTTGGTTAACCAAGTTGACTATGGTTGATCCCTTTCCATTAGGAAGAGAGAGCTTTACTGGATATCCAATGTCATTATTGTTAATGTCCATAAAGTTTTAGGAAGTTGACCTTAGCAAATAGATAAGATCATTAAGGGTCTTGTCATAGTCTGTTTCATAGGAGTCCCAAAGGAACTCACTATGTGACTTAGAAAGTGATTAAACCACCAACTTTCTCAAGACTTTGACACCTAACTCTCCCGGCTTGTCAATATGTGACTACATCTCCAAGATGTTATCACACATAGACCTTTTCTTGCCAATAGGGCTTGAGTGACCTTAAACTTTTCATGAACTTGTGGGTTAGGGAGAATAATTGGAGGAGGTGAAAGAAGTATGATTTCCATGGGACATCATCTTCATTTAGGAAAACTTGTTTCAAGAGATTTGGGAAGATCATAGATGTCTAAACCAGACATCTTTTGGGAGATATTCAAGATAGTTGATTTAAAGTCCTTAATATAACACCCAATATGAAATATTAAGGCTAGGACCCAACACAAAACTTTTATAACTTGGAAGAGGGACGCCGTAATCCAAGCTATAAAATATTTGAAGGTAGATGAATGACGATTCACCAATTTCCACCAAGATAAACGAAATGTATTATTAGGTTTAATTGGTTTTGAAACTCCTAGATTCTTTTGAGATTCATTGAACTTTTCAATGGCATGTTTCAATCTCGAGTGTGCCCTTCAGGTTTTGTGACTGGGATGCCGAGGATCACAAAACAAGGTGTGAAGTAACCATGCAAATTACTTGGTACTCTTAAGTTTTTACCCCTCAATCGATGTGCCGGTTAACCACACACGCTCCATCGATACTATGATAAACATTAAGTTACCCTTTTCCTACCTTGTTAAATACGAGTTAGTGTGCCGATTAACCACACATGCTCCACTAGCCGACTTAAACAAAGTGCAAAGTGTAATTTCATG
The DNA here is from genome assembly GCF_002870075.4 of Lactuca sativa. Classification (NCBI taxonomy): domain Eukaryota; kingdom Viridiplantae; phylum Streptophyta; class Magnoliopsida; order Asterales; family Asteraceae; genus Lactuca; species Lactuca sativa. The sequence continues at coordinate 135,428,285 of NC_056630.2, read as the reverse complement.
GATTAGCACCTTATTCACATTTTCCTAAGTAACTAAGATTGGGTATTTATAAAAGGTTTAGTTACTTAGTATTTATCATCAATACTTTTAATGAAGGGAGAATTATAGTCCTTGTCCTACCCGTTCAGCTAACGACCCTCCACCGGTCAAGGAAGCGGTGGGTGAGAGTGGACACCCATTAAACTGCCATTTTATAGGCAGTAACCTTATACCCCCTTATAGACCGGCTTCGTGAATGAGGCCTACTAATGGTAAGACCGACTTGCTCTTATACACACACACACACACATTTTAGAATCATCTCTTATAATATTAACTTATAATATTATAAAGTATAAGGGTTGAATTTTAACTTTTAAAATTCTAAGGGCTTAAAATGGAATTAAAGTATTTATAAGAGAAAACTTTTCAAATTCTGAAACTTGAGGGCAAGTTTTGAAACTATTCAAAACTAATTAATTCCATAACCTATGTGTTTGAAGTAGTTTTAATTAAAAAACTCTTCAAGTTCCATAACTTGAGGACAAGTTATGGAAGACTTTAAACTATTAAAGAATGTAACTCTTCTTCTTTGTAACTTATGGAACTAATTAAGGTTACACATTCTAATGATTTAATGAAGTGACTCTTGAACCTCCATAACTTGAGGACAAGTTATGGAGTCATAAAACCATTTAATGAGGACAAGACTCTTCATTTTGTAACCATTGCCAACTTTTATGAGTTTTAAGAAACTTTAGTGTGACTTTTCATGTAACTTGAGGACAAGTTACACAAACACATTTTAGAATCATCTCTTAGATTAAAATGGATTGAAAACACATAATCAGTTAACTTATCTATTAATCTAAGCAACTCATATGAACAAAGATAATTGGAATCAAACTTTTTCATGTAATTAGCATAACACTTAAACTAATATAAAACATGAATCTATTGACAATTATCTTTGAAATTGGATTACTATGAACATTACCACATCAAAAACAAGTTTATAAGTCCAAAAACAGCTTAGGGTAATGTTCCTAGTCCATTTCTAGCCAAAACACTCGAAAATATGCTGTCTGGGGCTCCTACTCGTTGAGTGTATCAACCTACTCGACGAGTAGGATGATTTTCTTCATGGACTCGGCGAGTTCATCAGTGGACCCAGCGAGTCCAGTGACCAGAAAGCCAGAAAATCGATTTTTTTCAACATTTTTCAGCAATTTGCATCAAGTATAATTGAAAACAAGCCTAGGCATTGATAACACTGTTGGGTTTTGAGCATTCTAACACTCCTAAGTGTACATGCAACCCTAAATACCTTGGATCTATGTTTTCTCTATTATACATGCAAATATGAACTTTCCAAGGTATTCATCCTAACTAGCATAATAACATTGATTCATATGAATATATCAAGTTAGAATTACATACCTCTTTGATGTAGAATGTCTTCATGAAGCTTGAGTGCCTAGTGCCCCAAGTGTGACACCTCAAATGGTTCACATAACACCAAATACACTTGAAATAGATTAGATAGAAATCCACACTTCATAAAAATCGGCTAGCCCTTTCACATAATTACCGATTTTGTCAACAATAAGATGCTTATATAGTTAGTGACAATTAGGGTGAACCCTAATTGTCATGCCTTTCCATTTCCTTGGATCCATGGGTTCAAATATACCATGGAGTATCTTGTGGGTTTAAGCCCAACTTGACAATCCATGAAGCATTAGCCCACTATACAAGTATGGATGATTTACACAATCAACCCATATATTTAATTAGTCTTCTTTTGATCACTTAATTAATCCTAGATTAATTCTTGATCAATAATAATTAAATAATCTTATTAATCTATTAGAAATTATAATATATTAACAAACCTTAAATGTTATTTCTCTCATTATAGTCTATCCAAATGCATGATGCAATGCAACCCAAATGGACCATGCAAGGTCGCGTCAAGTCTTACCAATTATAGTTATGGAATTAGACATTAATCCAACATGTTATTGCATGGAAGACCCCGGGGGAGCCGGTGGCAGTTGGATATAAGACAATGTGGGGGAGCCCATGACATGAAGGTATAAGACCATGGGGGAACCCACGACATCCTTATATGTTAGTATGCATAGCTTATGTGGTATATGTAGCTTTTATAGCTAATATGATATGTGTTATGTGGATTGTGTGTGGGGTATGCTCTGGGGGACTCACTAAGTGTTAGCTTAGAGTTTGTGGATTTGTTTCAGGTACATCCAAGCCCAAGGGAAAGGGAAAGGCTTGATGGCGCGGCGTGCACTCTCTCACGTATTTTATGGGACACTCTGATGTTTTGAAATAAAAGTTGTAGTTGATATGAGTTTTGAAAACAATTATATTTGGATTTCATGATTTATGGAGATGTGTTTGGTTAATAAAAAATGAAAAATTTCTTTTGAAAAATTGGGTCGTTACTATTCGGTTTTGAGCATTCTAACAGTTCTAAGGTGTTAATGCAACCCAAAATACCTTGGATCTATGTTTTCACTAATTATACATGCAATGGTGTTTCCAAGGTATTAAACCTATAACTAGCATACAATTGACATACACTACACAAGAATCTAGTTAGGATAACATATCTTATCTTGGAGCTTGAAGTCTTGATGTATCTAGCCTTAAGAGTTTAGCCCCAATAGTGTGGAAGCCTCAAGTGGAACCACAACACATCATGAATAGAGGATGAACTTGAGAGAGAATCTCCATGCACCCAAAATCACCATGAACTCCAAGAATACACATGCATCTTACAAGTCTTACACAAGTAGCGATTTTGGCTATGAATGGATGTATTTATATGTGGGATTTCTAGGGTCATGGATATAACCCAAATCCATACCCTTGGGTCTTATGATCCATGGTTCATGTGACCCAACTCTTTATGTATCCATGCATAAACTTAGTCCAACATGGATCATAAGCCCAACACATATAAATATAACTAATTAACATAATTAGTCCCCATAAATTTAATTAGTCTCTTTTGATCACCAAACTAATCTCCAAATTAATTCTTGATCAATACTAATTAACTCATATGATTTCATATTAATATATTATAACTTATAATATATTAACAAATCATATATAACATATTCTCTCAAAAGTCCATCCTAACAAATTGTCATGATGATATGCAACCCAAATGGACCATGCTACTCTCGGGTCAAGTACATACCAATAATAGTTATGGGCTTAGACATCTAATCCAACATTTACAACTTCCTAGGTTCTCCTAGGATTCGCTTCACACCTCTCTTTGCCATCAATTGTAGAAGAAAATCCCAATAATACCCATTAACTACCTTACGAAAACAATTACATGCAATAGGAACTAATTAATTATTTGACTGCAAGGTCTCACACTACAACGGTTGGACTCAAACAAGAGCTGCGTGATAGAGTTAAACCTGGCCTTCTAAAATTATCTAATTTCTGTAACATGTAACCTAGCATATTCGCTTAATAATGAAATGATACTAATGACAGTTCCTAAAGGCACAAATCAAGCAACATTCGAGCATCGACTGATTGTACGCATTGTACCCCTTTGGGAAACACTTTTCAGGTAGATCCTTGGGGAAAGGTAAAGGTAGGTGTGGAAGGTAGTATTGGGCCCGTACTACTGAAAGCATAGGACCTGTACCCGAACCAATGTTAGACCTGGGAGCTCTAAGAAGGACCCGTGTGGGAAGATACCTGTTATGGACATCCTGATCATTATGTTTATTGGTATTGCAGTTTAGTATGGTGGTGACATGACATGGAGCTGGGGGATTAGGATCGGGATCTGGGTCTGGGTCGAGCAATGGTACCGAGCCCATCGATGAGAGTTTGTGTGAGCTCATCGCAACTGAGGTTACGAGAGTCATTCTTGATGCTACCCCAGTTATCTTTGGGATGGTCAAGGAGGGCATGATGGAGATCATGGAGGAGAGGCTCAGGGCATTTAGAGCCGAGATTGTTGTGGGTTAGGTTGGGGCCCAAACTCCCTCGTTCTGGGAGTTCAAGGCGTGTGAGGCGTCGGAGTTCTTTGTGTAGGGTTTCAAAGTACTCCATGGATTATGTTAATGGGCCCTCTTGATGAAATGTAGGTTAAAAGCCCAAGACTTTTCTTTTCCCTATAAATAGTCTTGTATTATTCATAATTCGAGTTAAGAGTGAGGCAGAATGTAACTGCCACGTTCTGAGGTTTCTTACATAGAGTTAGATTCTTTAGTCTATTCGGAAAGTGTAATTTATTCCTCATGTTTTGAATAAATCGAGTGATCATTCGACATATCTTCTTTATTGTGTGTGTTCTTATTTTCCGCATCTTGTTCATCAAATCTCAGGTTTTTATTCCCAACAAGTGGTATCAGAGCGATTCTTTGAAGATCTATTGATTTTTGAAGTATCGGTCTTTTTTTGATGATTTTCTGCACAAGTCATTTAAGATTATTGGTGTTTTGGCTTTTTGGAATCAAAATTATGTTCAAGTTACTGGTCATGAAGATTTATGGTGTTCTTCTACTGTGCATCTAGGTAATTTATTCTAATTCCTATTTTGTTAGTATTTTCTATTTGGAGTTGTTCAATTGTTTGATCCAAAATCAATCTATTTTTTTTTAATCTGGCCCATTTGTTTTTTTTTTTTTTTTAATTCACTCATCCAATGACAAACTCTTCATGAGCCCGTCTTCATTGTTTACTGTTCGTTGGAATCACTCAAAAAGGGCCATTGATTTTGTTCACTGTTCACTGACTTGTTCTTATTTCTATATCGATATCGCAAGATCTGGGTTCTCAAATCAAACGTTATCATTCAAATAATGAGTTCACTTTTATGTCCGTTAAGTGTTCTTGTAGTCTGAATCGATTCAAAATTAAGTTCTTCCATAGTTTTGATTACAAACCTTTCAACTGATTTAATCTTTTAGATAATAGGTTTGTGATTGAATAACCGATCTGTTTAAATCGATTTGCTTAAGAACAAATTACTGTGAATCTTTGATTTTGTGTGCTTTGACAAACATCAAGAATTGAAAACGATGGTGATTATTGATCGTATCATGTTTGACCAATTTGTTTAATCTGGAAATCAATTTTTGGAAGTGGCGATTGAGTGTTTGGCAATTTCGAATAGATAAAGATCAGATGATCATAACTGGGTTGTGATTTTATTGGACAAAATTGTAATGTTTGATCTCACTGGGAATTGGAAGACTGATGTTGGGAACGATTGAAATCGGAATTTGTTCTTTATCGACATGATTTAAGCAGATGTTCTTGGCAGTGAGTGGAAAACGTCAAAAATGAATTTGTGAATCCTTTGGTACGAACTGTTTCACATGCGAATGGTTGGGGCTTGACAACCTGCGAATGAAATCGGGACTCAATTGGGATGAAAAATGGGCTAAAACGAAAAGTCAAAATTGACTGAGAATCGTGGTGAACTACGAACGAAAGATCTTACTTGCGAACGTTCGCATTGGGTGTGTAATCTGTTGATTCAGAGCGAAAGGTCTAGGATTCGGAATTGAAATCGGGCTTGCACTTGTTCTTCTCCCACGAATGATCGACTTCGAATCTATCTTGGATTTGGTGTTGGGAGATTCGCATCGGGTTTATAATCGCTTGATTCGTAGCGAGAGGTCAAAGATTTGGGGTGCCTTGATTCGCAGCGAACCCGTACCGGGTTTCTTAGCGAGACCGATATAATTCGTAATGGTGCATCAGACATTTAACTGGACATTTAACTGGATTCATGTTCGTAATGGCGTGTTCGTAACGAATGGTTTGCAGCTTTGAATTTGGAGGTTTCGCATTTTGGCTGAGTCGTCGTTCATTCTTTTTATGAGATGTTAAATGGGGATGAAGATAACTCAAGTTATATTTTTGGTCCCTGCTGATTCAACGATTTGACACTTTTGGTCCCGATTGTTTTCACAGCTTGGCAATTTTGGACCATTTCCAGAATTTGTTTCAAACGAAGGGGAATATGGTGCATAATTGTTAATTTTGTCTCTTGAATTTCAGCAAAGTGACAATTTCAGCCTATTTTTCGAAAAGTTTACAAATTTGAGGGCTGGTGAACAGTTTTGGATTCTTTAATGCACATATTTTTTTGTGAACAGAAAATTAAGGATTCCATCAAGTCTTGGCGGTTCGGAAAGTCGTTTTTCGCAATAAAGTCAATCTTTTTTCGACTTTTTTAGATTTTAAACTTCATTGTTTATATCATTTTGTCGCGGGGGAGCACATTAATTATTTATCCATTCAAGATCATTTGTCATGACCATTTGAAGGCTTTATAATCACGTTTTTTATTATAAACCGGAGGAGAATTTGATATGGCCGTTCGAAATAGGATTTGCGACTTTTCATATTTGAAGATTCTTGATAAAGCTTGAGGTAGAATTATGAAGGTAGCTTTTACAGTAGCAGTTCTTCATCGAGATCTTCTAAAGCTTTACAGAGAAGTATCCTTTACAGTAGCACTTCTTCATCGATCTCTTCCAAGGCTTTGTTATATCTCCGACTTCTAGTATTTTCTCGATCAAGTGGCGTTACGAATCTTAACATTTGGGTTGTTACATGATAATTTTTTATGGCTTATATCATTAGCTTATTTGAAGATCATTGTGAATTGGAGGAGTTCTTCAAAAACAAGAAGTGATTTGGTTTCTTAATTGTAAAATGGGTTTTTATGGCGGGTTTGGCTTTGTTGAAGATCTTTGGGATTACATTAGAAAAATGAAGTTTAAAAACATTACTTTAGTGCTTAGTTTATATATCCTATAACCTGTTTTTGAAGACTATTGAAGAATCAAGATTCGTTGATTGCTTCAAATATTCCTCGTTGTGAGATCATTTCTTATTTGCTAGATGCTTGTTTTGGAAGTTGAAGCCTTGTCATCCATTCCATACTTTGAGGGGGAGATTGTAGGGTTTCAAAGTACTCCATGGATTATGGCAATGGGCCCCCTTGATGAAGTGTAGGTTAAAAGCCAAAGACTTGTCTTTTCCCTATAAATAGTCATGTATTACCTGTCCCCGAATCCTCTAAGTTACTCCCTTGCTACCAAATAATCGCCAATTCTGATAAACCACGTGTTCGACACGCTAACATACTTCTGTAACACCTGTCCCCAGGTATTATTTGATTTTTTTTCCAAGTTTGAGGGATTTGATGATGGGACTCAACGAGTTGTATCACCGACTTGTCAAGTAGAGGACTTTTCAAGGACGCGAGATCTGCACCCTACTCGACGAGTTGGAAGGCCAACTCGACGAGTAGGCACTGTAAGGGAAAAACCCTAATATTAGGGTCTTCACCTTATATAATCTCCTTAAGAGCCTTAAGGCTGAAGGTATAAGACCATGTGGTGGAGCCCATGCCCATTCCTAGGTAAAGACCATGTGGGGGAGCCCATGGCATGAAGGTATAAGACCATGGGGGAGCCTATGGCATCCTTATATGTTAGTATGCATGGTTTATGTGGTATATGTAGCATTTAGAGCTAATATAATATGTGTTATGAGCATTTTGTATGGGGTATGCTCTGGGGGACTCACTAAGCATTATCTTACAATTTGTGGATTTGTTTCAGGTACATCCGAGCCCAAGGGAAAGGGCAAGGCTTGATGGCGTGGCGTACACTCTCTCAGGCGTTTTATCGGACACTATGATGTTTTGAAATAAAAGTTGTAATTGATATGATTTTTAAAAACAATTATATTTGGATTTCGTAATTTATGGAGATGTGTTTGGTTAATCAAAAATGAAAATTTTCTTTTGAAAAATTGGGCCGTTACAACTTCCTAAGTTCTCCTAGGATTCCCTTCAAATCTATTTTAGGTAGGTAAGGCTTTTACCAATTCCGCTTAGAGCATTGTTGTTGTAACCTACGTTTTCCATCATTGGTATTAGATCTTATGGATATATTTTATCTAATTGCACATTAGTGAAATGAACAAACTAAAATTTTCGGTTTTTTGTATCTCACGACATGAGAGTTGATCCTCACGACGTGAGTGATAAAGTCGAATTTTTCAACTTTTATCTGCCTAATCTATTATGCATGCTTATTATTTTGTCATTATCTGTTTTTCTATTTACCAAATCTGAATTTGCCTATATATTTGATCATAAAAAAAAGTCTATAAATTATGAGATAAATCTTTGACTTGATTAATTATTTAATTCATTAATATAATTAATTTTTTTTAAATGTGTAAATTATTAATTTAGATATTTATTAACTCTAATAATTAATGTCAAATGTTATTGGTTTAATTTGAATTATAATTTATTAATTTTGAATTTTATAAATTAAACCTAGTATTTTTGAAAAAGTTTGAAAATACACCTTATATATATATATATATATATATATATATATATATATATATATATATATATATATATATATATATATATATATATATATATATAATATCAAAAGTTTAATATATACTATTAGTATAAGTCAAAGTCAGTCAAATCCTTAGTACGCCTCATTCACGAAGCCATGCAATAAGGAGAGTTTAAGGAAGTTGTCTGTAAAATGAACGTCATTAGGTATCCACTCGTACCCACCGCTTTCTTGTATGGTGGAGGGTCGTTAGTCGAACATATTTGATAGGACATAATCTCAATAATAAGTATAATGATATAAAGTAACTAAACCAAATTTAAAATCTCACTCTTAGTTACTTTAGGAAAAATGTGAAACATATGTTAATCCATGAAAACATACATCATGCTTTATATGTCATCATTGGAGTGTGTGTGGTTAACCGATACACTAATAGGGACTATAAAGAGATATGATGGACATCTTGAAAATTATCATTGTTGATGGAGCGTGTGTGGTTAACCGTCACATCAATGTGAGATGGTAAATGACATCACGGTTGTCAAGCGGGGTTGCATGGTTATTCACATCTCATTTGTGATCCTCGACATCCCAGTCATAAAAGTGAGAGCATAATCTGAGATTAAACATGTCGTTGATAAGAATCAATGAATCTCAAAAGATCTAGGAGTTTCATAAGATTGGAATTGGTAAAAGCCTTACCTACCTAAAATAGATTTGAATTTGATTACGACATCCGTCTTCAAAGTTCGAATAAAAAATATGGATCCTAGCCTTAATTTAATTTTTGGGTTAATAATTAAGGATTAAAATCAACTAACTTGAATTCTCTTATCTCCTAAATTTTAGATGTCTTATGAAGATAAAAATGGTATTCCTCGTTCTTTTAGAAATGGTTTTCCTATTCCTTTTGAAGATAATCTTCCACATTCTAATCAAGATGAAAATGTTTTCTCTTCTTCGGGAAATGGTGGAACTGGACATCATGTTTCTTCAACTCTTCCTCCTCATCCTCCAATGACTCTCCCAACATCGTGTTATCCTCAAGTTGAAAGATACGAAACTACCTAAGACCTATTGACATGTAGACATCAAGATGGAAATTTTGTGTGTGTGCATGTTCTGAAAATGAAGTCGTACATTGACAAGTTGGATAGAATGGGTGTCTTTTTCCCAAGGGAGCAAGTCATTGATTTGGTTCTTCTCTCGCTTCCTAAATCATATGGTCAGTTTGTTGAAAACTTTCATATGAGGAATCTCGATGTGATCCTAATAGATCTGACCCAAATGTTGATAATTATTGAAGCAGAGATGCTTAAGAGAACATCTGAAGCAAAGTTGCTTATAAGGTCTATTTCCAAGGTTTCCATGGACATTGGTGGTTCAGAAACGATTTTTCTTCCCAATAGAAAGGGATCAGCCAAAGTCAAATTGTTTGATCATATGGTAAAGAGAAAGGCTCATTTTGAGATTATTCCATGTGTTAATCCCAAAGAGTCCATTTTTTTTACTACCAATTGAAGGGACATTGGTTGCGAAGCTGACCAAAGTACCTAAAAGATTTCAGAGATAGTGAAGTCTAGTTGTGTGACTCTACTTCAAGTACATCCATTATCTAACTACATTATTTTTCCAACTTCCTATTCATAGACTCTTAATACATCATGTGATGATCAAATTTTATATGTTATTGCGGGATCTAAGAGAAAGAAGGAAGTTGAAGTAGAGTGAGCTAAATCTGATTGTAGGAAATAGACTTCGGTCACATGGTTCAATGAACAGAATTTGGAGCTACTATTTAGGAGTTAGGGTAATTTAATAGATTTCTATTAATATTAGGAGATTTCTAGAAACATACTTTTTAATTTATGCACTGTAAGGACAAGTTCCAATTTTCCGTTTATATTCAATAAAAGTGAAAATTTGGTTTATCTAGTTGCCTCATTTTATACTTCCTTACAATGGAATTTATGAAAGCGATGGTTAGATTTCTAATATTATCAATATTAATTATGGATTTGATTGTTATGATGTCGCTTGTGGTGTTGTCATAATTGACCAAGTGAAAAGAAATCTCATCACCAACTAGATAGATACTTGGTGTTGTACAAGTCGTATTGTATAATATATGAGAATCTTGTTCCTTAGAATATTATGACTTAAATAATTGCTCACATGTTTATGTGAGGCAAGTGAAAGACTAATGGATCTAGTATCATATTGATATGAACTCTTTAGATCCACCACAAGGGACGATAACTCTATTCATCATGATTTATTGATGCTTTAGTAAATATGATTGTGTTTATAAGATTAAACAAAATTCTGATACTTTGAAAAGATTCAAAGAATAGTAGGACGAATATGAAGAATCCATTAGGCAGAAAGATAAAAGATTCTCCAATCTGGTAAGAAAAGAGAATACTTTAGTATCATGCTTTGTGATCATCTTATTAATTGTGGAACTATATCAAAATTGATCCTCTAAGAACATATTAGTACAATTATATGACTAAAAATAGGAATCAAACATTGTTGGAATGGTTCAATCAAGAAATGAGTCATACTTCGTTTCCAATCGAGTTTTAGAGCCATGATCTAGTTATTACAAATCGTATCTTGAAACTCCTTTCAAACCAAGAAGGTTGAAAACACCTTGAAATAGGTGGAGTAAAATGCTTTCTTACTATAGCACATTTAGAATTGGAGTTGTGATGTTTTCATTAAAACTAAAAGGATAAACCAAGACAAATTCTATGAAGGTTTTTCTTGTCGGGATTCCACACAAACTTTTGAATAATCATTTTAGCTCGCCACGGAATGTTCCTTGAGAGAAAAACTCATATGTCAAGAAGTCAGTAGGGGTCGTATTGATCTTGAGAGTTTGAAGAATCAACCGACAATAAAACTTTTAGTTATCACCAGCACGCGACTTGAGGTTGATGACCAGTCGTGTTTAATTGAGACATTCTTATTTATGTGCACCTTCTAGTTGAGTTGGCATTGTTATGAGTTCTGTGTTTTTTATTAACTGCAAAAGCATAACACATTGGTCAATGAAAGTACATTGATCAATATAGATAAGTTTCTTAACAACACATAAGCACGTATAGGCCCTTGAGCTACTAACAGGCAAGAAATTTAGAATAAGCGAAGTTCAGTCCATGAAGGAATGATAAATTTGAATTTGATTTTGTCCTAAACCTTGTCTTATTATTGTGGGTTCGAAATGATAGATTCACATGGATGGGAACATATGCACCATAAAATCTTGGTGGCAAAGTTTTCGCTCTAATTTATGAGAATGATTATGAGGAAACACTTTCTCTAGTAGATTTTAAAGGATCTGATAAAGATAATTATGGATATTGCTTGTATTAATTGCACTCTCAAATTCACAATATAATTATGATATCCCTCTTCATATTTCGAATAGTGAGAAATGGCAAGGAATTATTTGAACTTTCAAAGACTTACAATTGTAAGTTATGAAAGGGTTTAAACACACACATATGCTATCCAATGAAAGTGTATAAGCTTAAGAAGTCTAGTTGAAGACTTATGAAAAAATCACGTAATAGAAATCTATGCTTCAGTAAGAAAGTCAAGAGTATTGTTTTCTAGAAGTTCAGTTGATTTATGGGTATATGTCAAAGCTAGTGGGAGCATAATCGTTATGCCAGTATTACATGTTGACAATATTGTTTGTAGGAAACAAAAGTTTTAAATTTTCTAGTTGGAAAGTTTGAAAATTGTTTGGACATGATAGACTTAAAGGAGAGGACACTCATACTTTGTTTTGAATCAAAAGGTTTAGATCGTATATAATAAAACTTAATTATAGACGTATAGGAATATCATGTTGAAATGGTTCAACATAGGAGATTCAATATATGAGAACATTATAGCAAGAGATTGACCATATATGAAATCCTTATGTGCGACATAATGAATCGAGTCCCATATGCTTTGGATATGTGATCAATTACATATGCTATAATATTTCTTATTCTAGTTTTTCAAATGCTCATAGCATTGTGAGAAAAAGGACTAGAATTTTGTGTGACTAAAGTTGTTAAACAACCGTCAAGAACTTTCTAAGGTTTACTAAAGATTGGTTGCTTGTGGACAGTTAGAAGTATGATATTGTTTGGGAGGACCATAGTGACATGTTTTAGATTGAGATGATTTCTAGTCAAAATTGATGGTCGTATGGGAATATGGAAAAGTTTCCATTATAGGAGTTGATTATTAAAATCTACATGTGAGTTGGAAACTTTAATGCAAGATAAGTGTTCAAGGAGTGTAACTTGAATTTAAAATTACCAAGGAATTGTTTCGAGTAATAAAGTTCCAATGGAACATTCTATAATGTCGTGGGTTCAGTCTCTATGGCTTAGAAGCCTCGACATCATAGAAGGTAAAGGCATGTAAAGTTGGAATTCCAATACATTTAGACAATGACAAGAATTTGAAATTGTGAAATGAGCATCACTGGAATAATATCAATTGATTTGTTCACAAAGGAAGGACCATATAAATGCATGGTATGCATGTTCATAGCATGACATGAATGATGTTTAACTCAAGTGGTTAGTTGATTGCTCGAAACATTATAAAATGAATAAAGTCGTAAGTATTGTGGTGATTAAATAATAAAAATTTATTTATATTCAATACATTTGAGACCATAGTTAATTAGTTTATTATTGTGTTTCACTTTGCGTGTTTTACTTCCTGAATAATTTAATTATTGAAACCCCACAGTTGCTCATACTTTGGGAAGTAAGTAGTGAATGAAGACTGTCATGAATTGGATTGTAGATAGTGTAAGGAGGTTAGACACATCTATTGTATTGCTACAACGTTCATGAGTACTTATAAAATGGAGATTTGAGTATTGGATAAACCCACACTCAGTGAATTACTTCATGGATTCTATCACGAGTAATTCTGAGATGAAAATATCTTATATTCTTAAAACTGAAATATATGAGTTGTAATTTACAAGTCGGTTGTGCATTGGTGTTGCAAAAACGCATCAGTAACATGATGTTATAAAACACAATATCATGTATGATTTGGTGAGTAAAGGATAAAAGCATATGAGTCAAAGTTTATTCATTGCTTTTGCCTTAATGGGAAAAGCGATGTCTATGGGCTCTTCGGTGATTTGGTGTTGACTTATAGCGTTAGGCCTAGCTAGGACTAAATTGATGTGCTCAATTTGAAGTCATATGTCGTCTTCATAAATCCAGAAATCGGGAAACAAAAGTTAGACAATGAGATTGATTATAATCCATGTCTCATGTGCGTACAATATCTAGAAGAATGAAGGAATATTTGATCACTTATCTTAGGACCAATATTTGTTAAGTTTGGACTTCAGTAGTTGCTATGGAAGCACTCTTTGATGTTTAATTATAAGTTATACCAATAATTTAGTTTTAGACTTATCGAAATGGGAGACTGTTGGATTAGGTGTATACGTCAATAACTAAATTAGTATAATATTGAATTATTAGCAAAGTCTTTTTGGGTTTCCCTCAAACCTAGTAATTGAATAGGATGAATTTTAGAGAGAGAGAGAGAGAGACTAATTTATTGATTTATTATATGATTAATAAA